>NW_020884873.1:18420352-18883089 GCF_003945725.1 Corapipo altera
CACCCGGTTGCCGGGGCGATGCGCACGCCGGGCCCGCCGCCCGCCCCGCGCGGGGCAATGGCGGCCGCGCCGCAGCCGCCGGCGCTCGCGCTCCTTCTCGCCCGAGGGCGGCCCCGGCGGTGACCTCACCGCTGCCTCTGAGGCGGGATGGGAGGAAGGGGCAGCCCCGGCCCGGGATGCTTCGTGCTCGTTGGGATCGGGGCTGTCCCCGCTGCTGGCGGGGCTGCGCAGCGCTCGTGCTCTCGGGGCAGCGCGGGCCTGCTTGGGGGAAGGTGCTCTGAGGCCTCTGAAAGTCGGCGGCTGTGGGTCAGTCACCAGAGGAAACCCCTAAATGCTGCCCACGATCGAGGGCTCAGTGCAGGGGAGAGCGGCCGTTCCCAGCCTGAACGGCGCGGACGCGCCGTGTGTCGATGACATCAACCCACACTGAGTGGAGCAGCTGAGGACATCGGGGTTTGACAAAATCGCGCCGTACGGGGCTGATCCCAGCGTGCTCCCGCAGAACAGCAGCCGCTGCTCTGGGTGCCGGTCTGTCCTCGGGGGAAAGGGAGCTTTTTCAGTGACCATTCCCAGTCTGTGGTGTACCAGCTTACAGGCTGCAGGGAGCAGCTGAGGATTGGTGAGAAGGAGTTGTCCTGTAGAGAGGGGACAACGCAAGGAAGGCAGGGTTTGAGCAGCAGCGAGACTTCCGTCATGAGCAGGAGCTGCCTGCAAACAGCGCAAGTGTTTCAGTCTGTCACCACCTACTTTGACAGACTGGTAGCTGGTATTTCCAGATGGAGGTGTGCCACCAAGGCGATGCAAAGTTTCAGGAAGCTTATGAACATCTTCATGTACATTGCATCCTCCAGCTTAATTGGGGCAGAGAAAAAGTAGTTGGATGGGGTTTTTTTGGTAATTTTTTAGGCTCAGAAATACTAGGTAGGAGTGGTTTTGTTCTCTTTTTTAAAAAGTACTCGTTTTATGCAAAGCAAACAAATAACACGCATTTGTGTATTATTTTGGATGATTACAGCAGACCATTCTCTGAATCACATTACTCCACTTTCTAAATTGCGTTCCATCACCATGCTTGATACTTTCCTCTTGTTGCATAGGAGTTTTTTTGACTGGACTGTTTACTTTCATCTAGACTCCAGAGAAGATCTGTGACGCTAGAACATCATTAACAGGGAATGGAGAGCATTCCAGAATAGTGCTTGCAGCATGGAATCACTGGAAGGACTGACCTGATCTGAGAAATGTAAGCTGTCTCCTTTTGAAGCTTGAAAGGCTTTGTTGAGCTTTATAGTCAAAGAGACTTGCTTGATCTTAAAACCTTGTATGTTCTAGTATGACTAGCAAGCTCAGTAGAGGTATTCCTCAAATATGTTTTTAATTTCAGCATCATAATAAAATCATTTGGTGATCCCACTTGTTCTCCTGTTGAGAATTCATACAACTATCTGGTGATGTACATAATAGGCAACGTATTTCTGGATTCAAACTGAGTGAGTGTCATTAAGCTCCAGACCTGCAGATCCCAACAGGAAGATTCTACTTCTCATTGAAGTCCCTGTGTAGTCTATGTCATTAAACTCTGTGATGATAAAAAGGGGTCTTTCCTCGGGAAAAGACCAATTTATTGCTTCTCAAACAGAAATCTTATGTGGAAGTCTCAGGCTCTTCTCCAGCTCTGCTGAATGCTTGCTTTCAATTACAAAATAGGAGACTAGACATCAAAATAAGTACAACAGGAATACAACAGGTATTTTGTTCACAGGTAATACTTGGATATATCCATGGAAAGTGATGAAGATAAGCTGTGCATTTTAAGTATCCAACCTAAAAATCCATTTTGTGTTTCAGTCCCCTAAGATATATGGGACTATATTCAGAAGTAATGAATGTAGGACAGGTACACCACAAGAAAATGAGTTTTGCAAGATCTGAATCCAGTGTTTCAGATTGTCTTGGTTGTAATGTAAAAAGTGTAGGGCAATAACTGGAATATGTTAATGTTACATTTGGTCTAAGACACTAGAAGCACTCAGGAAAGACTCAAGAAAACAACCAAATCTAGTAGATCTTAAGGAATTTAATTTTGAATACACCAGGAATGTTTCAGGCTTGTGCCATATCAAACAGTTTTGAGAGGAATTAGATTTGTAATTTTTTTCATAATTTTTTTTTCTGTTCTGATACCTGTTTTATTCTTTGGCATCAAGCTCTGTCTCAGGTATTTTTCTACATAGCATAATGTGTTGCACTTCTCAGCGCAACACAAAACAGTAACATTTTAAAAAAGTAATTAGAGATAGATGTTTTGCCAATTATTTTGCTTTCTCTCAGGATATGACCATGCTAATGTAGTCCAACATCAAATACGGATTCCTTCCCTTTGTATGTTATCTGAAGAACACAATAATGAAAGTGTCTCTTTGAAAGAGGCACATTAAGAATTACAAAAACTGTGACAACTGCAGAAAGAGAGTAAGTCTGAGGTGAAATTGAAGCTGCTTTTTATTTCACTGGTGAAAGCCAGTATGAGCAGATCAGACAGAGTGGATGCTTGGAACTACAGATGCTACAGCCACATCAGTGAGTGGCAGTTTGTTGACCTGACTTTGTTTCAAATACAGAAAACAGAGACAGCACAGCAAGCCACTAGAGGCCTCTACCCTGGTGCAAGTGCGATCTCCCTGCTCTGCTTTGGGTTGGCTTCTCTGTCTGTAGCACTCTCTCTTCTTTTTGGGCTGTTACTGTTGGTTGTGGTAGAGTCAGATCTGCACCCTGTTTCATTATGGACCAGTTCTCGCTGTTTTCCTGGACCTAATGGAAGGTGCTGTGCTGCCTCTGTGGCTTCTCTAGGCTGGACACTCTACAGCAGCAAGCCCAGGGTCCCATGAGAAGGCAGAGCTGTCCTTATCGGTTATGTCCGTCTCCAGGGAGCTTTCAGCTTCAAAGGCTGAGTACTTTACTTCCATGAGCTATGACCTTATTGTCCTTGGACAGGAATGCGGGAGTAAACGTGTTTTGCTTATATCAATAATAAGCTTAGGTGGCACAGGATGGCAGTTTGTCTTCTGCTTCAGCTGAGCACTGGAACCTACGTTTTTCCATCGGTTGCTTCCTCACTATATCCTCCTTGGTTTCTTATGGTCCAAAAAGGCATCTTGTTGATCCTTATGGTCCGTTCACCAAAGCTGCTGCCACAGCTGTGGCAGGAGATGGTACAGCTGCAGGTAGGATGGTGTTTGTGTAGCTTTTACTAGAACTGCTGCTGCATCACAAGAATCCACTGCACCAAAAACATGGCTGGCATTGCTGGTTTTCTTTTTAATGATGCTCTCTGAATCCAAGTGTGCTTTTTTTTGTTTTTCAACTTCTCTTCCCTCCTACAACTTTATGAAGTTGCTTCCTGCCAGATCCAGAATCAAGGAATAAGTCCCCCCCTTTCTTTCCAAAACCAGTGCCATTGAAACCATTTGGAAAACTAATTTCTCTGTGGGATCCTTCCCCCTCCTTTTTTTTTTTTTTTAAATAATTGTTGTTCTTTAAAGTAAAAATACTGTTCCCTGTGGAACAGTTTTCTCTCCTCAGGCACATGTACTTAAATCTTACCAGCAGCTTTGCCACAGCCTTAGAAAGTCCGAAGTACACTTTTCAGTGAAGTACACAATGTTTGGAAGGACTGTAAGCAGGTAGAGAAATGCCAGATCCACTCTAGAAAGAGTGCATTAGCTTCAGGTAATTATGATATCCTTTAGCAGGACAGTAATATTCATTTGTCACAATTTCAAAGCAGAGGAACCATGATTGTGAACTTTATCCCATGCACTGGTATAGTGCTCCCTGTGAACTAGTTAAACCTTACTTCTTGCAGAAAGTTTGAGCTTATGAGACACTGGATTCCTCTCCAGAGCTTCAAGAAAAGCTTTGAACAAATCTGATTAAAAGTGCAAAGTTTCAAAGGCAAAAGGAAGTTTTAAGAGTGGCAACAATTTTTATGGAAAAGGTCGTTATTGCTCCTGTAACTGGAGGTGCTTTTTACCTCTAGAAGTGGATTTAGGTGCCTCTTTTGTTCACTTGCTGAGATGAGGAGTGGTCTTCCAACACCATATTGTGTGTCAGGACAACATAAATGGCATGACTGTGGCAGGTAGCTGATGAAAACAAAATGTTGGCTTTTATCTCACATTAAAAATAATTAGAAGTTAGGGCAAGTTTTCATGTGGAAAAAGTAAAGGAATGTGAGTGGGTGTGTCATGGCAATGTGAGTTCTTCAATCAAGGGGGGGATGTTCTCTATCATCCATGCTGTTCAGGTGCAATTTCTCAATGAGAACTTCAAAACTGACACAAGTTCCATATGACTGGAGATTTTTATGCTCTACAGAACATTGTAACATACTTTAAGCTAATAGATAGAGTAAGACTGTTCACTTAGAGGAACCTCAGAGAAAATTCAAAGCCTCAAGTGCTGTGTTTGGACAGAATAGCAGGTTAGGAAGAAAAAGCAATGAGAGAAAAAAGAAAGAAGAAGAGCATCCTCGCCAAAGAAGAGCAAGCTGCTCGAAGAAGCTGCTATGGGAACAGCTTTTGATCCTGGAGAGAAGATGAAATATTGAGACATTAAACATCAGCTCTTAAGTAGGTGTGTTTACCAAGCAGAACATAGGTAATTTGTTCCCTTGGATAACAGTAGCAAAATCAATTGTGAGTAACAAGAACAGAACACTTTTCTAGGTACAACTTTTTTTTTACTTGTTAATAACTATTTCTGCTTCTGGTGTCAGAATTTCTGGCCGGAGCAAGCAGACAACTTTCATCTTTACACTTTCCTAATGTTAAGGGTGAACTCAGTTAAGCTGTAAACTTCTGCAGTAGTAATGATTCCAGGTGAAGTGGTGGACTCTGTGTCTTAACTAGCATTAATTTGGGAATGTTAGCCCCTGAGAGGTTTTCTCTGCCAAGCAGTGAAGATTAGTTAGAGGTCTACAATCCTTAGGAAATTCCTCTTTGCAGGTTTACTCTTTACTTTTCTAAGAAGGAGGAAGAAATAAAGGCAAAAAAAATATTAGTTACCTTCTACGTGATCACAAGAAAATTAGAGCCACTGAATTACCAAAGTAACAAGCGACAGCATAAGAGAAAATTGGCTCAGATTGCACCAGAGGGGGTTTTAATTGAATACTAGGAAAAATTTCTTCACCGAAAGGGTTGTCAAGCAATGGAACAGGCTGCTCAGGGAAGTGGTTGAGTCACATTCCCTGGAGGTATTTAAAAGCTGTGTAGATGTGGCACTTAGGGACATGGCTTAGTGGTGAACTGGGCAGTTTGGGTAAATGACTCAATGAACTCAAAGGTCTTTTTCAACCTGAACGATTCAACGATTCTTTAAAATAACATTTTAGCTTATTTTATACTAATCCTGGAATTTTTCTTGTAGCTATAAAGAATAGCAAGAAGGATTATATCAGAAATAAACAAATACGGGATTTTGTAGAGGAGTACCCAGTAATACACACACACAAGTTTTTTTCATTAAAAATACAGTTGTATAGAAAGGGAGCAGATTTCAATGAACTGGTGAAGAAGCTTAAACTGAGGAGCATCTGCCTGTTATGTGTTGATTGTGACTAACAGTGTCACTTAAACAGTAGTTAAGCTGAGTTTAAAATTGAAGAGGAGCTGTCTTTGAAAATAATAGAGTTCCTTAATGGTAGCTCTTTTATGATTCACACCTGCTCATTTGAAAATGTAAAACCACCTAGATGTTTACAGAGATTGAGAAGGATTTTGTGCTCTGGGGAGTTGTCCCTCACTTTTTCTCATTTGCACTATTTCTTTAAAGATACTTGTGGCATGGGATGTTTATTTCTGATGAAAAGCCTGTTCCATCAGGCCAGCACCCCTGGAGGCAGCCAAAGATTACCAGCCTGTCTGAAACTTCGGAGTCAGATAATTTTCTTATCTCTGTATTGTTGTCTGCTGGTTTTATTCTTCCAATAGTAATTAAAACCACACAAGAATGAGTCACAATTTCAAGTAGCTCTCCCACCCACCTGTAACATAATAAGGAGGATTGCCCGGGTAGGGAGTTCTCAGTTTGAATTGCAATCTCTACACTAAAAGCAGTAATGCTGTTTAATGAGGTAAAACGGTCTAGAAGTAATTCGCAGCAGTACAAAAGCTAACGTGCCACAGGATTGCTCTTGCTCAGGGTTTCTCTTGTGGGTGCTGACGTAGGGCAAGACACTCTAGGTGCCCTTGAGTCAGGCAGAGTATAAGCTAGACAAGCCTTGGTCGCTTGCCACTGTAATATTTTCTAGTTTTTAGAGAATTATAGATATTTTAGTAACTATCAGAAATTTATTTTTTATTAAATACTCTAATATATGAAGAATTATTATAGTTACTGTTCAGGAAACAACTGTCAAGCAACGTTCATCCTCCCAAAAAGGAGAATTTTATGTAATACATACATGTAGATTGCAAAGCAACCTTCTAGAAGTTATAAAGACATACAACATATTTGGCTGTGACCTCGCAGAATTTTTTTTTTCTTAAGTCTTCCTTTCACTTTCAGACTGATTTTTACAAAACTCCAATTTCCTAACCGAGTTTTTCAATGCCTCTGAGCACTTCGGAAACTGCTTTTACTCATATAAAGTTCTACACCTAAGTAGGTGCACATTATCACAGACATCTGAGGGTGCTTGCATATACAAATTGCGACATGTTTAACATTCATATAAGCTTACAATCAGAATAGTCAGAAGCATACTTTGCATGTGCATTTCAGCATTTTCATATTTCCATGATTTTATTTCCAAGCCAAATTGCCTTCAAAAAGCAAAGCACATATTTATCACCGAGAATTAACTACATACCGAGATTGCAGATTCAACACAAAGCTGCTTTGGAGCTGCCACAGCATTAAAAATAGCATCTGAAAAATTACTTACAAAATACGATTTTCCATACATGAATAATTTAAATAGACAAATGAAATTTTGTAAAACTATTTTCTTCCCACCTCAAGTTGTATTCTGAGAAGACATATGAAATGTAAAGTTTTTTGAGCATATTAAAACACATGTAGAATAGCAGCAAAAGCAGTGACGATTTTAAGAATAGAGTGGATGGTACATATCAGAATTGCTTGTGAAAACAAGCTACATTTTCTGTATAACAGTTTTATTTCAAATGTCATTTTGCCGACCTTAAAAGAATGACCCCTGACATTGGTAAGTAATTGTGCAGCCTATTCTTACCTAAATTCTTCTTCACTGTTTTAAGAGACTGAGTTACTTCTTAGTGTCATGCTGATTTCTGGTCTTCCATAGGACTTAGCATTTTACAAACCAGAAAAAATCCTGCGTTGAATGCCTGTAAAGTGGGAGCAAAGCAAGTCATGTTCAGAGGTGGTGCACAGGGAGGAAGAGATAAGTGGAAAACAGCAGTACATTGGCAGTACTCAGTGGTAGTTCTGTAAGGGCCATCACATTACTGTAGATGGGAAGGGAAAACACTCAGTAGGGAAGGAGAATGTGCTGAAATGAAAAGCAAACACAGCGATAAAACCTGTTTGAGAATCTCTGGCTAAACTGAGTGGGGAGTCTTGTAAAACTTGCCTCAGAAATTACTTTGTTGTGACCAGAAAATAGCTTTCACCTTTAAATAGTGGGGAAAACCATCATTGTTTTAAATAAACAACCAGCTTCTCACTTTGTTCAGTGATAACTAAGTTCAGCACATGTGGCATCATAAGTCAGACAAAAGACTGAACTTGTAGAATACAAATATTAGGATAATCATCAGAATGGGGAATATACCAGGCAGTTTAAGACTTAGTTTATCAGGTTTCATAATTTAATTTTTGTAACCTTTTCTTAGACACAGCTTTCACAGATAGATTGATATTCCAGAGATATATTGACTTCATGTGATATGAATTAATTCACCAGCTCTGCAAAATAAGACATTGAGTTTTGTCACATAATGGCTACTCATATAATGGCTTCACCCACTATTGTAAGGCAAGAAAAAGATTACTAGTAGTTTTAGAGTGGATGGGCATAATGATCCCATTGTGCTTAAAAAGGACAAATGATGAAAGAAAATTGTAGATGTTACAATGAGGAATGTAGCTATTAGAATTGAAGCACGGTTCTTTTCTACATGATGTAAACAATCTAAACATTATTATATGTATTCTGAAAATGTTACTGTATATTATATAATTCTGCACTATTATGTGTGTCTTGTCACAGAACTGACTACGTGGAAGTTGCTTACAGTGATCAAGGAGCAGATGGTGGAGTCTAAGACTCATCACTCATCCCCAGTTAAGGGCCAGCTTAAAGTGTAGTTTGAGGACTTCAAAAAAAGGTTCATAAAAGTGCAATTCAGACTCAACAGCATAGGTAGTATCCCACATTTTAGTTAGATCCAGCTGTATCTGAGAACTGCTGCAAATTATCCCATGGCATATTTCCTGTCAAAATAACTGGAGACCCAGGGTCTTGAAGGTCTATTGTAAAACCATTTTAAAGACCATTACTTATTTTACTGCATTCCTTATTTTAAACTCTCCTAAAGAATTAGTAATAATATAATGTAGAGCAATTAAGCACAATTAAATGTGTAAGTATGAATTGAAACAGAAGTTCTCTTTTTATTTGAAGAATACACTATGTCTTCTCAAAAGTCACAGCTCTTACTAAATATAGACTTTTATTTTAAAATCTATAAATAGATGCTAGTATAATTCATCAGTTGAGCAAGATCTGTAAGGAATTTGGGAACCATCCCCTGCTCAGAGATGTGAAATGTCTGCTTTATTTGTTTCAAATTAAAGTTATTTAAAAAGTAAGCTTTTAGTGTGTGGCTAAATGGGATTACAGGGACAAGAAAAAGATGTTTCAAATTCTGCAAAAGGACTTGAACTGCTGGACTCCATCAATCTCTCTGGGATGCTGTAAGGTTCATCTAATAAAGAACGAATGGGAAGTATTATCTCCCATTACATGGATTTTGTACAAGTTTACCTGAATATGACAATACTGCAGTTCCCACAAACACAATACATACATTTCTGATGTCATATACCTAATTTAAAGTAATGGCATAATACAGTATTCATAATAAGTTGAGAATGACAGATGATGAAAAGTAGCCATCAGTCATCATTAATAAAATGTTTTGGGGCCCCTGGAAGGATGTAGGATCCAACAGACCCCTTAATAATCCAGATATCAAGCATTAATAAATGTCTGCAGAAAAACAAACTAGTAACTGGTGAGGATAAGATAGTCACGCAGTGTGGTTTGCATAAGATGGAAAACTGAGCCCATTTGAACAAAATATAGTTTTGTAGAACTAAAAGTAGGCTGTCTCTTCTGAAGGATAGACTGGAAAATACCAGTTCTGGAAAAGCCCTAGATGTCATACAGTCGAGAAGTAATTTAATGCAAGCTTCCCCTGTGATAACATGACAAAAAGGGTGAATGCAGTCTTTGAGTACACATGTAGGAGAAAAGCAAGCAGCAGTATGGAGGAGCATATTCCAATGTCTTATACAGTCATAAATTATGCCCACTGTAAACAGCCATGTTTTGAAAAAAAGTCTGTTGACAAACCAATTGCCAGTTTTCCAGTCTGGGAAATACCCTTACAAGGGAAGCTGTCTTTCATACAGAGTTGACTTGCTGCACTTTATGCGTACCTAAAGATGAAAAGAAAACCCTAAAACTGAAAACCACCGAAAAACCCAAACCAAACCGAAGAATGCCAGGCTTTAATGGCTAACAGCAACAATGATTGTTGGAAGAATCAAATATTAGAAAACAAGGCCAAACAAGTTCAATTTAGAATTAAGGTACAATTTCTAAAACAGCAAATGTGATTTAACCATTTGAATAAATTGCAAAGTAAAACTATGGATTTTCCATTATCCACTTTCAAATTAAGACTCTTAAGTTTTTCTGGCAAATATTTTATGGTAAATCGAGTTAGCTATTGGATTCAACACAAAGATTAGCTGATGAAATCTACCATCTTGCACTGTGTAGTGTCAGGCCAGTTTATCTAGCTGTTGATTAATGACTTGATTTTAAGGTTACTGGTAACACTTTCATGCATTTATCTACTTATTCAATGATTGTATGAATAGATAAAAAGGGGAGAAGGACGTCTGGAAATGAAAATCCAAAAAGAGTGAGTGGAAATTATTTCTGGAGACAATACAGGGAAAAATGGGTTAAAGAGTAAACCAATTGGCAAAACTCAGATGTTTTCTTCAATGTATGTATAGCTCCCATGAAGTGAAGCTACACGTAGCATGAAGTGAAGCTACAGGTAGCAACAGCTATATATGTAATTGTTTACTTTGTGTCTTACTAGCTAATGGCCAAGTTCCTTAATCAACCTTAGACAGCTTAAGAAGATCAATGAGCAATCTTCAAGTTGAGGGAGCCACATAAACCTAAATGCCTGCTACAGTTCAGAGCTGGAATGTGACATGACTTTTCTTTCACAATGAACTTGCCACCTCCAGTTTAGTACATTACTTGGCTCCAGGTGTTACTAGAAGTTATATGCTGGATTCCAGAAGTAATCCAAGAGGGTTGCTGCTATATTGGATCAATTCAGATACTGCCCAAAGCAGATGTTATCCTAGAACTTACTTACAGCGGCAGATAGGATAAATGTCCTCCTCTGCACTGTAATCACTTAGATGTTACTGGCATAGATGTTGTTCAGGTATTACCTGAAGTTTAATTCAAGGTTGACTTCATTATGTATCAGGAATGGGTCAGCACTCAACTAAAAGCAGTTACACGCTGTTTTGGGTTTGGCTTTCTTTACTGGTCACTGTTAACGATATGATTGCTAGCACAGTACCTTCTGTGCATTCTCTGTAGCTTATTTTTCCAGAATCAGATGCTTATTCAGAGTGTAAGAAATAACTGTAATTTCCATACTCTTCCTTGAAATTCTAATGATGCAGCAATTTCTTTCTGCCTTAGTCTCCCTTCCATTACATTATCTGAAATGCCACTGTTTCAATTTTTTTTCACTTACTCCTGACCAATAAACTTACCCATTCCCTGACTCTGCCCATGCATTCTTCACTGCCTGCTTGTTCTGAATGGGTTACTTTTGTTGTTTTCCTCCATATCTACCTTCACTCCTAACCATCCTATTTAGAGTACCTTGACTCCTTAAATTTCTAGTTTAGGGAAATATGGAAATGGGCAGGGATAAAATTTTGTTAACTCTATCTGAGAAAAAGCTTTAGATATACTTTATTAAATTCTACTTCTGTATCAGCTAAGGCATCTCTTATTCTCACATCTGTTCTTTGAATAAGATCTCAGATTAAACAATGGGAGGTACATTCGAGACATATTTCTAAGGTAAAATAAACACCAGTATTTCTGTACTTTTCTTGTTCTGCATTTTAATAGTACCTACATATCTGTTCCATTACCAAGACCTAAATGCTAAGACAGTATGTATCTTTTATTTCATCAGTGCTCAAGGCAAAGCTCTGCATTCCCGTTATATCTTAAATGACAAAAGCTTTATTACCAGTCAATAAAATGCACTGTGCTAAACCACGTATTATTTAGCATATCAAATATGACATTATGACTACAGTAAATAAAGGTGAGGTTTTAAAAAACTTCTTCACTGGTCACAGACGAGAATTTAAAATTACTCCCGAAGCCCTTATCCATCACACTTATTTCAAAAGATTCAACCAATATGTAAAATGGTCTGTAATGGATTTGAATGCTCTTCAGCTCTCCTGCAGGTTAAACTTCAATAAAGGGAGTAATTAGATGCATTTAACATCTGCTACAAAGCCACCAACATGATTTTTTGAAGCTTTGTACCAAGATTCATAATTGTATTCCCGATCTGTTTCCAAGTTAATTAAACTGGGATGGAAAAGAAAAATGCCATTTACAAGTGAAATGTGTTTTGTAACTGCTTTCAGTGAAAATACTGCTCCTTTCACACCTCTTTTGAATGAGTGTAACATTGCTCCTGCCCCTGCTGAAAGGCTCTGGTATTGTTGCTATTATGATGGATCAGTTTCTACATGTAAATGCAAGTAGCCACAACTATCAGTGTACTTCTAGACACCTGAATGATGATACCCACCTTTTTTGCTTGAAGCAGTAAAAACACTGACATGTTAAATGGCAGAGAGGTGTGTATGTTCCATATATACCTATCTGCCTTATTTTCAGCAAACTACCATAAGATCAGGACCAAGGCCATTGGCTTGCCTTTGACTGATTAATGAACTTGCACTAAACGACCAGCCTCAAACCTGCCCTCTTCCACAGCAAAATGGATATACTATTTCAACTTCTGCAAGAGGAAGCAACAAAGACCAACCAGACATTCAATTAAGAGCTTTAATCAATGCACAGACAGTAGAGAATATGGTATTCTGAATTCCCCCCAAAAGATAAAAAAATATTTAAGTATTTTACAAATTTATAAAATGTAAAGTTTCCTTTTATAAATAATACATATAAATTTCCTTTTTTCACTACATGGTTCTGGTTACAAAGCCAGGGGGTGGAGCTTCAGCAATGAATATTCATACACTTGGAACTGACTGCCCCAGGGGTGGAAACACAGCCCATTTGCCATGGGCTGATCCAGACTGCACTGGAAAAGGGTGAGGCTCCACAACACTTACAGTTGTCAATGACATCACTGTATGGGAAAACATGGCAGACAAGGTTTTTAAGAAAGGGGAGAAGATAATCCAGATTCTTCTGAAAGTTGGTTTTGCCATTAAACAAAATAAGGCCAAAGGACCTGCCCAGGAAATTCAGTTCCTAGGAGTAAAGTGGCAAGACGGACATTGCTAGATTCCAACAGAGGTGATTAACAAAATAGCAACAAGAAGGAAACACAGGCTTTCTTAGGTGCTGTGGGCTTTTGGGGAATGCATGTCCCAGAGTACAGTCAGATTGTAAGCCCTCTCTGCCTTGTGACATGGAAGAACAATTTCAAGTGAGGCCCTGTAAAAAATGTGCTCTACACTGCAGCCAGGGAGAAGGGTCCTTTCTGGAGCCACTGGCAAAAACTGCCCGGGAAGATCCAAGGAAAAGCTCTGGGGTTGTGGAGTCAGGGATACAAAGAATCTGAGGCCTGTTACACTCCAGCTGAAAAAGAGATACTGGCAGCTTATGAAGGGGTTCGAGCTGCCTCAGAAGTGATTGGCACTGAAGCACAGCTCCTCCTGGCGCCCCAACTGCCACTGCTGAGGGGGATTTCAAAGGAAAAATTCCTTCCACACATACCACCGATGCTGTATGAATTCAATGGATCACTCTCATCATACAGTGAGCACGGACAGGAAATCCTAATCACCAAGAGATCTTGGAGATCATCATGAACTGGCCTGAAGGTGAGAATTGTAGACTATCAGGAAGAGGAGCAGGTGACCAGTGCTGAGGAGGCCTCACCAGATAATCAGCTATCAGAAAATGAAAAGCTATAAGCTCTCTTTGCTGATGGTTCCTGTCATACTGTAGGGACAAAACTGAAAATGGAAAGCTGGCAAATGGAGCCCTATGTGGCAAGTTGCAGAAGCTACCAAGGGACAAGGTGACTCAAATCAGACCCAGCTGCAGAGCTCAAAGCTGTCCAGCTGGCTTTAGATGTCGCTGAAATAGAGAGAAGTGGCCAACACTCTACCTCTACACTGACTCGTGGATGTCAGTAAGTGCTCTGTGGGGGTGGAGAAGTTGACCATGAAAGTTCTTCATGTAGACGCACGTGTACTCAAGAGTCAGGCCAACAAGGAGCATCGTAACGACAAACAGGTTAAAGATCAAAGTGTCTCAGGTACGTCTGGACTGGTAACATAAAGGTGAATTATTTGTTGTTCGGTGGGCCCATGATGCCTCAGGTCATCAGGAAAGAGATGCAACATACAGATGGGCTCATGATCGAGGGGTGGATTTAACCATGGGCACTATCTCCCAGGTTATCCGTAACTGTGAAATGTGCTGCGATCAAGCAGGCCAAGAGAGTAAAGCCCTTGTGGTACGGGGGGCGATGGTTGAAATATAAATATTGGGAGGCCTGGCAGATCAATTCCTCACACTCCCACAAACACGTGGAGGCAAGCGCTACATGCTTACAATGGTGCAAACAGCCACTGGATGGCTAGAGATGTACCCTGTGCCTCTGCCCAGAACACCATCTTGGGCCTTGAAAAACAAGTCCTGTGGTGACATGGAACCCCAGAAAGAATTGAGTTGGACAATGGGACTCATTTCAAGAATAGCATCATAGACACCTGGGCCAGAGAGCATGGTATTGAGTGGGTGTATCATATTCCCTATCAAGCACCAGCCTCTGGGAAAACTGAATGGTGCAATGGACTGTTAAAAACCACATTGAAGGCAACGGGTGATGGGACCTTCAAACATTTGGATCTATATTTAGCAAAGGTCACTTAGTCAACACTAGAGGCTCTACCAATCAAGCTGGCCCTGCCCAATCAGAACCCCTGTGTACCATAGATGAAGTCCCTGTGGTGCATATGAGAAATATGAAAGATAGTTTGGATTACTACTGCCTCAAGAAAGAACAAGCCCATCCATGGGATTGTTTTTGCTCAAGGACCTGGGTGCACTTGCTGAGTAATGCAGAGGGACAGGGGAACACCACGTGTACCTCAAAGGGACCTGATTTTGGGTGAAAACCATCTCTCATATTGAATTGCATGTATAATACTGGTGGCTGAATGATACTGCCATTTATACCATACATCCCATGGACTAAATGAACTCAACAAAACATCTTGGGGGAATGGTTGGTGATCACTGAAATAATACCATTGTTTGTATAATTATATGTGCATATATATAGAGAGAGATGTATGTATATAGTTGAAAGGTGTAAATCTGGGCATAATGTGGATAGTATAGAGTAAGGGGTGGATAATGTTTCAGTTACAAAGCCAGTGGGTGGAGCTTTAGTGATGAATATTGATACTGTCACATCATCATGGGGGGCATGGGCTTGACAGGGAAAAAAGCCATGGACTGGAAGGGCAAGAGCGCATGCTCTTCCCCTGCCGCTGGAGGGAGGGGCAGCTGTTTTTCTGAAGACTAGCCATGGGTGATGGTCACTGCCAGGGCTGCCATGGCCTGGACTGGATCAGGAGAGCTTGGTGGCAACAACACCCCCAAGTCCCAGCTGCCGTAAGCCTGGAGTCGCCACTTTGCTGCCACTGCCGCCACCAGAGTCAGTGTTTTCAGCAGCACACCTCCTTTCGGACAAAATAGTTTTCCAGGTTTTGCTTTGCCTCTGTTGTTTTCTGGCTGGGGGAGGGCATTAGATCTCAGAAACTTGTTTGCCATATTGTTTTTCTTTGTTCTACCGAACCGCACGGTCCAGTGTGAAAACCCCTCTCCCCCTTTGCTGGCTTAAACTGTTTTCATTTGTATCATTGTAGTGACTGCTATTTTCTTTAGTAATTTGTTATTTTTTTTACTTATATCCCTTCCTATTGTCCCTTCGTTATTGGAGGGGGGTGGGGAGAGCTTAACACAAAAGGGGAGTGACCTGTTTGGAGTCTCAGTCCTCTGGTAACTGACCAAAGCCATCACAACTACCAAATATATAACACATTTTTATGTTACAACTCTTGCTTTTTTTAGAATTACTTATTCCCTGAGCTGTTCTCCTTAAAAAACAGAAGAGTCTAATAAATGCAAAAGTATAATGAATATGGTTGCTCGTGACAGTGGTAAATGCTGAAGAAAATGATTCAGAACATCTTTTTATCCACCAGATTGCTAAACTAAATAGATTTCTCATGTGCACTACATTAACATGAATGTTTTGAGTGTTAAACTTCAAAACAAGATTGAACAATACAGACCAATAAATCTCCATGCTTTGAAAAAGATGATAGGAGAGAAAACAAGCCTTAGACAAAAACAACAACAAAAAATAAATTAAGATATAAGTTACTGAAATTTATCCAGAAAAGGCTAGTGCTCAGAATATGATTTGTATTTTAGCCCAGAGAGGTAACATATAGAAGTCCTACAAGAAAGATGGAGAGAGACATGTAGTGACAGAACAAGGGGAAATGGCTTCAAACTGAAAGACGGCAGGTTTAACTTAGATATTAGGAAGAAATTCTTTACTGTGAGGGTGGTGAGGCACTGGAACAAGTTGCCTAGAGAAGCTGCCTCAACCATGTTAGTGTTTAAGGCCAGGTTGGATGGAGCTCTGAGCAACCTGGTCTAATGATTCTATGATTGTATGATTCTATAAGTCTTCTGTATTATCTGATACCCTAGTAGCCTTTTGGTCATCATCATTACCATCTCTTATTTGCCATATTCTATCACTTGTCTCAGTCATGTAACAAATAATTCTTCTCCAGAGGCCAGAAGGCTTGCTGGAAAAAAACAAACCACAAAGCAGTTCAGTAACTCTCGGGGAGAAATCTGGGCAATATTTGAGGAGCACTTTACTTGTGGACAGTTAAAATTACTACTGAAAAAAAGAAACATTGAGGAATAGAGAGTGGTGCAAGATATAAAATGTTTTAATTAAAAAAAGAACCAACTTGAATGTTTTGCAATCTCACTGCAGTATCCTCTTCCTCAGCTGGGTCAACCTACTTGAATGTCTAAAGTCCTGCAAGGAAGGAGATAGTCAGAACGCACAGGAGAAACCAAAACTCACATCTTGCAGCCAGACATACAGTAGCAACTGACCCAGTTCATTTTGTGGTACTGACTTAAACAGGGACTCGGTTCTCCTTGGCCCACTTTTTCATGATGCGGACAATATATTCTACTTGAGAGTTACCATCGCTCTTCAGAAGATGCAGTACTTCCCTCAGAGTCTCTCTACAAAGTGGAAACAAAGATTTAAATGAGGCTAAGACTCAACTGATACAATAAATGACAATAAACAATCAAACTATTTTGCAAAACATGGACCTCCTAGATAGAGAGGTC
The DNA here is from genome assembly GCF_003945725.1 of Corapipo altera. Lineage (NCBI taxonomy): Eukaryota > Metazoa > Chordata > Aves > Passeriformes > Pipridae > Corapipo > Corapipo altera. The sequence continues at coordinate 18,437,364 of NW_020884873.1, forward strand.
CGTTCATCTGCAGGGCAGAAAAAGGTTAAAATGCACAGTTGATGAGATCCCAGGGACAAAAAACAACCAACCAACCAAAAAAGTCTTCTATACAATTGTATAGAAATTAAAAGTAAAAAAACTCCAGCAAAATCTAATCAGTTTAGAGCTTAGTGTGTGCATGTGTGTGTGTATTTATATATAAATCTTTACTCTTGCAAAATAGAACAAAGCAACCTTTTTTTTTTTAATCTTTAATGTTATTTGCTAGTCTTTAATATGGCAACATCTAGCTTAATACTGTCAAAGCACCTTACACATAAACACAAATAACAGGGAAATGAACATTACCAATAGGATAAACCAGTATTCTGCTGCAGTTAGCCAGCTAGTTTGCAGTAAGAACTTGTTTGCATATTTTGAAAAACAGAGAAGCTATATGTATTTTACTGCATCTGCTGCAGTGATTGCTAAAAGGACACTTGTAAGGTGCTATAGTTAGTGAGATTATTCCAGCAGAAAAGTAAATGGAAGGAAGGTGTAGAAGCCAAGATACACACCTGTCAGTCACATAGGAAACAGCAGCTTTGGCCTGATGGACGATGGCCATCTGGCATCAGCGCAGAATATTCACAAGGGAACAGTTCTTAAATACAGCCTCACTACTCTCTCTCATTCTCCCATCCAGTGAAATGGGCCAAAACCAAAATTATCAGTAACATGGATGATCTCCTTTAATCTTTCATCAAGTATGTATGTTTGTCTCACACGGACAGTGTCTTCAGAAAGCAAATTTTAGTGAAAACAGTCTCATCTACTCATTGTTTGGAGAAATTGTGTCCTTCTTACAGTGTTGAATAAACATTTCCTTAGTTCTATTCTATGAACCCTAAAATGTCATGTGACAATTTTCATTCTTATGCCATCGATATGAAGCAAAGTTGTTTTCCCCCAGCTCATGAACATACTACTACATTTATAGCCTAACTTTTCTTGTAGTATGATGACTAATGTATTTTGGTGTCTTACAGTTCATAGCATTTGCTGAAAAGTTATTCTTCACCATATACTGTTGTGGAAGATACACTTCAAATTGAAAACTGCCTATGGAACCACTGGCCAGAGTGTCTATTCTCTGAAAGGTCAATAATGAATTGGAAAAAGATATGGAGTCCTAAAGCTAAGATTATGATTCTATCTTACAGCTAACTGAAAACAGGAAAAGAGCAAAATAAATTCAAATACAACACAGAATACTCACTTTGCTTCTCGGCCAGCTAAGATCATTTGAAATACACCCACACAAGCACCTCTCTTGCCTTCCCAGTATTCAGGATTATTGTCCAGTCTCTCCAGAACATCAAACGCTTTGGCTGAATAGTAAAACTGACCCATCTGCACAGAAAGTGAACATTATTCCTGACTGTATGATCATCTTTCAGAAGGAGATTAAAAACATTGAGCTCAGTTTTCTGAAATGAGAAGTAAGTCATAGAAGCAACGTGCATTTTCCTGTTTTTCTGCAGGCATCAAGTGACACAGAACAGGGACATTTCAGTTTTATAGAGGAGGTATTATAACATCTTTTTTGAGGTGCCCTTATCTAGTGTCGTACCAATTATACCAAAGCCTTTGACCAAATATCAACCTCAAACTAGTCCAAACATTTGAAAATAGAATCATATTTCCTCATGTAGAGATGGTCACATATTTGTATGTCTTGTGGGTTTAACTTAGGAGTTAAAATATTTTTTTCACTGTTACAGTACAGTACAAAAGAAGATTCAGTGACTCCATAATCCAAATTTTTTCTGAGCATAGGAAAATCCAGTGTGTACTCTAACTTTTCTGCTTTAGGTTCTCTACTTGTGTTTGGGAACCAGAAGCAAGTTGCTTGGCAACACTCAGTGCAAAAAGGAGTGACCATATTAACTGTGGATTTTGAAGTCAGCATAGCTCGTGGGCTGCATCTATGACTGTGAATGTTCTCCACTTGGGCAAGCCTGAATAGCAATGTTGTTTGTGAGTAGCATCTTTCTATGAGAGAACACAGAAGGTAGACTGAGCATAACTTCCCATCCTTTGGTAGCTGGAAGCCTCTGCAGAGAAAAAAGGGTAGGCTGAGGGAGTTACATTGGGAAACTTTAGTCAGAGAAACACTGGTACTACAGAATGAGTAATAATTCCCTTTTCTTCACATAAAAGTTGATTTGAATCACTGGTGACTGGAAAGCACTTAAATGGATGGGAATAAAGATAGCAAAAATAAACGGTATCAGATGTGTCAGCTAAAAAGAAAAAATTATTACTGATCTATCCAAATTAGTATCTGATCTAGTTCCACTAAGCAGATATAGGTTTAACGTCCTCCTTCTATCTGACATTAAAGTAGGAAATGCTTCACCTCAAGTCATGTGCTGTTCCCTATATGGACAAGATGGGCAATTGCATAAAAAGCATCAAGAAATTAGCCAAAAGTCCTTTATCCTAGCTTCCTCACTGAACAACTTCTGTCAGCACAGAAATGGGGCATTTGGATACACCTAGTCTAAGATACACCTGTCTTGGATACACCTGTTGACCTTGCTTTATCCATGCTCATTCTGCTTTCTGTTGAGCAAAGCCTAGTGCAACTGCCTTCTTAAGTTACATTTCTGGTGCTGTCTGTGGACCTCTAATATAATGTAATGTTTCAGAAACAACTGAAAAATGCCACATAAACTCAAACAACATGGACCTTGCTATTTAGTGGAAGAGGTACAAGCAGCTGCTAGTGTAGAAAGACATTTAACACCATAGTTACAATTCTTGAAATTAAATTCCTTGACCTTTGGAGCATTTATGGCTATATGTAGACACATAATTAGGCTGAAAAATTTAGTCCTTTAAGTGCAGTTTTTCAGAGCTCTAGATGAATCCAAAATGTGGAGCTGCTTCTCCTCTTTAGTAGGTTTTCAGAAGAATTTAGACAAAGGAATCAACTGATTTAAGTAAGACTTTAAATGGTCTGGAGAGAGTTTTTACATGTCTGTTTTTCAACTTGCTTTCACAAATTGCAGCTGTGGGAAACACCAGAGGCATAGTCACTTGCCTGAGCAACAAGACTTCTAGGGTGAGATGGTGGACTGAGTACTTGAAAGATGTGCAAGAGATAATTCTCTCAGTTTTAGAATAATGCTTTTGAGATCACAAGGAGTATCTCTCATTGCCATTACAAACTTTAAGGAAAACATAATACTGTCCCAGGAAAAAAAAGCAGCATGAGGCTCCTTGCCAAATCTATGCTAGATTTTTTTTTTCATTAGAAGTTTTTTGTCAATTCTACCCATAATGAATCCCTAGGAGGAGAATAAACTGTTATTATTGATAGCTCAAGCATGCAGTAATTTACCAACGTTTTAATCAATGGGTTGTCTATCAAGCAGGCCTGTAGGTTAAAATACTGACTAACCCTTGCCAACTCATCCACATTATTAGACATCCTGCTGTTATAAAAGAAAGTTCACTAGTGATGACAATGATAAAAAGTATCCAAAAAACGACTACTGGGACAATCAGCGAATTAACATGTCATACACCGAGCTCTGAAGAGAAAACTCACTTTGTAGCAATCATTTGCAATGAGTTGCAACAGGTTAAAGGAGTCCCCTGAGGTTTCCATCTTCAGATAGAGCTTCCAGGCCGACTGTGGTTTCTTATTCATAATATCTGCAATAAGAAGAAAAAGCTGAAATTGTGAAAAGAATATGCCACACACAATACTCAATGGCAGGTGGAATAGATGTTCCTGTATTTCTTTGCTTAATGTAAATGCATGCCTCAGCATGAGCATGAAGCTGGGAAGGAAATCTTGTCCTTATCTTCTGCCTTACTAGTGATAAGAGCCAATTCATCAGAGAACGTCAATGTCAAGAGGAATAATTATGGTGTTTACATCTCAATTTATATTTCACAGCAATAAGAACAACTCTCATGATTTCAGGTATGATTAAAGAACAGAATAGAAAGCATTATAGAATTTTTTTTATACAAGACAATGCATTCAAGAACTGTTTGGGCAATACTCTCAGGCACATGGTGTGACTCTTGGAGATGGTCTTGTGCAGGGCTAAGAGCTGGACTCAATGATGCTTGTGGTCCCTTTCAACTAAGTGTATTCTGTGAAAGATCATGTTAAGAGATGTTTACTACATCTGCTGTATGGCATAATGTCCCAAAACCTACATATTTATATTTCAGGTATAACTACTGAAAATTGTTTGATATGGAACATTTTTGTATTGAGGCACCGTAAGGAAAATAAATTAGCCTAGGGAGTCTCAGACTTGAGTCATTAGAAAAGTCCACGTCTTTATTATTTTGTATATGGCACTGTAGCTGTATCTGTACTGAGGTGTACTCTGCAATGTTTTAAAAACTGGTTCAGAAAAAGTAAATGAGATTTGCTATAGAATAATAAACACAGCAAAAGTTTCCAGTGTTCAAGGAAAGAATAGAAGAGGTTTGTGAAATAAAAAACATGCTGGAGATTATAAAGGATATCCCTCGGGCACAGGAGTTTGGACAAGATGTGGGGTAATATGGTAGGAATCAAAATACCACATATGCTTGCCTGATTCTTCTCTTCCCTAGACATCTGACGTTGGCCACCCTTGGAGGCAGACAGACCCTTGGGCCTGACCCAGTATGAATGCTTCTATTTCATGTTTTACTCTGAACGTTTTAGAGCTGTAACTCAGTCTTTTAAGACAGAAAGCCTTCACTCAAGGAATTGAGTAGACAACTGAGAAGAAAGAGGGTCACTGGTCAGGACAAAGCTGCACTGACAGTACTATAAGAGCATTGCACTGAAGCAGTAATTGCTTATAAAAGCCAGATGTACGAAGGTGCAATAACCACCCACACTATAACTAGTGCAATCAGCTTTTCACTTTCATAGTCCAGAATCCACCTACAACATTAAATTCAATTAGGAAAGTGGATTGCCAGGACTGACGCAATAGAGGAGGATCTGTATTCTGCAATGTTGAGAGTAAAGTGACTCACAGCAGCGAGCTAGCCAGCTAAGGTAAATAAAATCACTCTTTATCTTCTCACTCTGGATCAAAAGGAACACCTGCAGGAAGAAGGAAAATGGAAGATTATACATGCATGTACTTTTAAACAAACAGAAGGCAAACCTACCTCGTTTCAACACGCAGCTAAGGCTTAAGCCACACAAACTCTTCGTGGCTTAAGTGCAGTGTAGGGACATCCCTACTCTGTGTGGGGTAGGTGGAAGATTCACACAGTGCCCCGCTTGTCAAGGGACTTGTGCAGTTTCAGAGTGCCAAGCTGAGCAGAGGGTGCGGCCTGCTCTGAACAAGTGCCAGTGGGCGGCCATGCAACACAAACAGCACAAAGGAACACTGGGCCTGTGGGAAAAGCTATTTGGAATGTGTTTGTTTAGAAAGCGATGCAAGCAATTACATTAACATCTTCTTGAAATACCAGAAGTTTCACATATAGATGAGCCTTTCCTCCCCACACGTCAGAGATCATTCCAGATCAGCAACAAGCCATTTCTAACCATTTTGGTTTCAGTAAGGTTCTGAGGCAAAGCATTCATCTTTTGTAACTTACCGTACAAATACAGGTTTATTACATTCTACATCTGAAGGGATGTGTGTGTGGGAAGTTATACATTTTAAAATGTACTCTGGCTTTGCTCACAGATAAAATAAGCTATTTATGTGTCTCTCTAGTATATTTGTAACTATACTGGATACTACTGGAAAAACTCATAATACCTTTATAGGAGCAGATGTATGTACTGGAACAGTGAGTTCCACAAATTACTAACATTTGTATTGCTTAAACATTGCTGAACCCCTAATTTTGGGGGGAGGGAGAAGGAGTAATAGGGAAAAAATTAAAAAAGCGCAGTATTATCACTGTAAGTAGCACTTTATCATAGGTTTTATTTCATTATGTCCAGGGAGGTATGCTTTTCTATAACTTAATAAGTGCTATGTGTGGAGATGTTTTACAAGTTTATGAGACACTGGGGAAGGCTGATCTTTATGCGGAAGTGTCATCACAACCAGAGATCAGACATGAGGCAAGATGAATCAATTTAACTACATAATTCTGTTATTTAAATGCATCAGCTATATAACACAAGTTTCTATAGAACGAGTTCTAAAAAACGTAAGAGAAAAAATGTATATTAACAGCAGCTACACTTTTGTTTTCCTTTGTTGCCTGGCTGCTACTAAAACTTACTTATAGCATTATCCTTTTTATGAAGTCTCAGGAATCAGGATAGCCCACTAGCATAGTTTTGAAAGATTTTCATTAAGCTAGGTGAATTGAAAGCTTGGTGAATTGAAATATCTATCCATTTCCCTGACAGTCTTGGAATATTTTTCTTAGAGACAGATGAAATTTCAGGTCACAGAAATTAAGGGGTAAGGGTGCTGGGTGAGTGGGTCAGGACAGGGGGGAGACAAACTGTAAAACCAGGAGGGTTCTGCTGTTGACAAACCTGAAGAGTTAAAAAGTTAGAGAGACAGGAAAAACAGAACAAAAACATAACTCCCAAACCAACCAAACCTATATGATTCACTTTAGACTATGTGGTAGGGATTTTTTTTTGTGGCTTGTCTTCTTTCTGGTCTTGTGGAAAATGTTGCTTCCATCTTCATAATAACTATTTGCTTTTGCATATTTTAGTTGTAATTAAGTTTCTGCTGCACAGACATAAAAAAGTACTGGGTGTAGAAGTTAATCTCTTCCAGCTGCATGTGGATGCTGCTGAATAAGATAGTGAGCACTTCCTCTTTTCCTCCCACATCTCCCAGAGGAAGATTTTTTTCTTTAAACAAAAGTTTCTAGGGACACCTAGAAGCTTTTAACTATTCAGTGTCTTTTACTCAGTATGCTCTAATCAGTCTGAACAAAGAGTGCCTGGGATCCCAGACAAAGCAGAGGAAATCTGATTAAGAGGCCATTCTTTGATCAATTAGAGGTAGCTGCAAGCACGCTTATGATGCATCACAAGCAGCATGACTCCCCATATACCTCACATTACAAGATTAGCAAGATAATCTTTTCTGAATAGTATTCAGAGAGTTTCAGTTCCTCTAAGAAGGGGAAGAAGATATTCCACATAACCTGCTTATTTTCAACCAACATGAAGATCTGGAGGGAGAAAGGGAATGAAAGAGTGGAGCAGGGGGAAAATGTTTCCATTGCTGTTTTTTAAAGAAAGTAAATACATACCTCTTCAGCCTCTTTAAAATTGCCTGTTGCAGCTTTGGCTTGAGCATAGTTGAAGTTAAAAGTGTCATCATTGTAGAAGTAACTCTGAAAAATAAGACACGTGGATAAAGCTCAAATAAATGAAACAAAAAACTCCTCCTCCCATGATATAATAACATTAAAAATACACCCCTCACCCCCAGTCTGAGTCAGACCATATAAAGACAATGGGAAGGAAAAAGAAAAACCCACATTAGGAACATACGGTATTTATAAACACTGGGCAGAAAAATTATGGACTGGCTTTCCATCCTACATTCATGACTACAAACACAGCTGAAACATTCCACAATATTAACTATACGAGATCTGGAAAATGTTCCAAGTTCAAAATTGCAGTGGCAGCCTTTGTGGGTATAATTTTCACTTGGGGCATGTGAAGACATGCTGTGCTGCCATGGTCTCTTTCACCTCCCAAGCACTTATTTCACCACTAGGGTGGGTAAATAGGCAGTTGATTCCCTGAAGTCTTTAAGGAGATGAACGCTTTTGTTTTTCCAAGACTTGTCAAGGTTCATCAAGAGATCCTGTGGATCTGGTTATGTGACAGATGCTAGTCTGACACACTGGATCGCATGATGGAGGTGGAGCACAGTACTGGGCTACAGCAGGCAGCATACCATGTAGTAGGACTTCCTTTACAAGTCTTGCTTACAGGTACCCTTCTGTCTAGTTGAAGTGCAACAAAAAGTTTTTCTCTCCCATAATACTGGACATGACACATCTGGTTTAGGACACATCAGGTTGATCTAGCTGTATCTTGTTGAAAAGCTACATGGGTCAAAGCAGAAAATGTAGCTCTAGGTACAGGTACCAAACATCTAGCCTGATGTTTGGGTTTGACCTGAAGAGCTAATATTTTATCATGGTCAGATATCCAGAGTGAAGTAGAACTCAGATGTCCAAAAGTCAGCCATGTTCTACGTTCAGCACTGTCCCACACTGCTGCATCAGTAGAAATGGTAGAGATAAGATGGAACACAACATCACAGTTACAAGCATGGATGGGGATTGATGATCCCTGTCCACTAGTTGTGCACTGCTTATGAAAGAGCATGGGAAAAAAGGAGGGTGGTTTATCCACTGTAGTTACTGTAAGAAAAGCCTTCCTGGGTGCTTCACAGCAAAGTGTAGGGAAGAAGAAATGTTTTTCTTATATAATATTTATAAAGGAAACAGAACTTGTGTATGAAGATCAAATTTTTGTTTTGTTTCCTCATTAAAGACTGAGGAGGAGGTAAAAAGCATAGTTGGGACTGTACAAAAGATATGGGAAGCAAGGGGAAAGGCCCTTTCCCAGTGGTGTCTTATTTCATGATGTAGGGACACTGAGGAGCCTCTTCCCTTCCCTGTCATAGGTAGTCATCAAAGGGTGCTGATTCAGTCCACCTGCATACATCAAGCTAGTGCCTTGAAAGGAAAGGTGGGGGAGTGCCACCATTTGCCAAATGTCTAGGTTTCTCCCAAATAGTCTATGTTAGGGTCTACAAGCAGGCAATTGCAGAAAACTGTGTGAGAGCATGAGGATGAACCCATTGGGTGAATCTTAAGCTCAGTTTGTGAAAACATTGCAGTACCCTTAGGGTGAACTAATGTGTTCCACCATATGAGATTACAACACTTTACTGTATTCTTTCTCAATAGTAGTTTGAAGTGAATCAGCATTAAGTCCCAGGTTAAGCAAAGCTAGTGAGCCAGATGCAGTTTTACTGTGTGAATCGTTTCTTCTGTTTAAATAGTCTCCATTGTATTTTTAAATTAAAATGGAAAAGAAACTCTGTCAGCAACCAAACTCAAAAAATCTGTTATTCTGTCCAGGCTGTATAAGTGCTAGAGAACATACCTACTGCAAAACCAAAAACAGTAGAAATGAACAATGCTGATGACAGTGCAACACATTCACAGCAGCCAGATGTTTCAGTTTGTTTGTTTGTTTGTTTGTTTTTGTATTTTTTTCTTTTCTTTTTTTTTTTCTTTTTTTTAAACCACATTATATGTACTGGACTTCACTCTTTCGTGGTCTTTTTAGAGGTCTTCAATCTTTTCATAAAACTAACTGTCCTCTGAGTGATGTCCATTTCAATGAGATGCTCAGATACCCAGCTGAGCAATGAAGAATTCCTGTTGTGGCCACAACTCAGCTGAGCCTGAATCAGGTTGTTTTCTCAGTTGATCTCTGACAGTGTTATAATGTCACCCTTGGGGCAGCTAGCAATGCATTTATAATAAGGTGTCCTCTCAGAATTCTCATGCCTAAAGCGGTTTTAACTGATCATGGATGAACATGGTGTTTCTGGAGAGAACATCACACAAATAATCTTCACAGAGTGCATGCTCCACTTTAAGAGCTGCAGAGATTCTACTGAAGTTTATTCCTGTGAAGGAAACACAAAAGGTAACTGTAAAGCCACCTACACCTTGCCTGTAACATGGTAAAGGAAGAAATGCTTGCATCCCTGTGAGCTGAAAATAAGGGAAATGACTTAAATAAATCTGAGCATGCTCAGTCTCAGCTAAAAAATTATGAGAATGATCAATTACTTCAAAATGACCGTGCAAGAAAAGTTGTAGGAGGGAGTAAACTTTTGTCCCATATATCTTGGAGGTGGTTTGTAATCACATTTAACTTTGACATTTTCAGGTTAGAACAACCTTTTTAAGAACCTTTTAGTGGAAATGGAAAGAGCTGAGCATATCTGTGGGGTGATTCACTGCACTGTAAATGTGAGAAATATACAGGATGAATTTTCTGGAAATTCTATACCCACTGTCTGTAAACTGAGACCAGATGACAAGTTCTAACAAGAAATATGACTTTTAGATGGCTCAAGTTAGGCAAAAAAATTCTTACCCTTAGTTTCCTTTTCTTAATTACACACATACTCCACTTTGGGGTGGTAGTGGTATGTCTCTTCATTCCACTACACTGGAGCCCTGCTAGTGGCTAGAGCCACTGGGATTTACTCAAAGGTCTATTTCCAGACAAAGTTTAAAAACTACACCTTCATCATTTTTTCACTCATCAACTGCTTTTGGCACCATTACAACCATGTTTTTCTTTAGATCTCACCTTCCTTAGAATATTGTCATTCTGCTCATCTTGTGTGTCTCCCAAATAATTTCTTGTTACAACTCTAGTTTCAAATCACTGGAACAAGACTGCAATCATTTAACCCATAATCACACTCCAGCCTCCTCTTTCCTCACATCTAACTGTGTATCTGTAAGTTATACCCATTTTATCCATTGAATACTGGTGATCTGATAATGCTGCATCATATTGACTTCAAACTTCTCTTACTTTGAAAAAAGTAACATTGTCTGCAGGGTACCACTCAGATAACTTCTGCAAAAATAACATTCTTAATGTAATAGTTCCCTATTTTAGCCCTTCAGTGACTGGTTTCCCTGTAGTTATAACCCAGTTCCCTGAGTTATTATTTTCAGAGTCCTTCATGTCCTATGTTCTTTACACACTATTGTTCATTAAAATGTTGTCTCCCAACCATTGACAATAATCTCCATCACTCATTTGATAAGTCTTAAGAAAACATTTGGGTTTTTTCCCTCCATGCTGCCCACCCCATAAATATCCACAAATTTTTTCACTGTCTTCCTTTAATTATCTTCCTCATCTTCTATGATGCCACCGGAAAGCCTGATAATGGTTAAATTGCAAATGTGATGAGACCATCATGCCCACCATGCTGCATGGTGCTATTTTCTAAATTGCTTCTTTACATTTTGATCCATTTGCTATACTGACCACTTATGTCCCACTGTCATTCCAGTGTTTTGTTTTTATTGTTGTTTCTGCATCTTTTTATGTTTCCATTGTGTCTCACATAGTACAGTCTGTAAGTAGTGATTCCATGCATTACAGTACTACCAATACTAAATAATATACTAACCTTGATTGAGTTGAGGTAAATTAGGACATTAGGAAACTGTCTAAGAAGAAAGAAGCAGGAGGACATGCACTGTCTCCCTGGAATGGTATCTAAAATTCAAAAGAGAAATGCAAATTTGTAGAATTAAAAAACACACAGTAATGGAAATCACTGCCAAGATTGCTGGCAACTATGAAAGCAGCTAGTTTCTAAAAATAGTGTAGCTTGCCTTTTCAGGCAAAGGACCATACTAGAAGTTAGAAAAAACTATTAGTTCATCTTGTCATCTTTCTCTACAGCATCCGATAACTATTGCAAGACTTTAATCAACAGCAAACTCTACAGAGACAAATGGTTTAAGTAACAAGCCTTTTCCATGACACAATTTATGTAGCTTAATTTTATCATGAATTATTCTTACACTTCATACAAACCTGAGCTTGTTATTCTAACCTCATTAATCTTCTTTCTTTAAAATTATGCTTTTCAGTTATCCTGTACAAGAAGCTTTACATATTTTAATTTTAGTTCAAGTAAGACAGTAAACTTGATAACACTGAAAATATCATTATAAAAAAAGAATTAATATTGGAACAGGAAGAATACTCAGTGATAGCAGACAATATGAAAATTAATGCCCATGCTTTTGGGATTACCACATTGTTCACAAGTGGTAAAGGCATAAATAAGTTAGACATATCAGTTCAAATGAGAGTCACTAAATTCTGCTGCTATCTACGTCATCATAACTTTGCTGCAACCGTATTATGCTGTCATCCACTCCGACAGTGTAAGCTGTGTTACTGAAAAAATTTCAAAGCTGTTTTAAAGATTCTGAAGTAAGCTTACTAGAACTAATTTTTGTTGGACCCAACTAGAAGAGATGGATGAACCCAAGCCAGCTGGGAAGGCCTAACTGCAAGTGATTTCAAATCACTACTATTTCACTACATGAAATGATCATTAGAGAGCACGTGCAGTTTGGAAAGGTGTTGAGAGATAAGATCCTAAGGCTACCAATATCCCTGAAATAATCTGCTGCTGGATGTTAGTTACCATGAATACATCTGCACTAAAAATAACTTTTCTATATATAGAAGTTTCATGTAACTGAAGACTAATATTTTGACTCCATCCACCACACAAAATAGAGCATTCCACTGGAAAACTCCTTTAAATAAGGTAGGGTAGTAATTATTCCTGGAAAGCACTATATAAGATCTCAAAATACATTTCAAAGGAAAGCGAAACAGTCTCATTTTTTACCTTTTAGCACTAGGAGATACTGAGCTTGGATGTCCTGTCATTTCCATATAGAGACAATCAATCCTTATCTATCCCTGAACCACATCACTCTGTTCTCCAAATTCAGAAAACTATTTGGTTATTTATGAATTGTTCACTTGTGAGCAAAACTGGCCTGTATATTTATATGTTCTTTTTTACATGCATGCATACTTTTCATCACAAATACATGCCTCTACAGGACAATAATAGAAACAGTTTTGCAACAAAAAAAAAAAAGTGAAGAAATACTGAGTAATGACACTGAAGATAACTTGAAAATGCTCATTTTCTCTGACATTCAATTTTTGAAGTTCATAAACTCACAACAATTTATTTTAAACAAAATTTTAAAAATGCAAAACTTGCAAAGAAGACTCAAAACTAAGGATACATTTTTAGTAAAAATGAATCACAGTAACAAAATATTAGAAACACAATTTCCCCATATATGATTCGAGAGTTTCTAAATTTTAGTATTTATTCTTATGTCCACATTTTGGCAGAAAATTTTATTATCCCAGTACACCATTCTCCATATACTTTTAGTGAAAGATTTCGTTGAAAAAAACAAATGTCTGAGTATCTTATACAACTCAGCAATGACTACTACTGGAGACTGAAAAACTAGAGTTTTACAGTTCTAATTCACCGCATGTGACTCATGCAGGAAGAGGAAAAATTTGTCATTTAAAAGAATTACTCAGGGTGACCTAAAAGTACCTCAAAGAAAAGACCACATGAAGTCCAGAAGAAATGTTTCATTCCTCCCACCCAGCGTCAGATATGCCTGACTTGGTCCTAAAGGAGGACCACTGAAAACAAGAGGAGTGCTGCTCTTCATTATGCTTGAAGTGGTTTTGGAGTAGTTTGTAACACTTATGTCAAGCACCAGAAGGACTGCATTTAATGGAAATGTTAATGTTAATTTACTTTCACTGATGTTCCTCTTGTCCCATTTCCTTCTTAACTTATCTTAAAAATCTGATCTGTTTAATTTTCACTCAGTTGAGACCTTGGTAGAAGAGCATGAGAACTAACTATAAAAATCTAGTTATATCCTCCTTCATAATGTCAGTTCCCTTTCATGTCATTAGGACTAAGAATTTCTATTAAGCTTAAAAAAACCCCAGTAACCAAGCTGCTGTTCTGGGTGTTATTTATTGCTGCTAGAGGATGAATATTGACTCCTACACTGTAAGTGCTTCCTGGACTTTTTTTAGTTTTTGTTTTGTGTGACCCTACTCCCATTAAAGTTTATAACATCCATCAAGACAAAATCTGTACATTTATTGGAACAGACTTTCAAGTTAATTCAGTTTGCTCTATGTTCCTTGAACCTTCAAGTCAGAGATCTAATTAAAAAGAGCAAAGGCCTTAATTGATAAGTTCAAATGACTTTACAAATAAATGATACTATACTTCCTGAACTGCATGTTGCTGCTTTTCCCTTAATGCAGTCATGGGATTTCTACAGTTAACAAAAGCAAGTCAGAAAAAATATTTCACATCTTCATTTTAATCCATTATTTTTTGATAATCCATATTATCAGACTGTTGTGACCGTTGTAGTTTAACACCAGCTAGCAACTAAGTACTACTTGTTCTATCCCCTCCCCCTAAAAAAAAAGTAAAACTTTCAGGTTGAGATAAGAACAGTTAATTAACTGAATTGAAATAAAATAAAATAATATTATTATTAATAATAGTAGTAATGAAAATGAGAGAAAAAGAGAGAGAGGAAAAAAGAGAGAGAGAAGGAAGAGCAAAACTCAAGAGAAACAAGTGATATACAATACAATTGCTCACCACCCATTTACCAATGCCCAGCCCACCCATGAGCCACAATTAGCCCCTCCCAGTCGACTCCCCCCCATTTAGGTACTGGGCATGATGTTCTACAGTATGGAATAACCCTTTAGCTCATTCAGAGCAGCTGCCCTGACCATGCTCCTTCCCAACTTTTTGTACAGCTCCTCACTGGCAGAGCAGGGGAAACTGAAAAGCCCTTGACTTAGGGTAAGCACGACTTAGCAACAACTAAAACACTGGTGCGTTATCACCGTTATTTTTGTACTAAATTCAAAACACAGCACTGTACCAGCCTCTAAGAAGAAAATTAACTCTATCCCAGGTAAAACCAGGACATAGGCCCAGTTTCAAGCAAAGGATTTCCTCACTCTAGCAAGCCCAAACCTACTTCTGTATTATAAATCTGCAAAGCAGTTAACTTGATATCTTCACAGACAATCGAGTGATACCAGCTCCTTGCAAGGACTGGCTGAGTGGGAAGTGCTGAAGCAAGACTTACATGCCTGAATAGCATGGCTGGCTGCTTTGGAAAAGCCCAAGTATACAAACAGCAAGAATTCTGTTCTCCATTCTAAATCCAGCAAAACGAAGGGAGCAGATCAAAAATGATCACAAGTATACAATACAGGGCTAAGAACATAAGAATTATCATATTGGATCCAAAGTTTGTCTAGTTCAGAAGCTTGCTGAGTAAGAATATATAGCTATAGAAAGAATATGTTCTGATTTCACATATAATACATACTGTGGCATGTAATGCTACTTCCTCTGAAGTTTCTCCTAGCTTCCAACAATGTGCACGGAGGACTTTGTCACTGAAAAATTTGTGTTAAACAGCTAATGGACTTTTAATCTACCAATTTTTTTTAACCTTCTGATTCTCACAAGTTTCTCCATCAAATAAGTTGTGTTATGTGAAAAAGTAATTCATGCTGTTTGTTTTATTTGTCTTATGTGATAGTTTATGTCAATGCTCCTTGGTTTTTGTATTGTACAGTAATAATTCTTCTCTGTTCCTCTTTTTCTTGTCATTTATGATGCACATAATCAAACTGAGTCATCATTTTTCAGCCCACGTATCCTCCTTTATTTAATCTCTCCTTATTCAAGAAGCTATTCCCTTTCTCTGATCACCCTTGCTGTCTTTATTGTATCCTTTCTTGTTCTACAATTTTTTAAGAAATGTAAGAACCAGAACTGCAAACAGTATTCAAGGAAAAGAATCACATATGTATACAATGATGCAGTAATTATTTTTGGTTTGTTCTCTCTTTTCTCATCAATTCCTAAGATTCTCTTCAACTTTTCTGATAATTTTGCTAAATTTAATTTGCATATTATTACCCAGCCTTATACAGTCTCTCATATCTTTCATTATTGTGGAAGCTTTTACTTTTTTTATTACTATGGCTAATTTTGTACCATTGGCAAACCTAGTCATGTCATTATTTGTATCCTATAGCTCATTAATTATGAATACGAGCCCTTTCTTTAGAGAAACAAAGGGCTCTTTCAAGTGTTCAAATCAGGTGTATTTTATCCTTTTCACTGCTATTTCACTCTAATTTTTTGTCAGAAATGAGAAAGGTTATTATGTAGGTTCTTGCAATTAGTACTGTGGAAATTTTCTTAGGTATTTGCTAACACATGTATGTAGAATTTGATTATACTCAGATGACTGTAGCAGAATTGGAGTTTCATCATAAAATTTCAAATCTGGTTCTATGTAATCTCTATATTGGTCCAGAGTTACCTGTTCACTTGTGCCTTCTCTAAGAAAGACGGAAACAGCATTTAAAAGTTCATGCTGTTTATCATGCCATGTCATTGCATTTATTAGGTCAATATGGGCAGAACAGAAGTCTCCAACTATTATTTAATTATCTTTCTATATAAAATCTCTAAACCTCTTTAATACGCCAGTCACTGTTCCCATCCAGGCTGGCTGGTGAATAATTTGGCCTCAGTATGGTGAGTTGCCTATCTAAACATATTTTAAAAGAGTGTATTATTTCACTCACTGTTAATTATTTTTCCCCCCCTCAACCATAGAAAGGTTGAAGTCTCAGCCTTTCCACCCTATTTTGCATACGGGTTTAAAATTATTTCACAGTGAAATTCAGACCTTTGTCTTCCTAACAATTTCAATTTTGCTTTTGGGCTATATCTTCACTACAAATCCTTTCAGGATACGTTTTCTCAGACTATCTCCATATTATTTTTATCCATGTATGCTATGGTCATTCATCACATGTCCATGACCACAACAGGCATTAAGAATCTATCACCACTGTATCAGTCACCTTGTGATTTTACTGGTGTCACAAACCCAGGCAGCTACATTCCCTCTAACCAAGTTCTCCACTACTGTAGTTCATACTGTTCCTGTTATCTGGGATCCCAACTCCAAAGGGATAGCCTCAATGCAAAAGGAATGAGTTAGGGAAATCTCATCTATGGAACCACTTCCAGCCTTCCAACATGAAGCTCTCTGCTGCATGTGGAACAGAATAGAATGACTCAACAGTATTTCTGAAAGTTTCATCAGTGCTGCCGCTCTCTTGAGCTCCTTCTCTTTAGTCACCATGGACACAAGAGACAGCATTCTGTCTCTGAAGACCATGACCTGTCTGCACCAGAAACATGCACAAGTTACCCACCTAAAGAAACAGCACTAAGTGACAATGCCTAAAAAGGAAACTGGGAAGCCCTGTTTCATCTGAATTTCTGTGTTATACCTACCAGCTTTTTTTATTTGGGATTTTTGACTTTGGCAAAGGGAAGGGAAGATAAGGTCTTTGTTTGGTCTATTATTGAAAAAATAAAAGTAAATACTGAAAATATGCTGATTTTTTATTGGTTTTATCAGGGTTTTTTTTCATTCAAGCAAGGAGTTAGTCCCAGAGCCCCCGTTTTTGTCTGTAGCCAAATTCCTCCTTACGTTTTTAGCACCCTCAGTTTCAGTGCACACTCCATGCTAGGACTCTATGTACTTGATAGGCTTTCATTAGTGGTCCTACATTTGTACCTAGATTTGTGAAGTTTCTGTACCTGTGAAGTTTCAGCCACACACTTCATCTAATTAATTAGGCTGTTGTCTTCTGTTTCTATAATGGAGATTATTAGTCAAAGATAAGCCACAGTCTCTCAGTAAAGACTAACAGTTTGCAATACAGCCTCTTTTCCAGCAAAAGTCATACACTAAGGTTTGGAATCAAGAGCCTTCTAATATAAACTTCCAAATTTGTTTTATGTTTCCTGATACTCATCCTATAACAACAAAATCCCTAGCAATAGTCCTGCCAGCAGTCAGGAGTTGGACACAGACAGGATAGTATGATAGTATGGATATTTTAAGATGGATTACATAATGGAGAAAGAATATTTCAAACATACCACATTCGCTGGCTGATTCCCCGACCAACTGGAAGAACTGCTGAGCAATTTTCAGATGATCTCTCTGGAAGAGGAAAAAAATAAACCCAACATGAGTTCCAGAGTTGATGCTACAATACATAATGAAAATATGCTCTGAGGAACAGATGGGGAGCAACTAACAGACAAACCAGGGTTGAAGGAAAAACAGAAAAGGTAAATGTGCCACTGTATGTGCCTAGATACACAAGAATACTGTAGAAAGCAAAGTTTTTTTGGAAACAGGATAGAGAAGCCAAACTCAGCTTGATTTACTGTCAAGACAGCAATGGAAATTTGCATTTCACTCATTCTGGACTGACTACTGTGTGGAAGAAGGTTGAGAGACTCAGAGATCCTGCAATCTAAATGAGAAATGACTGTCTCTTTCTCTCCATTCTAGTCCCTAAAGATGTGTTCACATTCTGTTGTTGGAGAAGCTGAAGAACTTCATGGGCTTCGCTTACTGAGCCAACTTCTTGTCCAAGTGCTGCATTTACAACTCCTTTGAGGATGTACTCCTGAAAAAAAATTGTAAAAAGGATCAGAGAGGATAAGGTGAAGATTTTATAAGACACATAAAAGCCTATGTGTACATTATTTTCTTCATAAATTCAACTCTATCCCAGCTCAGTTTAGTAGGTAGCTGGTTACCGTGATAACGCTTAATCACAGTAGTACTACTTTAGCCCCCCAAAATGCATTCTACTTGCTAGGTAGTCACTTCTACCAAATATGTGGGATGCAAAGGAGTACTATGTTTTCTGATAAGTCTTATGGTCAAAGACAATGCACCAGAAGGAACACGATAACATCTTTTCATGCCCTCTTCACCATCATATGACCAATAAGTACAATATTGTTATAATAAAGCACAGATCCCATTTCAAATATGCACATTGGTTAACCATAACCACTAACATCCCTGCTGAGCAAGATTTTCCAGCATGCAACAGTCTCTTTTGTCTTATCCAAATCTTAAAATTAAAGAGTTATAGCTATAAATCTGTTCTGTAGGTATTCCTGATAAACCTGAACAGCCTTGTCACAGAGGTAAACACAGAAAAAGAGAAAGACACATCTACACACACCAACAATGGATTGCAAGCAAACAATCAGAGTACTAGCCAGGATGCTAAGTAATCATTTTAGCACACCAACTTTCTTACAGGTGCCAAATTATTATCCTACAGGCATCGTGATGAAGTATTTGCAAAGTACTCAAGGAGGTTATACAAGTAGTTTGGCAAGTCTTAGCAGGGAGTTCCTTACAAGTGGAAGCGAAAAATGGAAAAAGAAGCACAAAGATTCTCACTTAAAAATGTCATAAAGAATTATTAGACATGTATATGGGGAAAACAGAGGCTAAAGGACCACTGGCTGCAGAAAACTGTTCAAGTAAGTCTTGCCATACTGAAGAATGCAAGAAATGTAAAGCAACATCAGAAGACCCTCCTCAGCACAGAATCACCAGATCTGTGTTCTTGAGGTTTTCCTTTTCCCTCCCTCCATATAATTCCTCACACAGACTCATGAAAGGTTCCTTTCATGCCCAGCTATGTGACCTTTGGAAAATAAACTGCAAAGAGGAATAAATCAGAGACTAAAGCTGCTGGAACAACCACAAAAGAAAATTACAGTAGCAGCCAAGGGACGCTGCAGTTTTCACTCATGGCAGTCAAAGTGTGATGAGATTTGAGAATACCATTTATTTAAACTGTTTAATCTAATCTAGCTCATTTTTATTGAAATGGCTTCAGGACAAACTGTACGAGCACCTGAGCTAGCAGATCTGAGGGATGGTAATCATCACCAGGGCAGAAGTGACAAGTAGCTGTAGTTGGAAGAGAGCTTTTATCTATGCACTAATGGTCAGCTCCCCAAAATGCTGAACACAACAGAGCTATATTCTTAGCTGACCCCCCAGGCAGTACAGTAGTAAACAGGCTAAGTACTCATATATGCACATATATAATACTTTATGCATGCATATTGAATCTATTGTTCATGAAGGGATGGAAAACACAAAAGTTTTAGGAGTGGGAATGGGGCAAGCTGTCCTCAGGATACCAGTTTTGTATGTGGCAGATTTCATATCAATTTATAACCTCTATCTATGTGCCATGACATCATTTTCCAATTACCTGTGGAGCTGTAGGTTCCAGGTCCTTAATCAGGTTATAAGCCTCCTGCACATCATCTGAAATGCCAGACATTAGAATGCATGACAACCCATAGCACACTGTATTAGAACAAGTCACTTATCCTCTACAACATTCCCCAATAGTCATAGACTAAGAAATAAACCATTTAGACAGGAGGAGAAAGGTAACTATAAATCATTGTGAATTTCTATCACAATGGTGATGGTTTTCTAGAACTTAAATAACAAACATGGAGTGAGTAATAGCTTCTTTGTTATTACAATTTTCCTAGTAAAGAGGATTTGGACCCCTTGTTCATAACCTAGTGGCTGCCTTCTCATCAGCACAAGGTCCTGTATTTTCTTTTCTCAGATTGATTTACCCCTCAAGGAGGATAGGGTAACATGATGCTGTAGGGAAACTTCATCTGTTCCTTATCAATATTTCAATATCTGTCCAGCAGCTCTTACCTGATCCTAATTCTAACAAGGAAAGCACTACTAGTATAGAAGTTTAAATGAGAAGTTTGAAATCAATAAGCAACTTCCTTCCCACACAAGCATTATATAAACTGAAAACATCCTAAACCTTACCTAAATAAAAGATGTTGGCACTATGGTTGGCTTTGTAAAACAATCTAGTGAAGACAGTCTTTTACCAGCAAAATTTTTTTAATACAGCATTATACCAGCTGCCCACAAAAACAAACCTTATCAAACAAAACCTTTTTTGCTAGTACATACCATCCATTCAACCACTTAAGGCAATATACATTGGAGCTGCCAGTCTCCCACCCAACACCTCTACTTTCTTACCCATTCCCTTGAGCAGTCACATAGTAAGGCAGCACAAGGTACTTGCCAAAAGTCATTACCTTTTCTTTTTTCTTTTTTTTTTTTTAATAGAAATTGTTGGTTTAGAGGATTTTTTGACATTTTTGGCTAGCTCAGACCACCACCACCACCACCAAAAAAGAAAAATGACAGCAGCCCTTATTTCCATCAGTGGAGACCATCAACACAGAGCTATGCTCTTCAGGCTCCAAAAGAAGCCTATAGCAAATCTCATGGGAGCAGATTATAACCAGATCCCAAGAGGCCCCAAATCTTGCTGAAAGTCACTATCCTGAAGAACTGATAAAAATGGGATGCATGTTTATGCTTCAGACATTCCAGTTCTGAGTATGTATTAACACCAACCTACCTTTATCAGAGACATTTAAGTTTTAGAGAGACAGCTGTAGTCATTAGAAGTAATGATTTCTCACATTCCTAACTGATGCTGCTACCCTACCAAGAGTTAAAAATGTAAATTTAGCCAAACCAGGAAAGATATTTTAATCCTAATTCCCCTTGACCTTCTTTGTCAGTATGCAAGTCATTTGTACACCAAAGTGAAGAGCAGAACCTAACTAATTAAAATTACTGCAAGGTTAATGGCAAATGAGTAAACAAGACTGATTTTTAAGTGATGCACGAGATGTACTTTGTCTCTGTGTAAGTAGAACTTAATTTGACACGTGTGTATTATTATTAATATTATTGGGCAAGGTAATTAGTAGTAATACCAATAATGCCTATAGTGAAATTGGCAACAATACTGGACAGAAAGGTGGCTGGGAACAGCAGGCATAGATTTACCAATGCCAAAGTGTACTGACTAACCCAATGTATGACTGGTTGTATGGATAAGGGGATAGTAGTGGATGCTTGTATACCTTGGCTTTAGCAAGGTCTTGGACATGGTCTCTCATACAGACTTGAAAGATAGGACTGGCTAAGTAAGACTATAAAGGGATGGAAAACTGGCTGGACTATCAAAAGACAGTCATCAGTTGTACAAATTCTATCAGGTGGCTCATTACTAATCAAATTCCCCAGGGACTGATACTGTTGAATGTCTTATTAATATTTATATTAATGATCCAGATAGAGTACTCTCAGCAAGTTTGCAAATGATAAAAGATTGTGAAGAAAGTTCCCAGCTATTGAGAAGCAGCTCAGCAGGCTGAGTAAATGGGCTGAAAGAAAGAAATCTCATAAAGTTCAGCAGAGGCAAAATGCAAGTCCTGCATCTTGCTTGGTTTGAAACATGCCTGAACAAGTCAGGTGGGGAGCTGACTGGCTAAAAGGCAACCTGGCAAACAGTGCAGTCTTGCAGCAAAGGAGGCCAACTGTACACTGGATCATATTAGCATGAATGTAGTCATCATGGCAAGGGAAGGAATGCTTCTCTATTTGACCCTTGTGAGATTGCACCTGGAGTAGGGTGTCCAGTTTTGGGATCCCTCAATTAAGACAGACGATGAAATACCAGAGTGAGCCCACCCAAGGACTCCCAAGGCAAGAAGGGGGCTGAGGAGAGACAGAGAGAACTGCATTTCCTTAGCTTTCAGAAGAGAAGGCTCAAGGGAGATCTTATCGCTGTCTACAACTTACTTAGCTGGGACTAAGCAACATGACCTAATTGGAGTCACACAGCCAGTCAACCCATTGTTGAATAAAAGAACACAATGGGAGAATAGTAATGGCTTTGAAAAATTCAGATATAATTCAAAGAAGCTGGTAAATGAAGGAGAGATACTAGTACAAAATCCTTTCCAACTGATTCTGGCTACATACCTGCATCCTTTAAGAGTTGTAAAGTAGATTTTTAATGGAATGTCTTGTTCACAAACTGTAGCCTTGTTCACAGTCACTTAGGTTCATATCCTGTTTGTGCTATATTTACAGAAACGGTTGCCCTTGCCTTCAGAGGACATATGCCTACCATTCTCACACATTCAGGCAGAAGAGAGGTCATCTCACTAGAAACAGTTAAACACCACCGTCCCCAAAGCCATCTCCTTCAACCCAAGAACCTGCAATATTCTGCCAAAGTAGGTTTATTTGACTGCACACAACCAAAGCCTTTCTCTGCAAGCCATGGAAACTCTTACTTCACTATTTTCTGGAGGAACAGCAAATGAAATACATTACATTTTCCTGCAGAGAAAAAAAGCATTTCATTGAATAGTCAGTTGAGATAAGATGAATGAATGTCATCCCTGAAGGTATGAAAAAGCCAGAGGAAGGTGTATTTACCTTGCCGGAGATAGTAAATCACAAGATTCAGTCTTGCCTCAGGAATAACATCAACCAAAGGAGGCAGGACCTGCAAAGCCCCTTCTCCTCCTCGGAAAACCACCTGCAGAGAAAAACAGCAGATTGATAACCATGTATCAAAATCTTTTCTATGATATCTTAATTCAAGGAAATTAATCCTTAAATTCCTATATTAAGAGTAGGAAAAGGTCAATGGCTCTAGGATTAGCATAATCCCTGCTTTAATATAGCTATACAATTACTAAGTGAGACAATCTTTATTCTGAAGAATATAAAGTGTTTAATCCATCAGTAAAGATTAATTTATTTCAACTTTTAGCAGCTTAAAACAGTGATACATTATATATCACAGATTTAAAAGAATAATATTGTCTGAAACAAGAGTGAAGGGAACACATACAAAATTACTATTTGCTTATGATGTTTTCATATGAAAAATATGAGACTAACAACTCTACATTTATTTAGAAAGATGCTAAAATGGTCAGGAGCAGTTGATTATACTTCAGTTTCATATGATGGTTCTTCCAACAAAATCTAACATAGTTATTCAATAAACCACTGGCGAAAAGACCAGCATACAAAATAAACAATGTTAACTCACAAAAGTCCAGTTTGAAAACAGTTTTAACTTTTGGGGAAAGAAGCGTTAGCTTGTTATGACTGCTCTTGAAAAACGACAAAGCAAGCAACTGCCCATCATTAAATAAGAGCAATCTGCTGTTATCAGCTGTACAGTAAAGTAATAATACCACTGAAGGAAAAATTAACTAGTGATTAGTGACTCTTTTTCTGCAGACCACACAAGTATTTTGGCTTTTATCAGCAGCTTTTTTCCTAGAACTCTTTGTTTAGTACTTTTCGGATGAAGGCCATTTTCACTAGTTATCTTAATTCCACTCACGTTGTTGTGGTACTAAATAAAGAGTTCAGGGTCATACATTCTGACTTGTTTCTACGGTGTCCTTATTGAATGGGCTCCACAAAATATCTTGCAAAGGTATTCTTACACAACATATATTATTTTAATATGCCTTCGGGTCTACAAACAACAACATTATTATTTTTCTTGACACAGTCTCACTGTCAGGGAAAAATTCCAGGGGAAAAAATAAATACACTTGATGGCACATTCATTATACAGGTAGGATTCCTGGAATGGGACTTACATGGCAGCAAAAATTCAGTTAGGTCTGCAATTACCAAAATATTCCATTTTATGAATCATCATGAAAAGCTCTACAAATGAGTGCTGTTTATATTAAGTCCCAGAAATGCATTACTTACCAGATTGTGTTTAATGAGCTCCTTGCCAAACTCAAAAGATGATGAGGCACTGTCAGTCAAGTTCTTGAGCTCTGCCTGGAATTACATACATTCTAAAATTTTATCACAAAACCAAAAAAGCACAGAAGCCTAAGTGAAGCTTCAAATGAGCTCCAAAGCTGACAGAAATACATCTCCATCAGTGGTAGGCCACTGGAAGATTTGGCTTTCTCAATTCTATGTGATAATTTTAGAAACTGGATAATACGTATAAACACAAGATCAAAAGTGAATTGGGAAAATGGTAAGACCACTGTGCACACATGTGGACAGATGGGTTAATACCAGGGAAACTGAAAGTGTGACATTCCTAAAAGAAGGACACAATGACAAGACAAAGGCCATTATCAACATTACTGATTAAGACAGATAACGAGGAAAAGAAACATGTATGGATTTTTAAACGAAAATAAAGGTGAACTGAGGGACTGTCCAACAGATACCTCAGCAGCCTTCCCATTGTAAAGTCGGAAATGGTTACAAGCCTTAAGGTTAAGAGCAATGGTGCTGTCAGGAACTTGCTGAAGATAAACAGCTAGCACTTCCTGTGATACATCATAGTAATCCAGCTTGTAATAGCATAGGGCCACATATACATTCAGAGCCAGGTATTCCCTGTAGGAAAGAGCATTAAAGAGAACATTTAAATCCCACCAGATAGTTTAACGTTTCCCATTACAGAGCATTAAAATCAGTAATAAAGCTCTCACATGTCTATACATATTTTACAAGCACATCAAAACTGGGGTTTCTGAGAAATGCTTAGAGCTTCTCTAGTTTGTTGGCTAAGACTGCACAGATCCAGATTCACATTATTTATTTTTTCCACAGAAGCTACTGCAGCTTTTAAGTACTACCTACAAAACTTTTCATTTGCAAATCTAGGAAACGGTGGCAACTTCACACCAAGGAAACACACAGAACATGAGCATTGTACCCGACCTGGCAGAACAGGATTTTCTAAGCAATATATGCAAAGACATTTAATATGTGCATAAAAGTTCGCACCAAGTACAATTATTTAAAAAAATCCTTGTCATTACAAGCTGTCAAGCCAGAAGAACTAGATACAGAAATAAGACAGGCATTTGTGGAAAGTGTAAGTAAAAGGATAATTGTTATGAAGGTTACTCATTTAGCTTTGAGTGATTGCTTCTGCAGGAATTGGAAGTTAAAATCTCTTCCCCAAGCATTACATGACATACTTATATACATTACGATGGATTTCTCTGAAATGTTCAAGAGGAGATACCACCAAAAGAGAGCTGTATTCTGGGACAGCAGTTTCTATTTTATTAAACAATACTTCCAGCCATTTAAGAATTCAATTTGTTTCTTCCTAAATTGTGAACTAAAAATTTGCAGAACATGATAGGAAAAACCATCAATAAGTGTCACAAGGGATAAATAGAAAAGGAAAGAATTTCAGACTTGAAGGAATGCAAGGAACTTTACATAGACCCAACAACCGAACCATTCTTAGAAAGGCTAAGAGGTGAAGAAGTCAATAATTCAAGCAAGGATCACCAGACTGGCCATCAGAGGGGAAAAAGGAAAAAGATAAATCAGTACATAACCATATATCATCTCAGAAGAAATAAGTAACAAAACCAAAAAAGATATCAGAATGAATTACACAACAGTAATTTCTTTTTAAAGCAGATTTCTTTTTAAACATTCATTTTTTAAAAATACTTTGCAATGAACAAAATTGAGGGGCTGCAACTGATGCACATTTTGCGACACGAAAAGGACATAGCAGTTGTGGAAAATGCCCATGCTTGGTTTCAGAAACCATGCTTGGTTTCAGAAACCAAGCAACTATATGGAATTTAAATACCAACAATAGCACAGACACTGCAATAAGGCTTAGAGATGCCCACCGATTCTCAAGTAGAATGCGTTTGTAGATATCAATTGCCTCTTGGTAGTGGGACCGCATGTAGTGGATAGATGCCAAGCTAAGCTGATCTTCTGTAATATCTTGCAGATTCTGGTGAGAGCTCATCAGTTTCTTTTCATCACTGAACTAAAAAGAGTGTGACACATCCTCAGATGAGTTCAGCAAGAAAACTATTTTAATTAGCTAGATTAGTTTTGCTGGTAAACAGTAGGTGATTAATATCAAACATGTGGAAAAACTCTGTTACTTTAAAGTTTATTTGACCAGTGAAGAAAGGCAAACATTAAAGAAGGAGATCAGTTCAAACTGGACAAATGTTAGGCTAAAACCAAGCACACATTTTCCTTGAAGGTGTGATTTAGATATAATTAGATGTCACGTGCTTTGATGGATAAGAGGGAAAGAGCTGCATTAATTATGTCACAAACAGAATTTCGCAACACAAAATTTGACTGTTATTCAAGCCAGAAAAAATTCTGCTGTTTGTAGATCCAAATCTAATTTCTCACGGATAGCAGAAAAATGCAAGCCTTGCCAACACACAAGCTCTAATTTTCACAAGACATCTTTACAGCACTAACAAATTCTCTTTCACTGGCCCCTTAAAATTTCAGTTTAACTAAATGATTTATTTTTAAAAGCATTGCTGAATAGCACATAATACACACACATAAGATAAAAACAAGGAACAGAGTTAAACATACACATTATATTTGTATTACAATAGTAAAGTTGAGGTTATTTACCTTAGCAGTCTACTCAAGTCACTTATTCCAGCGCTTCCCTTTGCTGGTTTTGCTGTTTTAATAATAATTATGAATTTCTCTTACACACAAATTCTAATCTTATGTATTTGTTTTCCTACCTATCAGCTCAGTTTTCTTCAGATTGTTTTCCTCCCTCTTTGAGCCAGTCACAAAATGATACTCCAAATAAAAGGCAAGATGAGTTGCTCAACAGAACTAAAGGCAATGGGCTTCATAGTTTCATAAAACACTTTATTTCCAATGACTAACTAGATGAAAAGAAGTTGATTAATTCCTAGCTCATCACTGACA
Organism: Corapipo altera; assembly: GCF_003945725.1. Lineage (NCBI taxonomy): Eukaryota > Metazoa > Chordata > Aves > Passeriformes > Pipridae > Corapipo > Corapipo altera. The sequence continues at coordinate 18,464,580 of NW_020884873.1, forward strand.
TCTGTAAGTGCCAGCGCCACTACAAAAACGGTTTAAGATTTCTCTCTTAAAATTAAGAGAGATTTAAGTAAAGAGAATCTGACATCAAAGCTAACATTTACTTTCTTTCAACTCAGTGTCCTCAGTAGCAGAATACTTGTTAAATATAACACAGGGTGGTACAAAACTTAATTTAGGGGAAGATAGCTATGTGTGGTAAGTGAAACAAGCACTTAATTGTTGCTGAAATTAAAGTAAATTTCATGCTATTAACAATATGACTTCCTGGATACTGAATTACTTAGGAGGATCAGTAATAGCATATACACCATTTTGGTCAAATTGCCAAGTATAAGAGAGCTGCAAGTTTGGAAAACTTGGTACACTTCCAAAAAAAAAAAAAGGTAAAAATAGTGGCTTATACATTTCTGATTCTGGAACATTAATGTTCCAGGCTCCTTGTGATCAAAAATGCCATCAGGCTCCGGTTGTACAACTTATGTGAAGTGTACTGGTAAGACTTCCCTTAGAAACATGCTGAGGGTATCTATTCTGAGATCATGTTTTCACACTTATTTTCTCCTCCACATTTTAATACAGGAGGGTGGTTATGGAAAACATTTGTTCTTCTGCCACAACAGATGTTTTAATTATTCTGCCAGGTTGCCAGCATAAATTACACCTTACCAAACAGAAAAGAAAACAAACAAAGCACGAGTGAAGAAAAGACATCGTACCTTATGTGCCAGGTGAAAGAGCAGACGGTTCTGCAGACCACTCTTCGGTGCTGAAAGGAAAATTCAGTAAGTACTGCTGTAAAGAACAACTCAGGATGTCTATTTTTAACTCTCTTTCTCAACAGACATCAGTGCACCCATATTCTTTCATTAAGTAGCCCAAGTACAGTCCTTCAATAAAAGCCTTTGCAGGTCATGCCTCAGGGCAGGTTCTACCAATTTTAGAGTGGTTTAAAGGTCTTCCTCCTTCCTATCTTCTTTCTCTGACTGTTTCTTTTGAAATCCCTCTTGAAAATAATTTTTAATTGGCCTCTGTCTTCCATGAAGCTTAAAACTTATAGGAATCACACTATCATTTCCATGCAGGGATTTCTGGATAATTCTCTGGGGTTTTTTTTGTGACACACAAGCATAATACCTTTTCAAAATAAAAAGTAGCAAGAGATAAACTCATGATCAAGGTTCCTTCTATCATACGTCACATTTGAAGTAAGTTGTGATTTATAATTCAAGGAATCTTCTCAACTTCCAGAGTATTGAAAAACCCAGTGCTGCTACCATTTTGTTACGTATGCCCCTTATATTATACTTCGACACTAAGTTGAATATGAGTCAGCAGTGCCCTGGCAACCAGGAAGGCCAACCGTATCCTGGGGGGGGCATCAGGCAAAGCATCACCAGCCAGTCGAGGGAGGGGATTTTCCTGCTCTGCTCTGCACTGGGGTGGCCTCACCTTGAATATTGTGTGCAGTTTTGGGCAGTGTAATATAGGAAAGATATTAAGCCGTTAGAGAGTGTCCAAAGGAGGGGAATGAAGATGGTGAAGGGTCTTCAGGGAAAGCCATATGAGGAGCAGCTGAAGTCACTCGGTCTATTCAGCCTGGAGAAGAGGAGACTGAGGGGAGACCTCATTGCAGTCTACAACTTCCTTGTGAGGGGAAGAGGAAGGGCAAGCAGTGATCTCTTCTCTGTGGTGACCAGTAACAGGACCTGAGGAAATGGCCTGAAGTTGTGCCAGGGAAGGTTTAGGTTGGATATTAGTAAGAGGTTCTTCACCCAGAGGGTGGTTGGGTACTGGAACAGGCTCCCCAGGGAAGTGATCACAGCACCAAGCCTGCCAGAGTTTAAGTGTTTGGACAATACTCAGGCACGTGGGGACTCAGGACATGACTCTTGGGGATGGTCCTGTGCAGAGCTAAGGGTTGGACTTGATGATCCTTGTGGATCCCTTCTAACTTGGCATGTTCTGTGATTATGTAATTCTAGTATTTCTCCTGTCCTTAGGAACAAAAGACATACAAAAGAATCCTACAGTCAGAGCAGATAAGACTCAAACTAAGATACGATGAGAAATTTAAGGGAGATATCTCCTTTCTGAAGCCAGTAAAGCTCATGAAATTTCTCACTCTAGCAGGATTAGGAATTCCAGTAAACTCACTCCCTATGACAAAAATTGTTAACTGAAGAGATTTAAGTCACTAGAGCCTTTTGCTTCACTGAGAGACAAATATCGTCATCCAACAGAGCTATTAATTTCTGTTGCAAGCAGTCTCCCAAAAATCCTTCCCTTGCTTTGTGTATTTTTGTTAGCCTACTCAGTTAATGAGCACTCTCATTCCTGCTCAGACCAACTAGCTGGCAACCTATGTTCCACAGAAAGGGTGTACATGGAATCTTTAAAAAAAGTAGAATTACTTACTGTGTTCATAAGGCCATGAAAGTGCAGAGTTAGCAAAGCAATAGCCTGTAACACAAGGCTATAATTCTTCTGACGTCCTAAACCATGAAAGAGGGCTCAAACCACCAAACCCTCTTCCCCACCACCCCCCGAAAATGGATTTATTTTTTTAATGCAATTTAGGGAGAGACTTCCAGATTTCTTACTCTTTCTCCACATAGTAAGTAAACTTTCTAACACTGTGGACAATGCCAAAACCCGGGCCATTCTGATCAGATTGGCGGTGCAAGGCTGCCCACCTACTTTAACGAGTAAAGCAACTATTTCTCCCCTTTCCTCTTTCCCAAGCTGTGTTATTTAACCACATTCCTAGAAAAAAGAGGACAGTGAATTGCATCTTTAAAAAGCTGCTGGAGCAGAGAAGTCCCAAAATACAAAGGCGGTATGAGAGCATTCTCACAAAACCACATCTTGTAAGATACTTCTAAGAGAGCATCAAGTTATTAAGAAGCTAAATGGTCTTCAGTCTAGGATATATGTGGGAATTCTCATTAGACTAATTATTAAAGAACAGAAAGTTTTTCTGATCTATAATCAATATTGTATAGGCAGCATGAGCAGTAAAAGTGGCATGATAGTATGGATATTTCATCCACTGAGTTAGAAAGTGAGAATACCTTAATTTAAATGCATATTCTTCACTCCACATGTGCCCCAGCTTTAACTGATAAATTTTAATATCAAAATTTAGAAGGGTTGCACATGGACTCCACATGTGCTTTTGTGTGAAACTTAAACCACAACCACCCTTTACAATTCAAAACATTTGGTCATCAAAGATTCCAAAAATACAAGCATGACAGATTGTGGGATTTACACTGAAAATAACATATTGTATAATCACAGTGCTATGGATAAAGACATCAGTGTTCCTCTTTTGAGTAGGTTTTCTTTTTTTTTTTCCTTTTGAGTGGGTTATAGCATTAATTTCACTGTGAAAATGGTCACTTGCAAGCAATACTCCCTCAAGAACCTAAACCAAGGAATTCTTGTTTCACCAGTCAACCAATGACTGCAGGCTGCCTTTGTAAAACTGGCATCTGATCTGACATCAAAATTATTATTTACTTCTTGGCAAAAGCTAGAGGGTTAGACCATGTTATTTACACCTAAAAACAGGCAAAAGATGAAATCTGAGTTTTGGTGGTGTGCATGGATATATGGAGGGAGGAAAAAATGTCCCGCTTCATAAGATATCATATGATACTATCTATCTGATATTCTTTAAAATAAGATGCTTAAAACCCCCCACAAATATAGCCCTGTCGATAGAGTAAGCAGAAATATGGAAACATTCAATATCAGCAGTTTCTTTTCTCTCAGTGCCAAATGCATTTTTTGAGGAAGACAAGGAAACATCCGAAACACTGAACAAGGACAGATTAGTTTCTAGAAAGAATCTGGTTATGAATATTGGATAAAGATGTTGTCGATCACTGGAGCAGGAAGTGATATAACTGCCTCATCAGCAACAATGATTTTTAAGGGACATTAGGCTTGTTCTTTTATTACTCTCTGCTGCTACAGAATTTTATTCTCACTGATCTATTAATGCTACAGTGAAGCACGATATTCTTTTTCTGTTCTACTTTTTCAAGACAATGATTGTACTTTTTTTTTTTAAATCAGTACTAAGCAATCTAGGGATCATAATAAACATGATGACAATGCTGCATGGTAACAAACTGAATGTTGCTCCAGGTATAGTACTGACCTTGCGCTGAAGCACTGAGGTAGCTGGATTGGATATATCTCTTTCCATCTATGAAACACACACTAGAATTTTTGTCATGATCAGTGCTGTTTTTCCAGGCGCTAAAGTCACAGCTGTTATGGATCTTAAAGATGTTCTGTATATTTTTATGTACTGACACTGACAGGCACCTAGTGAAGTATTTGTTAAAATATAATAAACAGCTACAATAGGAATGAAGACAATTATCTTCACTAACTATTAAACAAAAAGTTAAACTCACTAGAAATGGCAGCTCAGACTCTAGGTGGATTCCATATTGCTGCCTTAGGCAGTAAAAATATGATGAAATAGAGTCAGTGTGGCATTGGTGCCCTCTCATGAGAGTGCAAGGCAATGCTGGTCATGCAGCCAGCATTAACAAATCCCATCTAACAGACATAATGCATATGCTATAGCACCACTTCACACATAGACAGGCATGGAATACACCTTAAACACATGGAGCAGGAGCTGGTAGGAATGGAGCAGGGCTGAGAAGGCTCCATCCTGACAGTAGAAAACATGACCAGAGGAAACCTTATTCTCCTGTCCCTGAGAAACAACGCCCTGCTCACCTGAACACAGTAGTTGAATGAAGCTCTCTGTGCCTCAAAACCACAGTTTCACTGGTGGAGAAAAAATGCAAGGGTATGGGAAAAATGTTCAAAAAAGCCCATGGTCCAGCAGTGAGGTTCACACTTAAATGCACTTGAACAGCTCAACTGTTCAGAATTTTCTTGAGTGAAATTTACAGAGGACATTCACTGAAATTTTCCTATTCCCACAATACTTTAAAGGCATTCAGCTATGTTCAGTTACTTGCAATATATACACATTTCATGGCAGTCATGTCTAAGCACAGTAAGTTAAAGATCATCAAACTAATTATTCCTGGTCTGTAATTTTTACTATACTTTAAAAAAACAAAACAAGGAAACAAGGTTAGTAGCTTTTAAAGTTTAAATATGTGATATTTTCACTTGTGCACTTTGAAAGTTCCATATATGAAACTTCTGGTTCAAAACCACAGCTAAAATGCACTGAAAATAACCGCTGTTCTCAAGAAATACAGCACAAGCAGCAAGGAGATAATTTTGCATGTAGGTGAACATGCAATCCTAAGTAAAAGAAAACCCAATAACTTTTCCATGCCCACTTGTATCCGCACATTTTCACTGGTGACAACCATCTGACACCTGGCAAACATTACTACATGCATAAGTAAAACTGGTTTGGAAAATGTCATTGTTCTTGCTAACCCATCTCTGTTCTGCTTTTGTACAATATTGCTCCTTCCAGTATAGGCTGTAAAATGAGAAGTTCTCTGTTCAGTTAAATCACATTCAGATCTGACACATGCAGAGTTGTGAAGAAGCAAAGCAACTACAAAGCTTTTCCCATCAAAAATTAGAAGGGGTGAAACACCCCCCCAATTTTAATGACTGGTTCAACAATACAACCCTGTCTGTGCATGAATCTTAAATTGTAAAATTCCATTTATCCTAAAAAGACTGCTTTTCATAACAGACTTAACTGCAGCCTCCCTTAGGTGCACATTTTGTGGTTTAAAAGAACACTTTGAGTTCTTACATCTTAATGCAGTGCAAGCCAACAGCTTCTAAGAGCACTACCAGGCTTCTAAATACTTGGATCAGTTGCCAGGATCATGGTCCCAGTGTGCAAGGCTGAGTTTCTGTTCTTTGGCCTTTGCAAGGCACAGGAACCATGAGTGCAACATAAGAGCATTAGCTTCTATAATTAAAAAAATAGTAACTTGTTATAATTATTATTAATTATTAAACCAAGATGAATAATTTCAGCCTCATTCTCTCGAGACTAGATGGGCTACCATACAGCATGGAAAACATATGTTCAGCCAACGTATGAGAGCACAGATGCAAAAGGAGTAAACAAAACATCACTTGGTAGCTTCACTATTTGATGACTACAAAACAACAGTAGCTGACTTGGAAGTAACTCTACCTTCACCTCAGATGCAGGAACATTAGTAACTGTAATGTAAGCAGACAGCAGGGAAAAAGGAGAAGCCAGAAAGATCTGATAGAAATTTGGAAGAAAGCCTAGAAGAGGTAAAATACAACAGTAATGAAAAACCTCCAAGGACGGATTTTTCTTTATTGCCTTTTTGCTCTACTTCTTAGGTTATATTTGCAGTAATTCTTTTTTATATGACTTTTGATATACAGATTTATTCTTTCCTAAGAGAATCATAGAATCACAGAATGGCTTGGATTGGAAGGGACCTTGAAGATCACCTACTTCCAACCCTCCTGCTGTGAGTGGGGATACCTTCCACTAGACCAGGTTGCTCAAGGCCCCATTCAACCTGGCCTTGAACACTTCTAGGGATGGGACATCCACAACTTCTCTGGGCAACCTGTTCCAGTGCTTCACCACCCTCACAGTAAAGGATTTCTTCCTTATATCTAATCTAAACCTACCGTCTTTCAGTTAAGAGCCATTCCTCCTGTCTTGTCACTACATGCCTTTGTTAACAGTCCCTCTCCAGCTCTCTTGTAAACCCCCTCTAGGTACTGGGAGGCTGCTATAAGGTCTCCCTGAAGCCTTCTGTTCTCCAGGCTGAACAAATCTCTATTCTTTCAGCCTTTCCTTGTAGGAGAGGTGCTCCATCCTTCTGATTAGCTTGGTGACCCTCCTCTGGACTTGCTCCAACAGGTCCATGTCCTTCCTGTGCTGGGACCCCAGAGCTGGATGCAGCACTGCAGGTGGGATCTCACCAGAGCAGAGTAGAGAGGCAGAACCCCCTCCCCTGACCTGCTGCCCAGGCTGCTTCTGGTGCAGCCCAGGATACACTTGGCTTTCTGGGCTGTGAGCTCACATTGCTGGGTCATGTCCAGCCTCTCATCCATCAGCACCCCCAAGTCCTTGGGCTGCTCTCGATCTGTTCATCCCAGAGTCTTCATCAATAGTGGGGTTTCCCCCACCCGGGTGGGCCCACTTTCTGAGCTTGCCCAGATCCCTCTGGATGGCATCCCATCCTTCAGGTGTGTCACTGCACCACTCAGCTTGGTGTCATCTGCAAACTTGCTGAGGGTGCACTCGATCCCTCTGTCACTAATGAAGATATTAAATAATACTGGTCCCATACGGACCCCTGAGGGACATCACTGGTCACTGCTGCCCATTGGGACTCTGAGCCATGGACCATTATCCTTTGGATGTGTCCATCCAACCAATTCCTAATCCACCAAACAGTCCACTGATCAAATCCACCCCTCTCCAATTTAGAGAGAAAGGTGTTGTGGGGAACCATTTCAAAAGTTTTGCAAAAGTCCAGACAGATGACACCCGTAGCCCTTTCCTTACCCACTGATGTAGTCACTCCTTCATAGAAAGCCACTAGGCTGGTCAGGCAGGACTTGCCCTTGGTGAAGCCCTGCTGGCTGTCCCAAATCACCATGAACTTTTAATTAAATAATGAGAGAGAACAGTTCACATCTGTTATAAAATAAACATAAAACCTTGATCCACAAGAGATTGTGGACTATAAATGCAATAACTAGTTCATGGCTTTTAACAATAATTTCCTAATTTTTAAGTGTCCTGCATATTTTTCCTCAGATGGTTAACAATAATTTTCTTAAGTCACAGCAACAGTACACGGCAAGAAGGAATTTGGTTTGATTTCTAGATATTTATATGTTTGTGTGGAAAACCTATTCCAGAAAGCTAGTTGACATTTATGTTCCCTTTCACAGAGAGATTCTATTACTGTAGAAATTCAGAATTATTGCTGAATTAGTTCTCCTTAATTTAATTTTAAATTTAAATTTAAATTAGTTCTCCTTAATTTGTTTTAGCACTATGCTATTTTTAGGGGCTTAGCATAACTGCAGCAATAAACACTACACAGTATGCAAGAATTCAGACAAAATAATCCCAAAATAGCAATGGTAAGCAGCCTAACATTAACACCACCTACAATTTTTTCAGCAGTATTCAAGGTAGCATTGGAAAAATGGTGTTCTTTTAAAGGCTTCACCTGTTGTGTTAATATTGAAGGAAATATTTTGCTTCTTCAGGATCTTTGCAAAACCATGGAAGAGACCACAAGATGATATGGCCTCAGTTGTCAATATTATATTACAAACAGCCATCATTGATGCAATCCTAAGATGTTAAAAAGAAACTAAAAGAGGATCCCACTTCAACAAAAATAAAATAGTTCAAACAATACAAGAAAGACTGAAGTGATAGGAGTGGAAAGGGGAATATAGCACACTTGGAAGCTTTCAGTGGAAAAAGGACAAGTGTTATAAATCTTCAGCTATGACTCCTAACCACCAAGCTTAAGTAGCTAGAAATCATCAGTATTACAGTACTCACAAGAAAGTTTTAGCACCTTGTTATAAAAACTGGGATGCTGTTCCTTCTCCAACAATTACATAAAATCAGGAACTGACAGAACTAATGTGAGCACTCAGTTATTTTCTGTTCCCTCTTTCAGCTACACTCCCTATGTCTTGCACTCCTTTCCTGATATTCCTACCCTTGCCTCCAGCACCCAAGTGCCACTAACTGCACCCCCTACCCTGCCACTCATGAGGCTACCATTAACTAATCTGAAGGGGTATGAAAAGAATAACCTTCCCTCACTCACAGTTCACAGTTAATCAAGCTGCAGGTCCAGCTGTGTACATGTCATGTCTAGAATGGATTACTGTAAATCACATGACGTGAAGCTGATGACAATGACTCCAGCTGGTACAGGATGCAGCTGCTTGCTTCCTCCATGGTTTAGGTCACAGTGACACATTGAGCTCTACTGCCTATTTATTTTTAGATTTCACTTCAAGTCCTAGATTGCAATCTCCAAAGCTCAAATTTTTGGTACACTAAAGATTAAATTATTTGTGAACACTAGAAATTTGCACACCTCTTGAACAATACAAATCACAAAGCTCTGTATGAGATTTTTTTATAGTTCGAAACAAAACATTTTCAGTTGTGCGATTTCAGCTCAGCATGAGCTCAATCCTCTTTCTGGGGATTTTAAAAAGATATGAGAATCTAATTATTTTTAAAAAATACTACAAAGCTGTCCTCTTGGAAGGCACTCCTTCACAGCAGAAGAAAGTACATATTATTTCCTCCCTACTCTATTTTCAGTGCAAGACAAGTAGACTAATGAAAGAAAGGAGAAAACCTTTCTTCAATAAGAATTTTATCCTAAAAAGGCAAGAGTCAGAAGTTGACAGAGCTATCACTGAGAAAACACTGAGATACCATGGTTATAGGAAACAACATAAATCACAAAGATATATAAAAAGTGATGGGCAACAAAATTAAACTACAGAAACATTTTTAGGTAGTAAGAATTGCCTTGGAATCTAAATTCCATTCCTTTAAATGATCCCATGCATGTTCAGATTAAAGCAGAACTGTAGTAATGTGACTGCAGTGAACTCCATGCCTTGAAGAATCAGATACCTAGTATCTGACTTATAAAGCACCAAAACCACCCACTAAGTCACTCAAACTACATAAACAGAGTTGTTGTCCATATCAGGGAGAATGCTGAATTCCCTCAGATGCTTATTTTTTTATAATTTCACTAGCCTAATTTGCTTCATCTGCACTGGCTCAGAGACACAGAATCAGTCAAAAGAAAAGTAACTTCTTGTTGCTAGTTGATGTATGCTGGGTTTTGTATTTAGAAATTAATAAGAGGAATGATTTTCCAGATGCTTCTTTCAGTTCCCGCTGCTCCACATGCCCAAGGTATTTTTAGGAAGCAAACTGCATCACAACTGTCCTGTTAAATGAAAGTTAAAAAACCAACTCCCAAACAAAAACCCGAACCCAAACAACTTTGGTCACATGTATCCTTTATTCCTATGAAAATAAAGCATTGCATACTTTTTCTGGAAATCACTTTCAGTGTTCAAGTCAATAAGCAGTCCTTTCCAACAGAGACATACATCTCACCTTTCAAAGCTGCTTGTTCTGCTTGCGTGTACATCCCCAGAAAGAAGTACGTACAGGCAAGGTTCACCCAAACATCTGGATTGCAAGTTGGTTGTCTGGTTAAGGCCTCATACTCCTGTAACAGAAGAGAGGGTTGATTTTCAAAAAATGTGTAATAGCACATATATGTATTAAATATCATTCTTTCTTCCACCATTTTACAATGTATCATTAAATTACCAAGATCAAACAAATTATTCTGAAGTTCAATGCAGTTCTTACAACAAAACTATTACATCTTAAACCTAAGATATGTTCCTAACTCTTTTTTGTTTACAGCAATAGAACAGACAACAGGGACAAGCAGTGCTATAAATCTCCATTGTGTGAACATGATTTCAGTCAATATTGAAGTTATAGAGATATAAAAATATTTATATTGTAAATATGTTGCTTACATTTATAAACTCCAACATATCTAAGTTATAAAGACAGCAATATAATCAACTTTTCTTCAGTCTCTTCTGATGCTTTCCTAAGTTCTCCTCCAGTCAAAGCCTTGGGAGCCATAAACACCAGGGAAATCTCTTTGTGAATATTTACTGGAGTAAGTGTTAAACAGGTTTTTGTAAAACTGTAGGTAGTGTCTTAGTATATATTTAAGCTGTGGACTCCAAGGTGTATTCTAAATCTGAGGTTATGAAATATAATACCACAATTGCAGGAAGAAAATTTGTTTTGGTATTATTAATAACTAAAATAATATTTTAATTAATTTATTTATTTTTATTTATTTTTAAATAGTGTTTATTTAATCTTTACTTCATTATTTTCTTACTTTCTATTTTTGTGTATGTTTTATAGTGACATATGAGTACAGTAGTACAGGTATGTAACTTATAAATGTACAGATGTGCATACATATTGGGGGTGTGTACTCAAAAATTTTTTATTGATAGGGATGCATGAGCAAAATTGTTTGGAGACCATTGCATTAAAACACAAGCCTATAAGTTGGTACAGGGCAAATTCAAGATTTCCTTATAGATAAGATTAGTAAATTATAGTAAATATTACTAAATTGTGCCTAACTTTACCATTTTCCATTTTAAGATTTACAGCCAACAGCTATAGAAAGCCACTAGATATCATATTCTGATATTTCTTGCACATCCACATTCATTCCACATATTTCACAGAATATTCTGAGTTGGAAGAAACCTGCAAGGATCAAGTCCAATTCTTAAGGAAATAGCCTGTACAGGGATTGAACACATGACCTTGCTGTTATTAGCACTATGCTCTGACCAACTGAGCTAATCTCAGGTACATATCCTTTAATACTGCCAGACAAACTGCTTAGTTTCTTGTTATTGTGAAACAGCAAAAACTTAACAAATCAATCTTTCAATCTACTTTTTTTTAAACAAAAAAGTTTTTGCAGCTACCAAACAATGACATTCCTGAAGATAAACATCTTTGCTCAGTGTAACAGTAGGTATTAAAAAAAGAAGCAAGGAGATCTCTCAATGCCATTTTTTTTTCCTCTCTCACTTTCTGATAAATTACTAGGAAGGACCACCCCAGTGAAAGTGCTTGTTGCTGGTGCTCCTGCTCTCCATCCAGCCACATCCAACAGGCAGCATAAGGCAAAGCAGGCAGAGTCACACAATGTTCTCATAAGACCTGCTGAAACCATGTCATCCACATACTCCCAATTACCATCAGCCTCTCATCCCTCCCAGCAACACAACCCCTTGCTGACTCTATACTTGTCCTCCAAACATATGAATTGGAATTTTCCTCTGCCTAGAGAGAGTTTAGCAGATTGAGCCACTGGGGGTGGGAGACTTCTTACCTCTGGGAAAAAAAGACAGATATATATATATATATATATATACAGCACTAGATAAAATAAGCCATGCCCAAAGGACAATGAATCCCAAGAACAGAAATATGCTCACAACAACAAAGTTTATAGTTTGCAAGCAAAAAGAATTTTTTTTCTGTTGCTAAGTGAAAGTAAACCGCACTCCCAAACAGAGAAGGTACTGGTAAGGAATGCCCTTAAAAGCCAGCTCAGTCTTGCTGGTACTTCAGGGACTAGCTATCCAACAATATTTCAAACAAACAAATAAATAAAAACAATTATAATAATAGAAAACTTTTAAATAGAGGCCAACCTTTCCTACTGAGGCCAGTTTAATCTTGACATAGACCTGTCATGGAGCTCTGAGAGACAGGCCACTGCTGTTTATTGGGACCATCTGGAATCTTTCAAAATCCATTCAGATTAAATGCACCCAAAGGTCTCTTTCAGCTAGGGCTTCAGGCAGATTAATTAGAAAAGACAAAGTGCATAAACACAAATCAAGTTCTGGCTTAGCCTTTCAAAGCAAGCAATAACTAAAAAGTGCTCAAGCTGTACAACGTGGATCTATAGAAACACAGTAAATAAAAATTAGGACAATTAGTGCTCCTTATCCTGTAGTTCTGGGCCTTGCACCCAGACTGTGCTCTTGCCCCTTTCCTCACTGAAAGGCATTCAACATCAGTTGCTCAAAGACTACCTCACAAGGGCTTTACCCCCTCCTCTCCAAATAAACCAACAAAAGCAAACAAATGAAATACTCTGAAAGCTTTCCCAACAGTCAACCTTGTGGCATACTTTTGCCATCTAGGAGCATAACAACTTCTTGCTATTCACCCTGCTCCACCTCACCCCCCTATCACGAGACACATGCAATTTTCCTCAAAAGCAGGCTGCCAGGATGATTGCCTACACCTACAGACACAATGCTGAGGCCATCTCACTGCCCTTATTACTTGTCTGGATTCTCCAACCCTACAAACACAGATCCTGAAAAGCCAATAAACAGGTCAACTATACAGCTGCCCCACAAGTGCTCAAAGGAGGTGTGGAGGTACCCATCATAACCTGGCTAGAGTCGTAACAGAGAAGTCTAGAGAACTCCCAGAGCTAAAAATCCATCTTCTAATTTCCAGCTTCAGCTGTCAGTAACTTGAGTGTACCTGTATTATCACACCTCCCATAAAAGTACTCAAGCAAGACCAGACACCGCTCATGGACAAACCCTTACCCAAGTACAGTCCTGTTCCTTCCATGAGTTACTATTTGACTGAAATTATCCTTAGCAAAGTCAGGGTGGTAACAGGTCCTGTCCATTGAAGAGGTGGAATGGTTCCTACTTCTCTGCTAGGAGGGAGGTGGCAGATTGGAGAGTCTGTCTGTTGCTGGCTACATGTAGTTTGTGCTATTTTGACAGAAACAATCCATTGAAGGCTCTGGCCCAGGGATCATGCTTTACTCCCATGTGTGCAGCTGATGGGCCAAAATGGCATTACCATGTCCAACAGCTGTACCGTGCCAGAATCCTGTGTGCCTAAAGTCCAGTCAGAGGGTGAAACTTGTTCTTGAATCCAACCAAGCACTGCATCTGCCCTTGCCAATTCCTCTCTTAAATGTTAAATAACCTTAAATATATGTATAATATTGTATAGATACAATAATACCCTCCCTTTCCTAGGCCCCAGCTGCTTCAATTTACCAGATCAGGCAGCTTAGACACAGAATCATTGGACTGATGCTCTGATTCTGGTCCTTGGGTGACAGTGGGAAATTTTTCAGGAAAGGTTTAAGATTAGCGCTATGAACAAGTCACGGCAGAAAGATAGGTGGGGTTTTCCCTATTAGGGACAATAGATGTGGAAGACTCCAGAAAACTAATTAGATGCTGCTATCCACTAGGGAAGCTCTGGTTGCGATATGATGCCAGGAAGACACAAGCCACTGAGTGTTAGTAAAAATAAGTTTGTCAGTGAAGAAAGTTAGTCAGTCCCCAGGGAAGGGCTGTACTGTGACTGCTGGAAGAGTCAAGCCCAGTGCAATACCATTTGTAAACTGGTGTACAGCAGTAGGAATGATTCCACCAGACCAGTGTCAGTGGCACAACCTTTCAGAAAGGCATCTACTACTAAGAAGGGGAAAGTGTGACCCTAGTGAAGCTGAGGTTAGTACTCTACTTACAGCATATTTGACTGTTGTTTGTGTGCCTGTGGTAAGAGAGTGTGAATTCTCTCACATGAATGTGACAGCGATTTTACTGTCATTCTCTCTGGAAATATTCTTGGAGCTGAAGGTCTGTGTGGTTTTCACTTTTTCCCCATTTCTCCCAGTGATGGATGATGGCCACCTCACCCCAATTCCCAAGCTTGTCCAAAAGTTGCTATGCAACCAACACTGCGAAAGCATCATTATAAATAAAAGGATTGAACAGCATAATTTCTGAAGACCCTCATAGGTACCCTATAGGTATATGGACTACAAACCATGAACTGTGAATATAGTGACACAGACTATGTGTTGTCACCAGAAGGCACACGCAGGAGAGTAAATCATTTAGATTGTGTGCAATGTCATCCTGGAGAATTCTGCAGAATCTTCGACTCATAGTATTTTATTTACAGTGCTCTTGGCATTCCCTAAAGAATGCTCCAAGATCTCAAGTGTACAGATAACCAAGGAATTTGCCCTTGAGAATACAGCAACAGTGCCTTTGTAACACGGCAGAGGAGATGTAGCATTATACTTCAACCTTGAAGCTAAGTGAAAGGCAGTTCAGTCTCCACAGTCAGTGGAGTGATTCCCGCAGGCTTAGGAATTACGGCTACAATGGTCAGTCTCCAAAGAAACTATGCTGAGATGCACAGGCTCATTTCCCACATGTGACCACAAAAATAAGACAGCTATTAGGACTCATCACTGTGCCAAAAATCAGTATTAAATCTGAAAAGATAGGCCCTGTGATCTCTCACTTAAAACACCCATATCCACAAACTTAAAACAATCCACAAACCATTGAGACAAACCTTTTATTGTCCCTACTTGGGCAGAGAAACGGGGAAAATGGGAAATAGACGACTACGTTGCAGTTTTTAAAAGCTTGAATCAACAGCATCCCCTAGTGGTGAATCAAACACCACATGCAAAACCGAATTAAAAAATAATAAAAAAATTGTTGCTTTTTCTTTGAAGGAAACATATAAAATCCACTCTGGTTCTAAAAGCATCTATTGGGCATTTCAAAGAGCAGAATTTATTTCAAATTTGTTTTCAATTTATTTCCTATTTCAAAGAAATTGCAAGCTATTTTTTATTTTTATACAAATATTTTTCTTTTTTAAAAAACTTTCACTCCATATTAACACCTGATGCCTAAATATAAATTAACTACAGCAACTGATTGTTACATTCATAATCGTTAAATTCCACAAATTTAAACATGAATATTAATTTACCATTAGGTCCTGTACTACTCTTCTACATTCTGTACTGTGTATACTGTCAATTTAATTACCTGAGCATCTCTAACATCTCGAATGGATGTTTCCTCTTCAATTTTTAAAGGGCAGAGTGCCTTGTGAACTTATTTGGAAGCTTTAGAGTTTTTACCTCATGTATGCATCTTGTGCACGTGACCACATATTACTATAGTTAAACACTTCATTTTATCTAAGAGAAAATATCATCACTGTTCTATAATCTATTTATTTTCTTTTTATATTTTTTAATACTCTAAATTATCATCTGGTTTTAATATTTCTTCTGGGGAAAGCAAATTAAAAGACTGCAAAACCAGTTATACTTCACTTATACTTCAGCAACTTGTGATGGAGATGTCCCCCAGCTGACTCTGACAGAAACCAATAAGCCTTAAACAGTGCAATACAGCATCGTATGGGCCCAGCAATTCACACCTCTAGCAACAGCACAACAGAGACAAACAATACTCAGGCAGACTGAGTTGTTCTCAAATCTTCTCTAGTTACATGCAGCTTTGTGGCTATCACCACACCACTCCTTGTTCTGGTATGCACAATTCCAGCCCTCAGAGGTACAGGGCAAGGCAGACAACAAAAATTAATTAATATTTCTACAGAGAAATTTGCTGGAACTGCTAAGAAGATAAAGGGATCCTAGGGACACTGGAAACAAATTATTTGGCAAAAGATTGAGCTTCATGGGAGTCATAAATGGACACAAGAGAAAGAACTGTTTATGGACTCACGCACTGAAAGAGACGTGACAGAATTGTATTATACAAATATTAAAACGGATGCATATTTGAATAGTCAACATGTATTTTAGTGACTTAAAGCTTTTGGAAAATGTCTCATTTACTTGAATTACCTAATACTGGAAAACATAAAGAAGAACAATAAAGTACATTATCGAATCGCAGAATCAACGAGGTTGGAAAAGACCTCTGAGATCATTGAGTCCATCTATGACCAAACACCATCACGTCAACTAGACCATGGCACTAATTGCCACATCCAATCTTTTCTTGAACACCTCCAGGGACTGTGACTCCACCACCTCCCTGGGCAGCCCATTCCAATGCTCAATCACTCTTTCTGTGAAGAAATTCTTCCTAAGTCCAACCTAAACCTCCCCTGGTGCAGCTAAAGACTGTGTCCTCTTGTCTTGTTGCTCGTTGCCTGGGAGAAGAGAATGACCCCCACCTGGCTACAACCTCCTTTCAGGCAGTTGTAGAGAGTGATGAGGTCTCCCCTGAACCTCCTCTTCTCCAGGCTAAACAACCCCGGCTTCCTCAGCCTCTCCTCATAGAATATGTGCTCCAGACCCTTCACCAGCCTTGATGCCCTTCTTTGGACTCACTCCAGCACCTCAATATTCTTCCTGAACTGAGGGGCCCAGAACTGGACACAGTACTCCAGGTGTGGCCTCACCAGCGCTGAGTACAGGGGCAGAATCACTTCCTTGGACCTGCTGGCCACACGTTCCTGATCCAGGCCAGGATGCCATTGGCCTTCTTGGCCACCTGGGCACACTGCTGGCTCATGTTCAGCTGGCTGTCAATCAGCACCCCTATGTCCCTTTTTGCCTGGCAGCCACCCATCGACTCTGTACCCAACCTGTACTGCTCCATGGGGTTGTTGTGGCCAAAGTGCAGGACCTGGCACTTGGCCTTGTTGAATCTCATATCATTTAATGGCCAAGGGCATCAATCTCTAAAGAGAGAATTTCATCATGCATATCACAAATAAGCTTCACAATGAAGACAAAATCATAACTAAACATGAAAAATAAAGCTGTGGAAAGCTAGCTGCAAAAGAGATGGAAGAATGGAAGATTTAGGACATCAACTACGACATACAAAAGGGCAAATTAGTCTACTGAGCCTAGTATTAAATCAGATAGTAGATAACTTTAAAAAGCTCTATTTTCATAGGTAAATATCTTTTTTTTTTTCAATCCAAACTGCTTTCCACAGCATCCGCCTCATTACTGTACATTTGTACCTTAACTGGCTGGCAGAGCTGTTCCTGATTACAGACCATCTTCCTCTTGTTGTCATCACTTTATCACTACATTCCGATTTCCAGTCTCGGGGAGTGGGACTTCCCCACTTACCTCCAGAGCTCTCTTGTAGTCACCCAAATGAAATGCACAGTATCCAATCCAAAGGTTGGCATCCTCCTCCTGCTCACCCACTTGCTGCTTAAACTTTGTAGAAAATAAAGAATGTAAGAATTTTGTCAGCTGCCACACGGTTTCTACAGCCCCACAGATAACCAAAGCAATAGCAGGCTATCATGTATCGCGGATGCTTTGACAGCTGTGGATGCTACTAGGGTGCAGCTGCTTTCACATTTCTGAGGGCAGCAGCAGGCAGCCCTCTCAGGCCAAACCAGGCTCTGCGAAGCGAGGGGCCGCAGCTGCCGCGGCAGGGCCCGGAGGGTGCGGGAGGAGGCGAGGGGGACGCGAGGAGGGGAAGGGCTCCCCTCGCCCCGCAGCCCTGCGGGCATCGGCCTGGCAACGACGATACCGCTCGGACACCGTCACCTCCAGCAAGGCGATCGCGCCGGTAAAGTCCCTCTGGGCCAGGAGTTCTTCCAGCTGCGGCACCTCCTTCCCTTTCTTTCTTCGCCTGTCTCCCGGCGGCGGGGTACCCCCCACGGCCGGCTTGGCACGGGAGAGCATCTGGGCAAAGAGAAAAGCGGCGTCGCGTCAGAGCGGGCCCTCGCTCGGCGGCGCTCCCCGTTCCCCGCCCCTCGCCGCCACCCTCCGCCTCCCGCCCCGCACCATCCCGCCGCCCCGCCGCCCCTCACCATCCTGCGGCCGGCCCGGACTCCGCGCTCCCACGGCGGCGGCGTTGCCGGGGTAACGGCGGGGCGGCGGAAGGCGGCGGCGAACAGGCGCCGGCTGCCGACCGGGTCCGCCCCCAGGGTTCCGCCTGCGCTGCGGCGGGCGGCCATCCCGCAGCGGCCACCCCGCAGCGGCCACGGGACTGAGGGGCGGCCCCTCGGTCAGAACCGCGCTGGTTCCTCCCTAGAATTCCTAGGCTCTTCCTCTCCCTGCCTTTGGTCCTTCTCTTGAAAATCCGGGTCCCGCATTTTTGTCACAAGAGCCCCATGCAACGCTACGGGCTTGGGGCAGAGTGGCTGGAAAGCCATTGGAGGTGTCGATCGGTTATTAGGAAAAAAAATTCTTCGCTGAAAGGATTGGTCAAACATTGGAACAAGTTCTCCAGGGGAGTGGTGGAATCACCATCCCTGGAGTGTTCAAAAGACTGTAGATGTGGCGCTTAGGGACATGGGTAACTGATGGACCTGGCAGTGTTATATCGATGGTTATACTCAATGACCTTAAAGGTCTTTTCCAACCTTAATGATTCTATGATTGAAATTACAGGAGGGCCAATAATTTAAACTACTGCTGACAACTCAACTAACTATAAAACACATGTCCATGGACAAGACTAATGAGGTATCTGTATTTCTACCATTTTCCTTCCTTGAGAAGAAAATCTTTCTCACTTTACCAGAAAAAAAAATAAAAGCAGCTAAAGCAGCTCCTCTTTTATGTTTGTATGAATAGATATGTCTTGTCACAGTGCAATCATTTGGAACATAGACCAGCAGCAAAGAACTGTGTGCTGCTGCTTCAGAGCGTGGGTTCCATATTCACTGTTTCACAATCACTTAAACTTGACTCGACCCAGGAATGATGCACCCAGCTTGGAACAGTCTCCAAGAGGTTACTCTGCAACCAGGAGCCACTGGAGCACAACACCACCATGGCGGTGCCCCTTGTTTATATATGTGCTTTCATACCACAGGCCATGAAGAAGGAAGGCAAATAATCCACTCACCCACAAAGGACTTCTCTGCAAGAAATTAGTTTTTAGTTAGTCAGTCAAAGTGTTAAAGAATGTGTGCCAGTGATTTGGTCTCCTTTTAAAGCTCTTCTCTATTATGCAAGGTATTATTTCTGTCAGGAGAAAACAAGCAAGCAGACAGTACAATTAGGCAAGATTCTTTATTTTCTTTTTTTAAAGAAAAAGTAACTGAAAATGTAATCTCACTACATCACTTTCTTCCACATTTTTTTTAATATATATTCTTTCACAAGATCCTGCTGTTCTAAGAATCAACAGCTAAAATATTAAATCAAATGGAAGAAAGCTCTCAGCTGCTCCACTGGTTTCTCCCATTTCCCAGTGGTTCCTGAATTTGTATGTGGTTGATCCGAAGTTGGGGAATGCATGAGAACTAACAGATGTGCAGTGCCAGTGGGTTAGCTGTGGGCACAAGAAGGACACTGTCAATAGAGATAAAAAGTGACAGCAGTATGAAGTTGATCAAAATATTTTTAGCATTTCTGGTGTAGAAATTATTATTAAAATGCAGAACAAAGTAGGTGGAGATGTTATAATATTTTCCTTATATGAAACTAAGATGACAATTAATAAATTAAAGACATGTCA
Organism: Corapipo altera; assembly: GCF_003945725.1. Classification (NCBI taxonomy): domain Eukaryota; kingdom Metazoa; phylum Chordata; class Aves; order Passeriformes; family Pipridae; genus Corapipo; species Corapipo altera. The sequence goes on from NW_020884873.1 coordinate 18,484,533, forward strand.
AGAAGTTTGGCCACTCTGTTTTAATAGTGGAAAATTGCTGCAGCTCTTACCTTCACCAGTGCCATTATTTTAAAGGCTATGAGCTGTAAAATGATTAATGATCATGTTTATTTCCACACAGAATTGTTGGGAGAATGGGAATTGACTTACACTGATGGCAGCGAAAGGGAAATCGTGCACCCATGACTAAACACCAAGATAAGCATCAGAGAGCGCAGTCAGCATTTAAATAAAAAATCAGAGTGGAAAGTGAGGTCTAAGAAAAGGTGAGGAAGGAGGGGAAGGAAATAAAAAAAGGGAGAGAAAGGAAAATCAGGAAGTGGGACAAATTCATCATATAACCAAAACAAGAGGTTATGACGTGACCTTTACATCAGCAACAATCATGTGCTTGAATTTCAGTAATGTCTGGGTAAGATCATGTAAATTCAGTAATGATGCTTCACCATGTTCTGCATCTGGTACCTTTGAAAATGCATCTGACAACATCTCAAGATAAATGATATGTAAAAGTGAGAGCAATTAAATGCTCCCCTGCTAAAGGTACAAAGGCAATCCCTTGCAATGAGAAAATGGGGATGATACCTTTAAAAGCAAACAACTGGAAGAATACTTGCTTCTTTTTTTATGGCGTCAGCAACTTCTGAGGCTTATTCTACCCTGGATAGACCACTCATGATGAGAGAAGGTGAAATGCGTAAGTTGACAGATCATATGCGCCTTTAATGCTTTTGTCTGATCTCTATTGCCCAGCTCAAGACAGCAAACAACACCCATGTCGATTAAAGACCTCCAAATGGTGAAATAAAGATTCATATTTTTTATCTGTATTTTGGAAAGGGAGACTCTTTAGTTTTCACTGGTGTTTATGATTTTATGGATCTGTGGGAACTGCACCTTCAGAATTTTTCAGATACTTCTAGCACCCAACCTGTCATAAAGATTCAGTCAAGTTAATAAAAGTAACATAGAAGCTGTCCTTGTTTTTGCTTTCAGAATCACATTTAGGTAAGTTTTTAGAAGTTTATGTGTGTAGAATCAAGGGAGGAGTGGCAAGACAATCCACTGATTGCACAAGTCAGTGTCAGAACGGAAAATGCAATGCATGGCTAGCTGGATCCACACAAACTTATCCAAGGCAGAAAGCCACATCACTGCAAGTGCTACATCCCAGAGAATGCAGTTGTACTGGTTCAGGATGCGTGCTGATATATTTGCACAGTATTCCACTGCCATTTGGATTTACAAGATCACGTGTGCACTAGCTAGAAGATTTCATAACTCCATCCCATCACATAGTATAAACATGTATTGTGTTTAATAAAGAGAGTTTAAGGAAACTGAAGTATATGTCCAATACATAAATTATTACACACTCAAGCCATTTACCTCTGTAAGAAAAACAGAAAAAATGCTTGCACATTACGGGTAGCTTATTTTTGTCACTTGACAGAGCCATATCCTGCTGAGTCTAGAACAGAGGCAAACCCTTATGCTGAGAAGAAAAATATGTCTTGTCCCTCTGGAAACTGAGTCCTTTAGAGAAAGAAAATAGTAGTTAAGAGGAAAGACTTCTTACTATTTATTTTGGTAGAAGTTAGGTGGATGAATAATATTCACATCACAATGTGTATGTGTTGGAAAAGGGTTAAAAGGAAGAAGACTTTCTTAATTGAGCTAGATATTGATGACACATCACATATTTAGCTTCATCTTCTGATATGTGCCAGCATAGATCAATGGGAGGATGGGGCCACCGCCCAAGCTGCTGGGAGTATGTTGCAATTCCAATTACAACTTTTCTTATCCTTGTCTGTAGTTTTACTTTTACTAGATTGGTAACTTCTAATGAGAACAGTCAGTGCTTTGCAGTGTAATTTTATTGTAATCTGTGTCAGCAACTGAACTGTGTCAGCTAATTATGGCAGCAACCTAAACTCTCAATAACGCATGGGAATGGCAATATTATCAGGATCAGGCTGTACTATCAGGATCATGCATCACATGACCCACATGTTTATAAGACAGTTTACAGGCTTGTTGCTAATCAGTAGATGGTTCCGGTCCCAGAGAATAATGCTTGGAAAATATTTCTTTATATTCTTGTGTAGTAAATGAGAGAAAAAAAGATCAGTTCTGAAAAATCAACATAGCTGCTATGCAGCTGCTATACATGTATACTATATCCATGTATACAGCTGCTATATATGTATATTATACAACTACATTCATAATAATTTACATTACTGTCTTCTAAATCTGGATAGTAGAAGTATTGTAAAAATATTTTAAAAGACAGAAAAACGTTATTTCATGTCCTCAATCTTCTCTCTAATACTGAAAATTAAAGAAGACATTTTTATACTCTCCAGTTAGTTAGGATATTTGTACCAACTACTACAAGTAGCAGGTTGACTGACTGGGGACATCTTATACCTTCACCTAATTCTTTGGCTCCTCTGAGATTTCTGGAATTTTCATTCCATATCTTCCATTTTCTTTTCTATGAGTGGTCAAGTGGAAATAATGAATTGCAGTTAAGTACAAAATAGATTAGGTTGCATGCCAGTAAAAAGATCCTAAAAATTAATGTGGTAGAAGACAATGCATCATACAGTTGCAATTTAACAATATGAGCTGTATAGGCAAAGGAACTCTGTGGTGCCCAGCTTGGTCTATCATTCCCATTTTTGAGGACTTTCAGACTCAGCACAAAAAAGAAGCCATTGAAATGAGGAAAGCTCTGTCACACACACCTTTAAAAAAGAACTGGAAAATGTTCTGTAAAGCACTATCTTACATAGACCGAAAGACTTAGAGGAACAAATCTTTGGAATTTTTTACTGTTTTTTTCTGTGTTTGAGTGTCAGAGTAGTTTTAGATCAGGAAGTCAGTGCTGATTACCAGTTTCAAATAATATCTGGTTGTTTATTATCCAATAAAACAGAAAGCAGAACAAACATAGTGTTTTAAAGTGCTGTAGAACTAGACACTAAAAGTCATTTTTCAGTAAAACCAATGATGCAGTTCTCTGGTGGGTTGAGTTGGTATTTCTACTCTAACTCAGATTGTAACACCCACAGAGAACTATTAAGTGTTTTGTACCTATGCAATATATGCACAAGTAATGTTGTTGATGGTGAGGGACTGAATTTTGTCTTCAGACAAATAAATACAGGGCCTGCCTATCTGAATTTTAATCGTTCCTGTGCTTCTGAAGGCAAAATAAATTATAAACTACAGGGTTTGTATTCACTGATTTAAGGGGAGACCTCCATCAACTGTTGGAGCTGTTGAACTCAATCTGTTCATTATGATGTTCATTTAAGATCTGACTTTTTGGATAGACACTTGGACAGACAGTGAAAATATGTAATGTTGGGATCTTTTTTCCCTTTCTGCCAAGATAATAACAGTAGCTGATACCTAGAAACCGCAGATAGAAAGAATGCACTGGGGATGTCAGATGCAGTTTCTTAGCACCTTATTCATTAGAAGATGATGAAACCCTGACACTTTTAAGTGAGAAAAAGTAGTTCTAGAAGATGTGCTTTAAGAATGATTTTGGGATAAACTTTGTGGGTTGTCGGGAGAGGTTACCTTAGGCAGGATATTGGTGGTGTTTGAATCTCTTGCTCTGCTTCTCCATGTCATCACATTCTTTCAGGAGAAGGTAGAGTTATTTGCATGTGTCTTCAGGATGCTCCCATTACCTGTAGTTCTGTTGTAAGCCAGAATTTCTAGTTAAAGAATCTGTTGCCTGTAGGAGTCAAAAAGCTTCCCCCTCCCCCCCGACACGTATTTGGACTTATGGGTTTCTGAACTGTATCCTTCACTGACTAATCTTTGAAGTGTGAAAGCTGGCTCACAGCTGGAGAAAAGTTACTGAGATAGTGGAGGCAGTGCCCTGGAGAGGTGTGGAAAATAGTTTTGGGTATCTGTCTGGTTTGTATCACTGGTAACCTCTTGGGTTTATAAATGGATAGATTGGACATTATAAAAGAATTAGAGGAAGTTGTCTGGGGTCCTTGGGGACCCTATAGTGTTCTCCAGACAGAACACTATGAATGGACTGGCATTGGTGTCTCATGTCTTCTACTTCTCAGGGACTAAACATCCCTCTGGCACAGGCAGCAACAAACACAAACATACAGAAGCTTTTGTTTTGCTCGTGGCAGGTCCATCAAATTTTGTGCTTTACACATCTGACTCATTCATTTACTTTTTCTTCTCTCCACCCTCACGATCATCTATAATATCAGTAACTCTTCTGTTTACTGTACAGTGCCACGGCTTTTCTTTGTCTCTCTTATCCCATGAAGCAGATGTTACTGATCAGTCTGCCAGGCAACTGTGTTTGATGTCCAAAGCCCCAAGGTACACGGGACAGTTTGGCAGGTTTCAGGGAGAGCTTGCTTCATCCCAGCTGCTGCCTTGTGCCGCACCCCCTGCCGCTCCACGTCACTGGATGCTCAAGGCGTGCTCCCATCTTGGGACTTGGCATTGAGAGACTACGCACACCAGGAAATTAAGAAGTTGAGAAGTCAAAAATTAATTCATACCACGTTCTGTCTGGGGACTCCCTGTGGCACTGTGAAGACATGGGGCAAGGAAGAGAGTAAAAAGAAATGCTGTGCTAAGGCTGTGGTTGATTTCACCTTTTATTTTTAAAGGACAGTTTTAAGCTGCTGTGAAAACCAAATAAATACGTTAATAGATACAAAAGCAGGGAGACGTCAGTGCCATTACATACTCCCTATGTGACCAGCAAGGTAAAATACTCAGTTCTAGTTGCATTATCCATGCTGTATGTTTCTCTCAGATAGGCTAAGAAGAGTATAAAAATGCAAATCATGCTCTGCTGAAGTTGATGACAAATCTTTTATTGACTTATATGGCCTAAGTTTCAAGGACTTCGGAAATACCTATAAAATGGGCCAGTGATGACATGATCTCCACTAGAAAAGCTATATTCTATTCTCAATCTGTGGCTCTAGCCAGCCGTACTAGTTCAGATGTTTACATGACAGACTGCTAATTTAGAATTACAGTATTACTAATTACAAATGCTAGATTAGATATGCTGAGGTGTTCAAGATCTACTTTTAAATGCTGGCTTATAGTCTTCTCTGGGTATAAGAAAGATTTGAGCAATAATAATTCAGTATCAAAATTGAATCACATAACAAGATCTGTGCAAATATATTTGAAGTGCATTCACCACTTTTAAAATATAGGCTTTGAAAGAAATCATAAAATTGGTATTGTTGTTTTGGTTTTGGTCTTCTTTTCATTCTACCTACCTTTCCTGAGACCATTCTCAGGAAAACTACTCAGGAAAGCCCTACTTGGGAGCAACACTGTGGTGTCCTTTAATGTGTACCTTTTAGTGATGCCATTTAAAATTTAGTTTGGTCACGTGGGCCTGAGATGCAACCTTCACCTTTGCCAATCCTTACCTGATGCAAGAGGTTCATCACATAAAGTATGAATATTTTGGCCCCCCATTTGAGGAGCCATCTGACAAGGTGGGAATGGGCAGGGAGACCCGTGCTGCATGGGAGCAACATGTCTGGGGCAGACCTGGGGCATTTTGGCATGCAGTGCTGGGAGAATGTGAGTGGACAAGCTTTGTGTTGAGTCTGTAAGTAGAAATGAAGGCTTTGGTCTGAAGGACTGCAAGTTGGACATTTTTGCCAGCACAAAAAGTACTTCAATGTTATAAGCTAAAGGAATGAAATTGATAACTTATCACAGAAGAAAATATACGCTTGATTTACGAGCTCAGCCTGCAGAGATGGTGTGGCAATGTAATCAGTGATGTAGGACAAATGGAAACGTGAAGTAACTATCTGTTTTCCTCTAGGCTCTAATAGAGTTTATATTTTATTTCCATTTTAAAGAGTTGTCTTTACAGTCCATTTGTCCCCTCCCCTTTCTCATCTTATCCCTGTGGTGAAGAGTTAGTGCTCTTATCAGGAAGGTTTCTGGTAATGTTTCAGTTTTATAGCCTCAGCCTTTCCATGAGCAAACATTCACAGCAACCTTTAGCCTCTCTCCTTTCCTGAGTTTTCCTGTTGCTAGTTTTTCACCTTGAAGTGCCACCTAGTATGCCGGAGGGGCGGGCATAGGTGAAGGCAGGGAAGGGGATAGGGAAGTGCCAGAGAGAAGGATCGTACAGCCTGTCTTTGAATCTATGGAGTGGAGGTCTCTTTCGTTCTATCTCTGAACAAAACCACTGTAGAGTATCTGAAAGAGAGTTGGAAGAGAAAAAGAAATGAGAGGGAACACACAATGGGTCTAAACTGAGCAATATGAAGCAACGGATGTTGATTCTGGCCATTTGGCCTTTGTTTTCCTCGCTCCAGCTGCTGCAGCAAGTTGGTTCAAACCGGTGTAACAACAAGAATTATGTGATCAATGTGATGCTCATGAATTACTCAGACTTCCCATCAAGTCCTGAAAGTTTGAAATGTGCTGTGAATGGAGCCTTGAAATGGGTACAAAATGAATTCCAGACAACAGGTAAGGCAATGGGTGTTGGTTACCCCTCTCTTGCTATGGTTTCTTGTCACACTTGTGTCACACCATCTGACCTTCAGCAAGATGTTCCTCAGACAGGCTCCTTGCCTGTCTGCTCATCTTATAGAGATCTTACAGAAATAATGACCTCTCTCTGTAAAAATAGAAGTGCTCTACAGATGGGCAGAACCATATATGTTTTCATGGTGTTTTGGGAGACTCTTCCCGCATGCTTTTCTGGAGATGTTCAGCTAGATTTGGGAATATGGGAATTGCTGAACTGGATCGGACAAGACCAGTGATCAATCTAGTGCAGTAATTGGGACGCCCTTGCTTCCTCTCCTGACTAGATTAGTCTCTACTTTCTGAAAATAATTTTCCTCTTGATCCCATCTTTTGATCACATCATGACCCGAAGTGTGAGGAATGTGCAGTCCCTGTGTTTTTCCTTCATTTAGAATCATGATGCTTTTATTTATTTTGATAGATTACCTCTCCTTTCAATATCACCAATCTACTGTCACCCTCTAGAATATTATGGGGAAAAAGAGTTTTCAAAGAAATATTACTTCGCACAGAGCCTTAAAAAATGTCTCTAGTAATGGTCAAGACTAAAAGTACTTTGTACTGAAAGTATTAACACTCATGAGAAGTCACTCATCAGAAGTCAGCAGTCCACAGCAGAGCAAATTTTTTTGTGTGGTGGACTCACATCCACAGTAGTGGGGGTTAGGTCAGAGGTGGACTTTGTAGAAGCTTTCTGGTAGCAGATCACCTAGTGTAAGACTGCTCAGACCTGTGTCAGAAGAAGTGGGATAATAGCATATTAGTTATTTTCTGCAATTCATGACACTGTTTATTTTTATGTTTGCATCAGGAGAAAATGTTACAGTTGATGCCATCTTCCATACCTTTGCCTCATCACTCTATGTCTCACAAGGCTGTCGCACTAGCACCTGTGAAGGTGTGGAGCTCATCAAGACAATTTATGTGAGTAGGAGATTTCTTTTGTTCTGCCTGTGTATACTCATGTATGTCTCTGTCTTTCCTTATTAACTTTTCATTCTCTTGTTCAGTTCCAAACAAATCTGACAGGGAAGTGAAGTTTTCAAAGAGAAGATGTTCCTGTATGTTTTGTGAAGGGAAGGAGGCAAATACTGGAGAGAGATTCTATGAATGCTTCCCAGAAACTGTCAGCTTCAGCTTCGGGCTCCTTTTCCTATGCTTAAGTTGTTCTCTTTTTTATATCTGCACAGCTCTTTGTGTGGACACATAGCCAAAGCAATCCATTAAAAAACATCAAAAACCAAAACCCAACCAAAAATACCCCAAAACCAACCCAAATGCTCAAACAGCCCAAGCAGAGCAAAAAGCTCAATTTCCAACTGGATCAGAGCCTGATCTGGTCCACCGTCAGTTTACACAATACACAAAAGAAAGAGCTGTGGTGAAGATGGGAACATGTGAGCAGAGAAATCATTAGGCTGGCACTGTTACTGATGAAATGGGTATGGAACTATGCCCAAAGGGCAAAGATGAAGTGCTTGCTTCTCACTAAGAGATCACAGAAGTCACGTGATAGAAACTATGCGAATACCTTAATATGAGGAAAAGCTTCAGTTAGAATTGGTGCACTTCAGGAAGCTGTTTCAGTGGATTTTCTCACCTTCGAGTGAAATTTTGTCAATCCCATGTGAGTTCTCAAGTCTACTGATCAATGAGCACATAATATAGCCTTTGCTAAGAAATTGTCCCTCATGACTGTAGTGGGTTGACCCTGGCTAGATGCCAGGTACCCACTAAAGCCACTCTCTCACTCTCCCTCTGCAACTGGACAGAGGAGAGAGAAAAAAACCAGCTAAGGATTCATGAATTGAGATAACAGCTGGGAGATGTCACTTACTGATTACCTTCATGGGCAAAGCAGACTCAAAGTGGGGATATTACTTAAATTTATTACTAACAAGATAAGAGTCAAAGAGTGAGAAATAAAACAGTCTTAACACCTTCCTCCCATCCCTCCTTCCTTCCGGGTTCTCCCTCTTCCCCCCCAGCGGTGCAGGGGGACAAGGAATGGGGGTTATGGTCAGTTGTTGTTTCTGCTGCTAGTCAGGGAGAGGAGTCCTTCCCCTGCTCCCATGGGGTCCCTCCCACGGGAGACAGTCTTTGATGGACCTCTCCAGCGTAAGTCCATCCCACAGGCAACAGTTCTTCACAAACTGCTGTCCCGTGGGTCACTCCTCCATGGGGTGCAGTCCTTCACAAATGAGCTGTACCAATGTGGGTCCCCCACAGGGGCCATGAGTCCTACCCAAGAAAAACCTGGTCCAGTGTGGGCTTCCCTCTCCACGGGCTGCAGGTCTCCAGCAGGACCCCGCTCCATCCTGGGCCTCCCACGGGGTCACAGCCTCCTTCCTGCATCCACCTGCTCCAGCATGGGCTCCTCCACGGGCTGCAGTGGGTCTCTGCACCCCGATGGTCCTCCATGGGCTGCAGGGGCACAGCTGCTCCACCATGGTCTGCACCACGGGCTGCAGGGGCCACAGCTCCCGTGCCTGGAGCACCTCCTGCCCCTCCTTCTGCACTGACCTTGGTGTCTATGTTGTTATTCCCATGTTCTCGCTCTGCTCTTCCGTGGCTGCAATTCTTTCTACGCAACAACCTTCTTTTCTTAAATATGTTATCACAGAGGTGTTACTATCACTCCTAATTGTCTCGGCCTTGGCCAACAGGAGGAAGTCTGTCCTGGAGCCAACTGGCATTGGCTCCACAGGAAAGGGGAAGCTTTTAGCAGCTTCTAACAGAAGCCACACCTGTAGGCCCCCCCCCCTGCTACCAAAACCCAGCCACAGAAACCCACTACAATGACACACAAAGATACTAATCAGGCCTTACTTGGTGGTCAGGAAAGGATTTTTTTTAATATTAGCTTTATATGCATGTAACTAATAATTTTTCTGATACACAGTACCTTGTAATTCCAGCCACCCTGTCTTCTGCAAATGCAAACACTGCTGGAGTGTGTAATTTCAAATGTGCAATTGTAACAACATTTCAATCCTAACTCACTGTCTGTCTCTTAATGAAGGTCATACTCACAGGAACTATTTTGTCCTCTGCCTTTTTTTGGCTTTCTGTGATTTCTTCCTTCTCCACTCTTTTAAACTTTCTGTAGCTCCTTACCTACTCTTTTCTTGCTTTTTCTAGATATATTCTGTGACTACTGAAATCCTAAAATTTTCTTCATTTTCCCATCCTCCTCTCTCTTGCCAGTTCTCTGCGCTGTCCCCATATGACCTTTTTATTCCTTGCAGGATTCTGGCACACTTGGCTGTGCTGTAATAGGACCCGCTTGCACTTATGCCACCTACCAAATGGTCTCGTAAGTACCACCTCTTTCCCCTAATATTGTGATGTTAAAGATATCAGTTGCTGAACAAAGTTGCTTTGTGAACAACAAACCTGCAGAGACATTGGGGTTTAGAATACATCAGACACCTCAAGGTCTATAGTCAAGGCAGTAAGACTCCTATGCATAGCCACTATGTTTGGTAGGGTGAAGAAAATCCCCTTCCAAAGCCCACTGATGAAATCCCAGTGATAGCAGGGAAACTTCTAATTCCAGACAGTAAATTGATTGATTGATTGATTGATTGATTGATTGAGGATTCAAAAGGTGTAGCTCCTTAGCAACTGCAGCAGATAAGGGATGTGAGCTTGAGGCATGTAGACATTGCAGTACTGCAGCAACAGGGCTCCTTCTGGGTGAGTGTTCAGTCATTAAGGGAGGCCTGAGTTATATGTGCCAAGAGAAGATCCAAAAACCCCAACTATCTTCAGTAAAGATTGTTTAGATAGGGAGCAGACAGTTTCATCCAAACCCTTCTGGCCTGAGGAAGTACTCCTGAAGAATGAATCTCTCTACTATTGTCTTAGATGTGAACATGTATAATTCTATTCTATATTATACCATACATTAATATGTTCATTCTCAGATATTAGCAAAAGTGTAAGCTGAATCTGCAGACTTCTAGGCTAAATAATTTTAAAACCTCCAGTCAGTTATGACATACAAATTCATATGGTTACCCAGGTGAATCACTTCCCTTTCTAAACTTTGGTAGCTTTTGGGTTTCACTGACAGAAACTGGGAGAATTGAGACACTTTTATCTCAAGATTTGTCTGCTTTTAGCTCTATACTTTTGAGTGGCATGACCAGAAGTGAATGCAGTGTTACTGGGGAATGCATGCGATTGATTTACAGAAGAATCTAAAGCATAACTCATATATATAGAGCACCATGGTAGAATATTGTGCAGTATACCCCATTTTATTCACTGTGCCTCCTAACTTAATGTTTGCTTTTCTATCTGCTGGATATGAAGATGCCCAGAATGATGCCAAACTTTTTTCCTTGGACTCTGACACAGTTAAAAGTGTGAATAGCAGAAGTTTATGAAAAGCAATAAAGAACAGTAACTGTTGTGCGATAGCCTTGTAAATCAGAACAAGTGCCTTACTTTTATAGAATCATACAATGGTTTGGGTTGGAAGAGCCCTTCAAGATCACCTGGTTCTAACTCCTCTGCCCTGGGCAAGGGCACATTCCACCAGACCAGGTTGCTCAGGGTCCCATCCAGCCTGTTTTTGAACACTTCCAAGAATGGGGCATCCACAACTTCTCTGGGCAGCCTGTTCCAGTGCCTCACCACCCTCACAGTAAAGAATTTCTTCCTAATGTCTAATCTAAACCTGACCTCTTTCAATTAAAAGCACTTTACAACAATTTAAGTGTGAGAAGGGCGCTATGGGTAATGCACCCATGGGAAGTGGGGTGGGAGTGTGCAGAGCCGATGTCGGCCCAGCTACTGCCTGCACTTGGCCACTCTTCTAGGTTTCATGTTTGGCTTATCAAATGGATATTAAACAACACAGTGGAAACTGCAAGAGGTCTGTAAGTGCAGCAGCTGTGGGGATGCTGCAACAGAACAGTGGAAGTAACAAGAGTGGTTTGGGATTAGCCGGATTGTCTACCTCAAATATTCACCATCTCTAATTCAGGAAATAATTGAGCAATGATTAAAGGGATGAAATTTGACAAGTCCAATCCAAATTCTGTATTCTGTTCCTGGGATCCTGAGTAACGTTGGACACAAATATAAATTGTGCAGAAAGGGATCTGGGGGTGCTGGTTGGCAGCTGGTTTGACAGGAGTCAGCAGTGTGCTCGGGCAGCCCAAAGGGCAAATTACATCCTGAGGTGCATCAAACACAGCATCACCATCTGGTCAAAAGGGGTGATTATCCTGTGGTACTCAGTGGTGGTGCAGCCTTACCTTCAGCACTGTATATAGTTCTGGGCCCCACAATTTCAGAAGGATGTGAAAGTCCTTGGATGCTTACAAAACTGGCAAAAGGGCTGGAAGGCATGTCCTCTGACGAGCAGCTGAAGACATTGGGTTTGTCTAGTTTGGAGAACAGGAGGCTGAGGGGAGACCTTGTTGCTTTCTACAGCTTCCTGAGAAGGGGAAGTGGAGAAGGAGGTGCTGATCTCTTCTCCCTGGGGTCCAGCAGCAGGACATGTAGGAATGATTCAAAGCTATGTAGGGAGAGGTTTAGTCTGGACATTAGGAATCATTTTTTTACTGAGAGCATGGTCAAACACTGGAACAGGCTTCCTAAAGAGGTGGTTGATTCTTCAAGCTTGTCAGTTTTTAAAAGGCATTTGGACAATGCCCTTAATAAATGGTCCAGTGGAAGGTGTCCCTACCTGTGGCAGAGGGTTGGAACTCGATGATCTTTAAATTCCCTTCCAACCCACACCGTTCTACAATTCTATGAATAACATGCTACAACTTTTGGTCAGCCCTGAAGCAGTCAAGCAGTTGGACTAGATGATTGTTGTAGGGCCCTTTCAAATGAAACAGTCTATTCTATTCTCTTCTATTCTAAGTCTGTCAGAAAAATGTCTGTTTAATTAGTGAAACACTCTGCTGGCATTACTTATTACATCATCTCTGTCTGTTTCTGTTGCAACAAGTATAAACCCTGTAATTTGGTAAGTGTGCTTCACCTGGAAAATAAGGTTTTGTCACAATAATGCCAACAACTCTTATGGCCATGATTTATGAAGGCAAAATTCCATGACATAAAAAACCACCATACAAGAACTGAAATATTTTGAGTCTAGTCTGATAAGATTGCAGCATCCAGGAAAATTCCTTTATCTTTAAAAGCTTATTGTCTCTGTGTTTTAAAACATCTTTGTTTAACAAATTCCTTGTCAGCAGAGGGTTGCATTAGTTTTTTCTCCCTGACTGCTGCTGTTGTACAGCTCCTAAAATATGCCATAATGAAACTGAGGAATTTTTCCTTTGAGTTGTAGGAGTAAAGCTTTTTTGATGGAAAAAAAGATGCCACCCTGCAGCACTGTCTCAATAATGAGATTACATCCATCCCATGTTAATGGCAGCCAGGGAGCAGAAGCAGATAGTTCCTTGAGCCTTTGGACTCCTGTCACAACCCTTGGGGCTGAAATGGTGCATGATACTCAAAAGGGCATGAATAATTGGAGGCAGTGAGAGAAGATGCCTGGACCAGTTCAACAGGGCTTTTTGATGGCAATACAGACTTGAAATCTGCTTGTGTTTTTCAGGAGCATTCTGTTTCAGGTTCAAATTGCTGTTAAACTAATGCGGGGAACAAGAGGAGAGGGACTTGAGGATGGACATCAGGTGGTAGCTGCCTTGGTGCAACAGCAATCTGTTCAGACTTGTCCTCTTATCTCTTCCTTCAGACTTGACACAGTACTGAGCCTGCCTCTGGTCTCTGTAGGGAGTTTTGGACTGTCCTGTGACTACAAAGAAAACCTAACCCGCCTTCTGACTCCAGCCAGGAAAGTGAACGGATTCTTCTATCATTTTTGGAAAGATTCTCAGCTGCCATTCAAAACCACGACCTGGGAATCTGTCTACATTTACAAGAGGACTGAAACCTCAGAGGCATGCTTCTGGTAAGATCTGGATCCACCTCTGAGCCAACTGTTGATAAATGCTGTCTCCACCCTTGGACATGGTTCTTATGAGCTGTTCTTTGAGCCCTACACTTTGGGAGGTGTCTCACAACTACCAAGGAATGAGAGAAGGAAAAGATGAATTATACCCTTTAGCTGTAGTGCATATCTGAAGGTTTCAATCAGTCTATTTTAAATATTTGCAAGCCTTGGCTTTTCCTGTGGACAGCATTGCCCACATGTTCTCTCTGATGGAAATACCTGTTTATGGCCTCTTTGATATAAATAATGTGTCATGAGAGGCTCCTCCATCGTGTTCTTCATAGATGTCTTTTTAGGTCAGGGGTCTTACCAAGCTCTTACAGTGTTTCTCCACATTAATGGCTTCAATCTGTGGGCACTATTGTTGCTCCAAAACATTTCCAATGTTCAAACTATATCTTTCTTCAAACAAAATAACCCCAATGATTGCAGAGTTTAGGCTATGCTCTCACCAGTTTGGAGCAAAGGAAACAGTTTTCACTTTGTGACCCAAAACATCAGCCTGTGTTTGATTCTCAAGAATGCTGGGATTTCTTCTTGTCTGAAAACAAAGGCTGGTTTTAGACGAATAGACTCTGTAATATACTGATATTTGTAATTACTTTTCTATTAATGAGTCGTATTTAACTTTAAGCTCATTTTAGTGTTTCTATACTCCTTTGAATTTTTTCCCAATTTTGAGATATAAAATGCTGATTAATTAAAAAAAGCATCTCATTTCTCCTATTAATTCTATAAATGTAGCTCAAAGGCAGCAAAGAGTTCATGGAAATAATTGTTACATATATTTCTAATTAATAACCTTAGGAACTTGCAGAATTTCAAATAGAACTTATGACTGTATTGGCTTCAGAGTGATATAAGCATGTATTTATGGAATATTTTGGATACAGTATTTAAAATATTTTTTTTCTGAATTAAGGGACCTAAAAACTGATTTCCAGTTCACTCTTTTGTAGGTATTTAGGGACTTTTATTGTTTCCTTCTTTCTTAGTATAGATAGCAACTTGATCACATGATGTAATTGCCATGATTACCTCTCTTTGATGTTTTGAAATATCAGTACACTTTGCTTATCTCTTACTACAATCCCTATTCCTCTATGTTTGCAGCTATAATTGCCAGTGCACTACACACACTAGCTAAATCCCTTTAATCCTGCAGGTTTCATACTTTTCTTACCTTTCCAAGCATTTCTTACCTTGCTCTTATTAATAATTCTGTTCAGGACCTTCTTTATGACTTCAGAATTGTTCAAACTCCTATATTGTTGAATTAACAAAAAAAAATTTAAAATTAATTTTGTATATCTGCCCATTTTTCATCCTAATTTAGTTGTAAAAATGCATCTCATTCTCCTTTAATAAAAACTGTAAACTTGAAGGGTTTTGAACTGTCTAATTTGAAAAGAACCCTTTTGTCTAAAGCACGTTACACTACATGGGCTAATTGTTTTTCCCATATACGTATAAAAACAAGTGAATACTCAGTGACAGCAAAATCAGGTTATGTTTCAACTGTGCATATGTTCCTGTAAATTAATGGTTAATGATTATGTTCCTGGAAAAAAAAAAGGAAGCAAAAGATATTTAGTAGTTCTTAGGACTGGGATTTCAGTGCTGGTTGATCAAAAGTTATGCAGTTTGAAAACACAGAGAGTTCTTTTAGTTTTCCCTTTGCAGTAACTTTATTTCAGACAGATTTTTTCTTCTCAGACACAACATGTTGAAGCAAGAATAGAATTTAGGAGTTGACTGTTTTTCCTTAATCTTTTAGCAAGCTTTTACTCACTTTGTTGGGTTTTTTTGCTGTGCTTATTTTCGCCTTCAAGTTTTATCTGACTCTGTATAGGCTTTTTTGTTGCTACTTTCCTTCCTTTGCTTCTCTCACAGTCAGGGTACATGTGTGCTTTTTATCTTTGTTCTTTCTGCAGCTCCTGTTTACTCAGTTGAACCTCCACACGTCTTCTAAGATTACCACTTCCTGGCTCTGCCTCCCTGTTAGTCTGACTTACTGTAATTTCCCCATATCCCTTTTTTTCCTTAATTGTTAATGTCTTGTTACATCATTGTATTTTCCAAATCCATCCTTCATGTACAAGGCTGAAATACCTCTGGTTGACTTTCCAAGCACTTCTGCGTCTTTCATGCTGTGTATTGATTTTCTTGCTTTTATTGCTGCAGAAAAGGTTTCATACTAGCTTATAAACACTCTTGTGTGCCATAAATCAGCCTATCTTGTGCTGTGGCTGATTTAGGAGAATGTGAGAAGTTAGCAATTTTCTGACAATATCTTTGCTCCCTTGTGTCAGGTACATGAATGCTTTAGATGCTGGAATCACAGAGTTCTCCGAAAAACTGAAGTTCAAGGATATTTTAAGGACTCCAGAGCAGCTGAAAAGAGCTGTGAAAAATCCAAACCGGAAAAGCAATGGTAAGGGCTGACGGTGCACTGTCCTTGCAAGTAGGTTGCTTTTCCCAGGAAATCAAACCTACCCCTTAGTTAGGTTTTAGGAATAGCCTTTCACCAGACATGGTGGAAACACTGATATACCATTTTATATGGATATAAACATAAAATGGCACAACATTCCTAGGTTCCTCTCTCCACCCCCATAAAATATGGGGGAATATCCTGGTTCCAGAGAGCTTCTGGGGTGGATTATCCCATGTAGACACAAGCTCCTTTTTGTGAAAGATTCAGAAATCCAGGAATCACAGGTTCACCTAAGAAGGGTTTTAAATACTAGAAGAATATAGATACTATAACCTGTCTATCATTCATGTGTTTGCAGCCCTGGTACATATATGGGCCTCATTTTGCCATCAAGGGGCACTTATTCTGGAAATGACTGATCTAAACTAGAAAAACAGATCAATAAATACCTCATGTTCTCTTAGACTGAACACCTGGCATCAGCAGGCCAAATGAGTGTGAGAGTAAGCAGGCTAATGAAACCATTACTTGAATGCCATTTAACCTAGAATGTCCATATCAGTAGTCCATATTGCATCAGAACTAATGCTTACTTCAGTGAGATAATAGTAATGCTCTGGTGCAGTCAGACAGAAAATGTTGTAGGTGTTGAGGCGCCTTTTACTACTTACCGTCAAATATCCTGGTCTTACTGCAGAGAGGCTGTAGCTCTGTGCCTGCATCCCATCACAGCACAGGACAGATAATGTTCCTTAGCCCAGAATTGCTCTACTGCCTGCTACTCAAACATGGGGGAGCAGGCAAATATCCTCTCCTTGTCTGTACCTCTCACCAATCTGTTTCCATTTTTTCCCAATCTGTAGTGATCATCATGTGTGGCTCTCCAGAGGATGTCAGGACAGACCTAGGGACGGGGAAAGTGGATAATGACATTGTTATCATCCTGATAGATGTCTTCAAGTAAAGTATCACCTTTGCTTTTCCTCTTTTCTCTGCAGTTTGCTGATGGATACAGATAACGGAAATAGTCTGAGTGGAACTGTTTTGTTGAAGAAATGCTCTTTCACAAATTGTGCTTTATTGCCATATTTCCTCAGGTCTTGGCATTATCTAAGCTGCTTAGTATTTACTTCATGGCACATCCTCTACAACATCCCCTGTATTTCATGGAATATTTTTCTAAGGCAGTGACAGAGCAGGTTGGGGTAGTTCCTCAGTGTAGGAAGCCATGAGAGAAGCAGAGTCCAAAGTCAGAATGGTGATAAGCTGTTTATATGAGAAACTGTACGTTTTTCATATACTCTGCCCAACCAGAAAACTATGAAAATATGATTTACAGATTTTTCTATGCTCCATTTGTTCAATTTTTAAATTATTTAAAAGACAGATACAACTGTTTTTCCACTTTATAACTCTTGCACTTTATAACCATCTCTTCAGCATCTTTATAAGTACATAAATCTATCTTTTCAGAGAAGTTTCTTAGTATACAACCTAAGTTTTCTGTTGTTGTTCCTCTTTACATTGCTACAGAAATCTTTGTAGACGAGGACTGACATAAACTTGCCTTATCAATGGTAGCCTCAAAAGCTTTGGCTGTATATGAGAACCAAGAGCTGATCTTTGGCCTTAAGCCTAAGTGACACAGCACAGCTCATATCTGTATAGCTATGTGTAGATGTCCAAACTGGGTGTTTTGGATATGCCTCCAGTTGCCATAGCAAATCACACTCTGGGAGAAAGTTAATTGGCCCAGACCAAAAACATGCCTGGGACTGTGCTGGCAGTGTAATGGATGGATGATAACAAGGCAACTGTATGTGCTCATGTCTTGATTTTAATTATTTCACTGTTGGTGTAGCAAAAAGAATCCAGGAACCTCTAGGGCCTGTGGGACTTCCCAGCTCTCATGTCTAAAGCTGACCTTGACAAGTCAGGGCTGAGGAACTTTGAATTAATGACTTCAGATACTTAACCTTTGGGTCCAAACTGGATCCTGCGGTTCAGGTTCTAATAGAATCTTCTCTGTCCTGTACACTTTGAGGTTCACCATATATGTTTTTCAGAAGTATGTCTAAAAGCTTTAGGCATTCCACCATTTTATCCAGGCTCTAGGAATCCCCACTTGCTTTTTTTGAGTCAACTGGCCACAATTCCTGTTTCTTTGCAAATGCACAATAGGGACTCTGTATGTGAGTGCTTTAACTTACTAGTGTTGCATATATAATTGTTGCATTAGGTAAGGGAGATTAGGGGCTTCTCTGCTGTGATACGCATCTTTCTGATACTACCCAGCCACCTCAGCCTGTTTTATATGCTGCCCTCCTTAAATTTGCTACATACTCTTGATTTTGCTGAGTATCTCAAATCATGTTATTTTTCTTAAAACAGACAAAATACAGGCATGTGCTGGATGAATACTCAAGCTGTAGATGAGAGAGCAGGCAAAGTCCTGTGCTTCTCCAGGAGTGACATCCCTCTGACAGTGATAGATTTAAATTTTCTTCAGTTTTGAGCCATCTAGCAGCCAGCACATAAACACAGTCTTTAAGCTGCCCTCGGGAAAGGTGGGATGCTGTAGGATTATCCAACCTAGTGGAGTCTAATGAAGTGTCCTTTTCAGCTGGCTAGTTTAGTCCAAGTCTGGATGAAAAACACTTTGAAATTCTTTAGGGTGAAAAGTACAATGTAAAAGTCAGAAGGTTGATGGAAAGGCAAGGATGGGGCTCTGGAGTCAAAATCCCGTTAGATGATCATGGAGCAAAGCCTGTGGTCTCCAAAAAGTCTTAATACAGTATTGACTGAAAAAATAAAAGGATGATCAAACATGAATAATGAGAGAAGGCTCATACAATTATGTTCTTTTTATGGATCTAGCTATAGCAATTCCAGTTGCTGCCATGTGACACTAATATCTATTGCTAAATTCCTCCTTAATACGTGAGTCCAGTGGTGGCCAGTTTGTGAAGCACTTCCAGATGGCAGCTCAAGGTGATGAAACCAAAGATGCCTGAAAGCTACATCTTCTGCTTGCTCTAGCATAGTTTTCAAGTTCACACAGTTTCCTCTGATTTTCCTATCTCACTGAATTAAACAAATAAATCAATAAGCTGCTCTCTGCACTTCTCTGAATGTTTCATGCCCTCCTGTTAAATATCAGAATTAGAGGAACATGCAAAAAAGTGCAGAAGAGGTCAGAAACAGGCATAGTAACATGAAGAAACTATGATTGCAGTATTGTGGATTCCAAGAAGAGATTAAGTTTTAATATATATAAATTCTGCTTAAAAAAAAAGAGGAAATAAACAGGGCAGAAACCAAACAGTTACAATAATAACAATAATTTCCTGCAACCCTTGAGTTTAAGATTGCCCGATCTCTTTAATATTACCTTTTAATATATTTAAGCACAAAAGCTGGCATTAGGGAATAAGCAATATAAAGAGTTGTATGCATGATGAAATTTTATTTTTTGAATTACTGTTTTAACCTGTTAAATAACAGTGCCATTGGGAAGAGGTGAGTGATTCTGTCGTGGATACCACTGGCCCTGTTGTTGAGTGTTCATGGTGTTCTTGTGCTTTGCTTTGTAGTAGCACGTACTTCAGGAAGAACAGCTCAGCTGACTACATGCAGAATGTACTTGTCCTGACTCAGTCACCAGCTAATTACAGCAACAATACTGTAATTAGAGACTACACAGAGTGTGAGGACAACACCCTGGTAACTACACTATTTTATATCTGATTATTGCATTCAGTTCATTCATGTTCATGTACTAGGAAATGAAACCTAAAAATCCCCTGTCATGCTTCCATGCTGGTGTTTTCTTACAGTATTGCAGGATGACATTTTGTCCTGATGTTATGATGTAAAAATATAGTATTGTAAGGCAAACATGCAGGTTGTCATGTTCCTACTTTGTGAAATTCAACTCAAGCTTTTAATTTGGTCTTCAAGTGTCATATTCACAGGGCATGAGGGAGACTTATAGGTACATGGCTTTCCAACTCCACTTCTGAGTGACTGACAATCTTACAGGCATCACTTAAGAAAGTTCTATATATGTAATTGAGATGTGAGGATTGAAAGTTCAGAACTAGTAACTGTTCACTGATTTTTTTGTGCAGATATGTCTAAGAGGTGACAACCATTGCAGTTTCCGTCCAGGGGCTTTCCAGATAAACTTCATAAACAGGAACTTTTTTTTCTGTTGGAAATATGTATTTTTTTTTAATTTCCAGAAAAGCAGAAACTGTGGAAATGCTGTATCTGCTTAGTGAAACTGATACTCCTTGCCATCTGCCTAGGAACCAGGCCCTTCATGTAGAGTTCCTCCCAGGATTTGTGGCTTTGAGCTCCAGCTCTTCAGCAGGCAGCCTTAAGCTTCTGGCTGGATTTACATGGCTTCTAGATCCCCCAGCCTGGGCTCAATGCTTTTTGGGTGCCAGCTCTGTGGCAGGCTGCTGAAAATCTGGCACAGCTCCTTGCCCCTTAGCTGTGGCCATCTGGAAGCCCAGACTTGCTGGCACTGCACCAAATTATCTGCACAGAAAGTCTAATCCAAAGCCAGGATCTTTGGGACACACTGAGCAGAGCAGACCTGTCAAGAACCTAGAGTGTAGGATTTCTTGAATCCTTTGCACCAGGATCAGCATGCCAAAACTTTATGTTCATCTCTTGTAAGTTTTCATGACCTCCCTGTCTTTACACACCAAACATATATTATGTTTACCTTTATTTTTCCAAGTGAGAACACTGATGTGGCATTGGCCATGTACTCCCACAGTTTCAGCAGATTCTTGTCTTCCATGCTGGAGCTTCTGCCAAACACAGACAACCAAAGTTATTGTAGCTTTAAGGCAGAATCATGAACTCCCAAACTGCCGTTTTTCTTTTTCCTTTGTTCTAGATGGAAGATGACTTTCTTGTTGGCTATTCTAATGCAGTCTTGCTGTTTGGGCATACTCTCAAGAAATTTATTGTCTCCCAGAGCCCAGTGTCACCTCTCAGTTTAATCAATGAATTCCGAGATACCACTTTTGAAGGTAAAATAAGTGCAGTCCTGTGCAGGGTTCATTAAATTGATGAGGGGAAAGAAATTTGGGGTTAAACACTCCTAAGATAAGTCATTTCTACACTAAACAAGTCCAAGCCCTTCAATGAGTTTTTTCTTTTTATTTAATTTTTACAAGGATGTTATCTTCAGTATTTGATGTTCAAAATTACTTGGAAGTCACTTAGCTGAGCTTTAATGAAGTAGTTTCAACCTTTTGCAGTTTACAAAGCCATGTAGGCCTGGGTACCTGCATGTGAGGGTAGGCCAGCACCAGGCTGGCGATGATTTGGCTCTTCTTAGTCAAGTTTCTTGTTCCTCTCACAGGTTGTCTAGCACCAGTGGGCTTTTATTTTGCAGGCCATGGGCTTAAAATCACAGAATCCAATCATTAGAAAAAGGCAGAGGGAAGACTTACACAAAGAAGTGACAACATTACCTCTCTGGGAGTATAGTCCCAGCTATTGCTTCACATCAGAGATCTGTACCTAAATGATGACTCAAAGTTTTGTGTTTATATCTCACCTACGTTCAGCAAACACATGTGTAGAAGTTTCTCAAATTTTTCTAAGAGGGCCTAACAGGTTTTGGGCTTATCTTTGTTTTAATCATGGTATCCCATACCTAGCAAAATATGGTTTACTAACTCCTCCTGGAGACAGCATCCCTTTTTGAGTATCAGTAAACTTATCTCTTCAGTTTAACTCTAAATGTGAAAGTTAAATTGCACAAACTTTTTTACTCATCTGAAATACTGCACTGTAACACTCTTCATTATTTATTAGTTTAGTTAAAAAAAAAAAAAAATCCTAGAAGTGAGAGGTGTTGAATCACCCTCATTCTTTCTTGTGATGGAGGCTGATAGTAGTGATTTCATACAATAATTATTTTGGTATTAAAAAGGTGGACCATGAAAAACTTAGCATCAGTTTTTGAGGTGAAAAGGGAGAAGGTAATTCCTGAACTAAAATAATGATGACACTGAACTTCAGGAAAAATAAAAGAACAACAGCAGCAAAAGAGCAATCTGAAGCTGATCAAAAAGACGTTCCTGTAAAAAAGAAGGGGGAAAATGAAGGTGAGACTTTCAGGAGTGGTGGGTATTGGCTATGCTTGTGCTCCTGTTGAGACAACCAACTTCATGGGAGCAAAATCAAGCTGTGCTGAGGGACTTGGGAACCTGGTTAAAATGGTATTATTAGAGCCAAACAAGTAGTTTTCAAAAGACTAAGGGGAATGAAAGTGTCCTTGTACTTTCTTTCTTGCTGACAGATTCAAACTGCAGGTGGAAACAGACTATTTCCTTTCTCACTTCTAAAATGGTCCCTTCAAGGGAGATTAGTCTGACATTCTTGTTATGCTAAAGAAACCTGACAAATACATTTTCCTATAGCTAGAGGGAGACTTTCCTCTTCAGTGCAGTCAGTTCAACACATTTTATTGAATTTTGTAGAGAAAATGTAGTGTGGTAGTGCCACACTGAGTTGACACATATTCTAGACTATATATGAAGAAGAAAAATATCTTGAATATCAGAATCCTTTTTTATCCCATCCTCCATGCCCCATTTGTGTTTCTGAGAACACAAGCTCTCTGACTAATTCCTTGTGTCTGCAGGTCTACTGGGTCCTGTGACTCTAGATGAATTTGGAGACATTGATACCAATCTGACCCTCCTGTACACATCACCAACTGCAAAGCATGTATGTATGTCCAGGGAGCAACTGTTTGACCTTATATATGAAAAGAGAAACAAAATGTCGTGTACTATTGCATAAGAATGATGAAAATAACTACAGCAGGAGTGGTGGAGTGCCAAGGCATGCTGTGCATGCCAGAAGGGGGTCATGCGAGATGTGCTGGAGAGTGACAGGATTGATGTCATCTGGTGATTCAGTAAGTGAAGTGCAGCTGGTATTTTCTGGGATTGGTAGATTTATTTTCAGAGAGAGGGGAGGAATGAGGAAGAATATGGCAGCCGAACATATGGCTATGCTGAGAAATGCACCAGTGTAGAAGAAAGAGCAAGAATTACTTTGAGTTTGGGTAATACATTTAGTAAGGGTAGTCTGAAGCAAGGGACAAAAGAGGGACAGCACAGCTACTGACTGCATTTCTTCTCTCCTACATCCATAGTTCAAACCTCTTCTGTATTTCAACACTCACAACAACGAGACATACACGGCGATTAACAGTCCGGATTTTATCTGGAAGAACCACAAGCTGCCCAGTGATACTCCAGGCACTGGTGAGATACCCATTAAATCTGCCTCTACTTTGAAGACAGGATCCACCTGCTGTGCAATCCAGTATGTTACCTTCACACTGCCCCCAGACAGTGACACCAGGAGATGGGTGCAGAACAGCATCTTTCCTTCTCCTGCCCCATCGCTCCATGGTCTCTGCATCCAGCCCAGTTCTAAACCTTCCTTTCTGTTTAGGCACTGCTACTAAGTCTCTCATAGATTCTTTACTGTACCAGTGATTGTGGGGAATACCATGGGATGTTTCAGAAGAGGTCACCCCTGTGCAAATAATCTTCACTAGAAGATGGTGGTGATGTGAATTGCTTGAAAGACTGTTCAGGAAAGGCAGCAGAATTAAGGTCATGATGAGTTATCTGACTCTACATTTCTGCATCACTGATGGAGCATGGTGGCTTCTGCTTGCACCTTTATCCTTGCTGTAGGGAGCTGGGGAGAGGATACAGCACTGTGCAAATTCAGGGTGCATCTCTGGAGGAGTCTCTGAGAATAGCTGATTCTTTGCAGAAAGACAATGGGAAACTATGGTTATCATAGAATCATGGCTCTATCTACACCCAAACTTTAAATCCGCAATCCCAGAAATCACCACTTCCTTTTCTTTTGAGTTTTTGGTGACAGTTGAATAGAAGGGATGAAGGCCCTTGTTATTCAGCACGGTAGGGTACAGCCTTATCAGTCTGATCAGACTGAGATTTTTTTTCCCCTTTAAGACTGCTGCCACATGGTGATTGGCAATGGAAGGGCATATGTTTCAGAGTGTGATTTGCAGAATAAAAATTATTGCAGTGGCAGTGGTTGCAAGAGTTAGTACACAGTGGATTAGTGTTCATGTGAGTCATTTGCATCAGTGAGAATCCAAAGATGCTGCTGTTAAAGGTCTCTGCTAAAGGCCTCCCATTATTTTGCTGTACTGCATACCTTCATTAGGGAATAGGCAAAGCATAACTGGAGAAACAAACACCTTCTGCTAACTATGAGTCCATTCACAGTAAAGTGGTAAATGGATTCAAACATTTTTATTCCTCAGTAAAGTAAATCAGACACCCTCAAATTAGGTCTTACCCCTTCTAAGAAAAGCAGGAATAGTGGTTTATTGGCAGGGATGCACGGGAGCTACCAGGAAAAGGCAGCAGCTCTGATAAGACTCCAGTTAGACAGTTCTGGGAAGAGCAGAGGGAGTTCACTGGAGCTTTCATTTTTCATCTCTGGTCAAATCTCTGATCTCCCTTGGTATGACCATGAGTCCTGCCTGTGCAGAGATAGCAACACTGCACAAGTCAGCCACAGGGTCTCCCTGCATCAGGTCCCTGAGGAATGGGCTTTCTGACTCCAGTCCTATTCCCATCCATCCCTTGGGGCCCACAAAATGCTGTCTTGTCAGTGGATTTTCATATCTTTCAAATATTTTCTTCAGTATGTTCTTGTTTGAAGCTGCTGCACAAGGACAAAAAAAGTGGGAATTGCAGAAAGCCAGTGTCTACAAACCA
Source organism: Corapipo altera (assembly GCF_003945725.1). Classification (NCBI taxonomy): domain Eukaryota; kingdom Metazoa; phylum Chordata; class Aves; order Passeriformes; family Pipridae; genus Corapipo; species Corapipo altera. The sequence goes on from NW_020884873.1 coordinate 18,509,356, forward strand.
GTAGTTTAACATCCAGTGCTTAATGAAGCACTGTGGCCAAGCCATACTAAACTAAAGTAAAACTTCCTCCCACAGGCACTTGATTATTTTGATTTGATTCACATTTTTAAAAAATAAACCTTTCTTCAGTGTGATTTTAAATAAATATATTCCCCCAAAAGAAGATGGCCAAAGTTGAAGTAATCACTTTAAACTTGCCAAAGCCAGTCAAAACTTTCCAATCAGAAATGTGTTTTTTCCTCCAGGGAGGTGAACAAACAGAGCAACCAGAGCCCTGCTCCTTCCTAAGCTGTAACTGAGAACAGCTGAACTAGTTCTGCTGCCTACCTTCCTCCTGGTATCCCGTGATAAACAAAGGAGCTTCATCCACGTTTTCCCATTATTCAGAGAGTTTTAGCCCTCACTCTAAACTTGGATAAAATTAGCCTTGAATACACAAACGTTTCTGGTTTCAGAGGATCAGGTAATTTGTGACTCTCTGTCTGCGTGTTGTAATACTAAGAGCCAGGAGGTGGTAGCAGAGCCTCAGGAAAGGGAAATGACGGTCCCATAGCGCTTTCATGGGAAACTACAAACTGCTCATTGTTAAGCTGCAAGCCACGATTCACAAACCTTAAGTTTTACAGAATTCGTACAAAATGGCTTTGCACATTCTCATGTATCTGTCATTTTATAGCAGTGACTTAACACCCTTCCTTGCAAACTAAAAGAGTAGTACTGATGGTTTTCAACAGAGAGGATCAGACTAATACTAAATTCCTAGGAGAACCTGAGACTGATGCTGGGATGAACACAGAGAAAGCTGGATCCAAAATCCAGAGAAGTTAATAAACTGAATTCTGTGTCAGATACAGACACTTAAATTGGTATGTTGAAAACCCTTCCTCAGTTGCTGCCTGATTCTGAAGGCAGCTAGTGTATGTAATTTTGGTTTTTATTTATGTAGTAATTTTTTTGTGTGCTTTTATTTCTGTTTCTGGGCACAGACAGAATTGTGTTAGCCTCAGTAAGGCTGAGTAACTCGCTCTTTTACTATCCATAACCAACATGTCAATCTGCAAAACAGGGTTCTGCTCTGCCTTCTTTGCCTAAGAGAGTTGCTCAATAAGAGAAGGTACACTCTAGATGTGTGACCACCAACTGCAGCTCTGCACTAATGGCCTGTTACTCTTCAAAGGAAGTTGGTAGCCACCAACTTTCCTTCCCAGTACCCCTGAGCTCCAAGAACAGACAAAAGACAGGCTTCACCTCACTTTTCTACATTAAGACAATGAAAATTACAACCTTAAAAAGTCAGCTCCCAGCCTTGTTTGTCTTGCCTGCTTGCTCAGGTTTAGAACCCTCATGTGCTCTGTGGTTTTTGGGTCTAAGTCCTCAGATTCCTGGACAACAAGATTTTCAAATTGTTTGTCACCTGGCAGCTTCCAAGGACACTTGAAAAGCTTTGCGCTGCCACCATAATAATTTTCCTCTATACCACATTAATTTCCTACTGAAGACTACAGCGCTCAGTTGCACTTTGTCATCTCAACAAAGTGTCTACAGAAGGGTTTAGAAATGAGTCCACAGTCTCCAAAGCTCTGTCTACAACTACAGAATTACTTTAAACAACTGCATTAATAAGGGGAAAACCCAAGTGTGAAATGTTGAAAAGTCTGTGTATGTTAAAAGCTGTATCATGATTTCCTTCCTTACCTCTTCTTGGATAACAAATTCGTGTGAAAAATGCCTCTCAAATCCATAAGTGGCTTTACCCTGTATCAGCTCAAATTCTGGGTTGAAGCTTCAGGTGTATCCCATCCTGAAGCAAATTATATCAGTAAAGACACATGGTGACGAAGCTATGGGTAGTTGTGGAAAATTCACTGCCAATAGTTCATTGGATGGGTACCCAGCAGGACTGAATCAGAAAGTCATCACTAAACAACCTTGATAAAAGGATCGAACACTTGTTCCCCATTTCAGAGAAAGCCTTATCCAAAGGAGTCAGTGAGGACCCTATTTTGCATTAAGCCCTGGTTATGCTGGAGGAAAACAATGACTGATTTCAAATAGCCATCTGCTTATCCCATCTACATCTCTACCTCACAGAGATATCTCACAAGGGTTGCCTCCACCATCCACTCTTACAAAGTTATTACAAGGAGAAATTTGGTTACTTCATTTTAAAAATGTAGTTACTAGGAGAAGTCAGCTTTATTTCTGGACTGTCCTAGATTGTTTTTAAAAAGGAGAACACCTGGAAACTGCTGCTGAGCAGAGGTGAGATTTAGCGCTGTTGAATTCACCTCCCGCCTGGGTGTCCCTACAGAGTGCCCATGCCTCAGGTGGGGATTTAAGACTGCACTGCTCTGGGTCATGCTTCATCCTGCATTGAAAGAGGCAGGTGCATGCCACCTCTAGGCAGTGCTGGACTTTACCAAAGCCTCTCAATTTGGATGTGGCCAGAAATTATCCCTGGTCAGCTACTGTGACTTGCATGTGTGAGTGAGGGTAATTTCTTAAGCACAATATTGTTTTTCATTATCCTCTGTCAAGTTGTTTATTTCTCAATTTTTCTTTTCTGCAGGCCCCCACGTCTTGACTATTGCTGTATTTACACTCACAGGAATTGTGATTTTGGTTCTGATCATCTCTTTGGTGATTCTAAGGTACCAACCCCTTTGTCTTTCTGTTTGTTTGTCCTTGAACAGTTTTCCTCCTAGGGCAATGGCTTTGATCTCTCCAAGAGCCATTCATTATCTTACCTTACATACCTGCGTGGTTGCCCTCAGTGTGAACTCTTTAGTATATGCCAAGTAGTGCTTGCATCTGTAGCGTTGTTATGACAGGTTAATAATGAAGGGAGAAGGTGCAGCAAGGCTCAGTGTTCTTGCATGTGCTAAAAATCTCTGATTCCTATACACAGAAACATGTGTCTCAGACCAGTCTTCAGACTTTTTCCACTTTACTGCCCATCTTTTGCTTTCTTGGGGTTCACTTTGGTTTTTTATCCTATTGGTGACATAAAAGTTCAGTCTAGAAGGAAGTATTTTTCTTGAGTCACTGTAGAAGTCAAAACACCATGAGGTTTTGGTGTTTTCATTGCAAGGATCTATTCCTTTGACTCAGTCCAACTCCTTGCATAACAATTCTTCTAACAGCTTAGAATTTCATGAATATAACACAGTCTAGCTTTATCATGATGGGAAAAGCAGAAATAGAAATCAGTGATATCTCCTTTTGATGGAAGAAATCCCACCCTATTTCCAAAGTATATGGGTTTTTTTAATCTTTAAAAAATTGTCTTATCTGTGCATCTGTTTTCAGTCTATATCTTTGTTATATATCAGAGAACTTCAGAAAAAGCAAGAAAATCAGGTCTTAAGGAAAGTTGATTAGAAACAGATGCTACCCAGGCTCTCTTGTTTTGAGTAGACCAATCCGTCTTGCTAACTAAAGCAAGGAAAAAATCAAAGATGAAGATATATAACTCTTACACATCCAGTTTTACTCAAGAAATGAAGGAGCTAATCATTGCCACATCTAAGCACTAACGCTTTAAACAGGTAAAGTTTGAAATGGCTATGAAAATAAATAAACATTTGTCTTGACAATATGGACTTGTAAAAGATTCTGTACTTTTCCACATTTGCAGATGCATAAAATCTAAAGATTCTGTTTAGATTATTAGATTATTATTGTATACACATCATTGCAATATTCCCAGGCATCAAATATAGAAGAGATTTCTGGGAATTTTTTTAGAATAAAGCTTGCCCTCTTAGTGTCAAAACAATAGTAAACTTCTCAACTATAATTGCTACCAAAGATTGTCCCCTAACAAGCAAAAGAGAAGAGAAACTCAGCTATGAAAACTGGCAAAATGCCTCATTATTCCTTCTTTATCTCTCAATTTTCTAGGACACTCGAACTATCCCACAACTACCTGTGTAGTTCTGACTGCAAAGTAAGAAGGCAAAGTCCTGAAAAACATATAACTAAATATTAGGCCTAGTAGATTTTAATTCAGTTTTGTATGTTCTTAATCACCAGCTGATACCAGTTTGAATTGCAGTACATCCTGGTGACACACACACCTTACAAGATAGAACTGAGAAATTATTGGTCTTCTTTTTCTTGTGCAAATATATGCTAAAAAGATATTGGAAAAGGGAATGTTATTAGGCAACAGTATGGGTTCTCCCATTTGGAGCATTTGCCAGTTGTCATCAGTGCATTAGGATTTCTCTGCAGACTCTCCAGTCAGTTCTTGGGTTTTAGTAAAGAAGGGACTTGCATGAGTAAGTGGGTAATTTGATGAGCACTAGTCTTCTTGCAGCTTTTCTCTACTTCTCTAAGAAAAGACAGTGCCTGCTCTGAATTTCTGCAGGAAGGACAGCAGTTTCTTTCTCCCTGTTCCAAGGGCTCTTCCCTCATTTTTACAAAATGTGCAGAATACAAGGGACATCCACAAAAAGGCATCTCATCTCAACACCATTGTTACTTCCTCTCCTGGCATTGTATTCACACAGGTTCTTACTATCCACTGTTGATGCCAGGACTGCCTTTGGCTTGCATTTCTTTGTGGGACCTCTATTCCAAGTACATTCAATAACATGGAGGAGAAAACTATATAAAATCCAGATGGCTCTTTGTGCTTTAAATTGTGCTGACCGCCCCTGAGACTGGCAATTGCAGCAGTTGTTCTGCTAAATCTGTTCTGTTTCTCTGCTGCAGAACTGAATGAGCATTTCGGCTTTCCCAAAGCTAGGGGAATTAAGATTATCCTCAAACTGGAAAACTGTGTGAGAGCCAGAGGGCTTGTGCTCAAGCACTGTCAACCTAACAAACCATTCCTGTGTCATCCTGACACTAGAAGCTTCCCTGTCCCAGTCTCCTGTTGTGGATTTTGGTTCATTGGGAGGATATTCTGAAAGACTTCCCTGGTTTTTCAGGAAGTACAGGAGAGACAATGAACGCCGGTGGAAGAAATGGTCCCATATACCACCTGAGGAAATCTTGCCTCTGGAGACCAGTGAGACAAGTCATGTTAGTCTGAAGGTAAGAGAAGCACAGTGCCCAAAGCTGGGTCTTGGATTCTGTCTGCTAGAGACCATCAGTGCTGGGGTGTTTAGAAGCTCTGACTACAGTGCAGACTCTGGCTCTGGTAGAACTAGGATCCGTTAATTTATTTTTTTTTCAACCCTCGCTTGCTATATTGAAGAAAAAGATTATTCCCCATCTATTGCTCCCTGATAGAATATACCTGTTCCTGTCAGTAAAGCTCATTTTGTGATGGGGGAATGGAGGGGTATTGATTTCCAGTCTTTCTCTGTTACAAATGATTTCCCTGTGCTTTGTTATGCCTCTGTAATGTCCAAGAGCATGAAAGCAGCAGGCAGAGGGCCTGGGAGTGGCGTGGATGTCCAACACTTTCTGTGGCATGTAGTGGCCCTCCCTAGAGAGAGAGGCTCATGCTTCTCTGTGTGGCACACACAGACATTATTAATCTCTCTGGATCTGTGAAGTGGGGAGTAGGTGATAATTGCAAGTTAATTATTCTTCTTTGTTCTCAGATCGACGAAGATAAGAGACGTGACACCACCCAGAGACTGCGCCAGGGCAAATATGACAAGAAGGTAACCTGACTGCAGTGTCCACAATCACTTCCTTGCCCTTATGATGCTCTTCCTGGGAGGAAGTTGTTCCACCTCCTCTGACCTTGCAAAATGGCTTGATCTTGTAGAAGGAATAAGCTATTTATTCCCTATCAGGTGGTTTGTATTTTGCTTCCTGACAGGAGGCAAAATATTAGACTCCATGAATACCCAGCCCAGTCCAGGAGCACAGAAGTAGAAACACAGGGACCAAAAATCTGATACGTTTTGCTACTGCGGAGATTAATAGATTAAGGGAGGACAAGCCATTTACATATCAATTCTTATGCTTTCAGTAGAGCTGCTTGCCTGCCTGAGGTATATTCATGTTGAGTTAAAATCTGCATAATTGACAGTTCTAAACAGTAAATCCTATGAAGAAAATATAACTCCAGTACTTATTAGCTGATAAACTGAAACTTCAACAGTGAAGCAGTAGGCAGGTGTTTCTGAAGTATTTCTTTGTATGGACATTTCTTGGAAAAGAAGGACGAATTGCTGTTGTACTAAAACTATGACTTTTTTCCCCACTGGTATTTTTCCTTCAGGTGGTAATCCTAAAGGATCTCAAAAACAGTGATGGTAATTTCTCAGAGAAGCAAAAAATGGAACTGAACAAGGTACCTGTTACAATTAGCAACTGGACACAGCAGGATGGGATGGAAACTATGAGTGAAGTCATTGCTTTCCAATAGCCATATGCTTGTGCATGTTTGTGAGATGGATGGGTAATGAGTTCCTCAAAGGATATTGTTTGAGGAACTTTCTCTTTGTGTGTGTGATCTCATCAACAGTTCAGAGTCTGAATAGTATACCAATGAAGCTGAAGATGAATGAAGTAATTCATGTGCTGTCATACGGCCTTATTAAATACATTTTTATAGCTGATTCCAAAAGGCAATGCACTCTTTTAGCTCATATCCTGCTAAGTCATCAATAGCACAACGTTGTAGTTAAATCTTATTATTGAATGCCAAGTGCAGCTCTTAAAATATAAGTAATACTCTGCTGGCTTGTGCATACAGAGTCTTCCAACATGGGACATGAATTTGGATGCAGTACTGCATCTTTTTTTGAATGGTTTTCTTTTCACACAACACAGCTATGCTGTGAATTCAATAAGCTGTAAAAATACCTCAAAGTAAACTATAGTTGTCTATTTAAATGGACAAAGTCCATAATTTCATGCAGTGTAATTAAATTTTTATTACTTGCTCATTTACTGATTCTCAACATTCTGTCCTTGTCAGCTGGGAGGTTTGAGAGGCAATAATGGATATTACAGGGGGCTCTGGAATTGACTTGCAGTATCCAACAGCAGCCATTTTTTTCTTCCTAATCCAGAAGGCTCTGGAATAACAAACATCTTCAAGTACTTCACTCAGTGCCTTAGTACACACTGGTTTAAGGGAACCTCATACATCTTATCAGGGCCTGAGATAAAAAGCCATGTCACATAAGTATCTGTGACCTGTGTTTCTGTATTAACAATGATTGCTTTTAAAAACAGATGAAATGTTTCTGCTCTAGCTCCTACAGGTTGATTATTACAATTTGACCAAGTTCTATGGCACTGTGAAGATAGACACCATGATCTTTGGGGTGATTGAGTACTGCGAAAGAGGTTCTCTGCGGGTAAAGAATTCTCCTTAAACCCCAAAATTATCAATTTTCAAAGTAAGAAAATAAATCCCCACCTCTATGTCTCTGGCCCTCATGCAGCAGCTATGGACTGAGCAAGTGGTGGCAGGTTTCTGACTCCCAAGTTTTCTATCCCTTGCTTGGTTCTCTCCAGCCTTCCCCAGGTGTTGCTGTGTCAATTTGATGGTTCTCAAGCCGGGAGAGGATGAGGTGAGGTGGAGGCAAGGATAAGTACAAGCAGAGCTCTGCCCAGGCCACACCAACAACATTTGTATTGTGGCCCCAACTGGAAGCATATAGGATATAACTTTATGTTCATTTTCCAAGTTGTAGCTGTTGTCTCTGCTGATGCCCCTGCGGACCCCAAAGTGCCTCTAGAGTGTGCAAGGATAGAGAAAAGAATATATCCATACTAATAAGGGACAACTATGGCAAATTCCGTGTTGTAAGGGACAGCAACACTTTATTTTTTTTATAAAAGAAATGGTAAATTGATGCCTGGCAAAGTTATGAAAAGACTTATGGTTTATTATTACCAATATTATTTCAGTGCTAATCATGAAATGATGGTGGCGTCAACTCTTCTGTGGGCATATATTGTCTCTGCTTCTGCATTCATACAAAGACTCTCCTGTAGCAGCGAGGTCTCTGGAACAAACTCACAGCCAGGCAGCAAAATAACAGCTCCCTCTCTGAGTACTTTTCTTGTAAAGTGTCATACTCATGGAAGTTTACTTTTAGCAGTAAAGTAAGTGTAAGTGTAAAGTCAGGTCATAGTGTGACTGGCAGGTTAAGATAAAGGAACAGTCTACTTTGAACTTATAAGGCCATGAGTAAATTGGTAGGAAATGGACTGCGAGCACAAAACATGAAAAATCCTCTCCTTTCCTCTTGCACACCTTGACCATTTGTGTCTCCGTTATTTTGTTTTCTTAAAGACTTAGCTTTAAGAACAATTTCACAATTTATCTTTAATTGCACAAAACCCTCCTTTCTGGAGTCCCCACTTTTCTAATGTAAACTTAAACTATATTTCATATTCCCTATTTTTGAGTGACTTCTGTTCTAGTGCATGTACTCCGTGTAAAAAATAAAGTTGCTGGTTAAAAGGCTCTGCAATTTGGATACTCATATCTCATCTTCTGTTTTCTCCCCGAAAAACTTTTCTTCTCTTGACAGGATGTTTTAAATGATAAAATCTCCTATCCTGATGTCACGTTCATGGACTGGGAATTTAAAATCTCCGTCATGTATGATATTGCCAAGGTAAGTGGGCTGCTGACAGTGTGATGGGAATCAACCAATCATCTGAGAAGTGTAGCTCTCAAGGTCTTCTCCTTCTTGGCTAGAGCTATATGTCCTTCCACTTTTTTCTCCTCTGGGGACAAGTATATGAGGCAGGAGAAACCAGTGGCTCTCGGACTGAAGGAGAAAATAGGGGCCAGAGCTGGCTTTGGGCTTTTTATAAATAAACAAATAAAGCATGCCTCAAAGAAATGTGACCCAAAGATCAGAGGGTTACAATCTGTTGACCAGTGGCTCTGATTAGTAGGGCTTAGGCAGTCACAAGATCTGCAAAACACACTACTTTCTGGCCTCAGGTAAAGCATACAAAGCAAAACTGTATTTTTTCAAATGACAGAAGTATTTTTATTTGTATCCAGAGATGGGATCAACTTTTTCTAAACAAATTGTTTATGTACCATCCTGACTTTTTCACTAAAGTGAGAAACTCTAGTTTCTCACTACAGCTATCCATTTCAAGCAGTTTGAGAGGGAAGAAATTAGTCTTTTATAGAAATCAAGGCTATTTTTCAGTAGCTTTCAACAGATCTTTGCACTTTAGGTCCTTGTTCTAGGAAGAATCAATATGCATGGTAAAGAAATTCTATTCTACACTGGAGACTTGTAACTGTTTAGCTGGTAGTTAAGAAGCCTTTGTAATTTGCGGGTATAATAATTCTTTATACCTCTGCAGATAAATGTAAAGAATCACCTCTGTCCTTTGGCTAGTGCTCAACTGCTCTCCTCTTCCTACTGCTGGTTTTTAATTGGACAGTCCTCCTGTTTCCCTACATCCATAAGTTCAGATTTAGTTTCCAAGATAAATGGCTCCACTGTGTCTGTTCTAAAGAGATATTGAAAATCTTGTGCTTTATTAAAGCCTCCTTAATCCAAATTGCCAGAGTTTGTTGGCCTTGTTAATGAGTTTCAAGTTCAGTTAACGTTCAGCATTAAGTTTGACTTCAAATAGCAGCAGTGGAGTTTCCCTGCCTCCTCATAGCATATCAAAAACCCAGGGTATTTTTAACCCTTTTCAGTTCACTTTCAGATGTTTACTTAGCAAATAGGGACTAGTACTGTCTCCATTTATGAGGAGAGAGAAATCCCAGTCCCTCTGAAGGGAGTGACCAAATGCCAGTGACTGCACTGGTACCAAGACTTCACAACCAGTCATTTGCTGCACCATTGGTAAAGGGGACACAGCACCTAAGGATGGATTGGTACACTGCATCTGTTCTCTGGAATGGCTCCTGAGCCATATTAGCTATGTTAGTAGAGATGGTTTGCAAAATCTCCTGAAAACTTGTATGTACCCAGGAGTATCTGGAAAATTACTGTAGTTTGGATAATCTGCCAACCTCTCCTATTCTTAGACCTGATACTGGTCTAAGAAGCTTCTGGGACCTAGACACTTCCATGAAATTCTTGTATTGCTGTTCCCAAACCACAGCTCCAGGCACCTTGTCTATTTTACTTGAATGGCTTCTCTCTTTACAGAAGTCACTTTGTGGCTTTTCAGCTCCGGTTCCTCTCATCTCAGTATCCATCCTCTTCAAGTCCAGCCCCAGCTCTCCAGGCTGTTAAAATCCCTGTGACCAGCTCCTGTGATTCCTTTGCCTTTTTATATGCTTCTCCCTCTCCACACCACCACTTTCCTACACTCTGCTCTTACCAAACAGTCCTAGTACTTTGCCTGGTCTTCATCTGGCACAGAAGTGCTGCATCTGTTTCTGAACAAAGGCTGGATCATTTGTATTCCCTGGTACAACTAGCCAAGTAATGACTATTCCTAGAGCAGTCCCTAGTTCACTAGAGAAGGTGGGATGGGCAAAGGAGAAGGCTTGAATCTACTCCATTTACTTCCACCCCTCTTTGTTTTTTTTCCTGTCTTAGCTGTCTCTAGGATTGATGGCATCACCTGTAGCTATATGGATTTGGCTATATGTGACCAAAGAGATCTGATGAAAGGTCTGCCAAGAAGGAATTGCAGTAATCAAACCTTGCAGTTATTAGTGCATACACTTGTCATTGCAACACTATTTATTAAATAAGGGGCTGCTGCAGGATATTGTGCAAGGGATTGTAATATTCTTGCATTGTGTCAGGAAAAGGGTTCTCAGTCAGAATTAAAGCTTCAGAGCTCCAGAGCAGAGGTTACAAGAATGCTCAAGTATTTTAGAAGTATTGCACTGAAAGTCATAAATTTTGAAAATCACACTGTGAGTTCTTAACAGTTTCTTGTTTTCAGGTAAGTGCACAGGATAGTGGTAAGGAAAGAGGAAAATTTTATCAGATACATCTATAAGACTTCTGCCTCCAGAAATTTTTAACAAGAAAGCCTTGGGATAAGGAAATCAAAATTACTTTTGCCTATCATTTGATGCTGAGAGTGATTGAGAATTCTGCTGTAGCAATGGGTACATTTCCTGGCTGATGAAAGCAGGAGCTGGAAGAAGGCACAGCTGGAGGAAATAGGGCCTAAATGAGGCAAAACATCCTGGGTACTGTCATCAGGGCTGCATGCTAAAAGCTGCTTAATCAAGAAATGTGTTCCTTGGCTATAGTGTGCACACAATCTCTGTAAATTTGGCATGGTCTAGATAGGTCGAGGATAACCAGTCCAACAACATTCTCCAGAGATTGCATCTTTTGCAGGCTGCTTGTGTCTCAGACATACATCTGCTGTGCCCAAAACTCAGCTCATATCTCAGTGATCTGTTGTTGCATTTGCTGATCCATTCCCAGTTATGCGTAGCCAGTATTTGAAAAGAAAACCCAGCATGTCATACTGTGTATTCATGACCACATGAGCTATGTAACCCTGATTCAATTCTGTCTTTCAGTTATGCAAAAGGATGAGCTATACATGTAGGAGTCTAAGTGGAAGATCATTTAGAGAAGAAGCTAAACAGATATGACATACTTCTGGCTTCCACAGGATATAGATTGTGCTTCATATACTGAGCACAAAGGAAAGAGGACTATAGGAAGAAAAACAACCAGCAATAGACTATAAGTAGGTGTGAGTGTAAGTAGTTCAGAAGAGAGAGATGAAACAGAATAAATAATAGCAAGAGGGTGCAAATTAGCATACCTACTCCCTTCTTTAGTTTACGCCCACTTAATAATGTTCTTTTCCAGCTCTGCCTCAGTGCTAGCCCCTTCGCATGTATTGCAGCATATTAGACTGTCTTAGACTAAATGAGACAATTTCAGATGTGATAACTAAAAAGAGGCAAACTACACACCTTTGTATGCCTGTGTGTATTGTGAGTCAAGAGACTGAATCTCAGGAAATAAAGATGAAACTGCATTGGCCAGTCCTCATGATGCTCACTTTGTTGTTTAGCTCATAGATAGCTGATATGCATTGACCTGCACAAATAAAACCAGTCAGGTCAGAAGAGACCTTTATGATCTTCTAGTCTTATTCTCTGTGTGATATAAGCCCTAGTGCATCATCTAACACTCTGCATTGACCCCTCTTTAGGCCTGATTTGCAGAAGTGGATCTGCTGCAATGTTTCGAATTAAGTCTCTGGTGTGTGATAATCTTCAAAGACGCTTATAGATATAAGGAGCAAGTCCTCTCACACCTATGGATGTCCATTGGAGGAACATGTAGTTGGAAGCACTTTTTTTGTGTGACATTCTAATGAATCTGTATTAAATTTACCAAAAAAACATTAATTGCAAGTGAAATTAAAACTTCTGTGGGAGCAAATATACTTCTCTAATTGCTTAATTGTGTTCTAATATTGTCAAAACCCAAGATGTTATGTCAGACTATTGTTAACAAAGAGAAAGGGTGGTCTTCCATGACATGATCCATTTCCTCACTTCTTAACATTGACTGTTCCTATCATCTTGGAAAGTCTCCTCTACAAAATAATATGAAAGGGAGTTGTGATTTATGCATATCCATTGCAGATGAAGGCCATTTAATTACTTGGACAGACATTAGCATATTCACATTCTTGCTGAGTCTGGTAACAGCTAAGTGTCTCACATGTAGTCATGCTTTCCTCCTCTTTTATTGTCAATCACAGGGGATGTCTTACCTGCACTCAAGCAAAACTGAAGTCCATGGTCGACTCAAATCCACAAACTGTGTAGTAGACAATCGCATGGTAGTGAAGATCACTGATTTTGGCTGCAATTCAATTCTGCCTCCAAGGAAAGGTAAAAACAATGCCTAATTGAACTCTCCCTCATGGTTTCCAACCCACTGGAATTTTCTTAACTTCATAGACCACTATGGCCTACAAAATGTACAATATGATTTTAATTTATGTAGCAGTCATTATACAAATGATATCTGAAAATACTGTCTTAACACAACAAAAGAAAATTATTAGCAGGTAGAGAAAGTGAGAAGGAAAGGAAGGATGCATATTCAACTCTCAGTTTAGAAAACAGAGATTTCACATGCGGCTGAGGTGCAAGAAACATTTTCAGCATCCAAGTCCTCCATGCAAACAAATCTCTTCAGCATTAATGCCAAACTTGTGTGAAGAAAAAAAGGAGTTAAGTACAAGTAATCTTGTCATTGATTGCGTTACCACAGTGCTCTGTGATATCATTTGAATGTTAACAGTCATGACTGATAATCCTTAAAAAAATCTGTAATGATATGCAATGATAACTTTGTTTTTCATTCCTTAGGTAGGAAACTAACAATATGTGTGCAACCAAATTGGAATAATTTTAATAGTTTTTCTTTACATTTTCTATTCACCTCACATTCATAGAACAATTTTCTAAAATAGAAAATTTTCTAAAATAGAGCACTCTTTTCTACTCATCTTTTTTTCTAACTTGATCTGGAGCAAAAAGATGAGCCCATCTGAAATGATGTCATATGAATCTGACACAGAGTAGAGCTTGGGGAATAATAAGCACAGCACTTTGCTGTAACTGCAGCATGTGACCTGAGAAGAAACTGTGGTTGCAACTGGGTTGGAGAAGATTTTTACATTCAGACACAAACATGCTCAAAAGTAGCAATAAATACATAAAAAAAGAGTAAGCAAAGTGCACTAAAGGTAAATGCTCTATTCATTCTTCATTTTACAAATTTCATATTTAAATTTATATTATTATTACATTTTAATATATCTATCTTCTTTCATTGTTCATAAACAACCTCAAAATTTCTGGCTACTGGATCTCTTTCCTTGAAGAAAACTTAGTGTTTCACAAGAGACTGCAGATTCAGTGAGGCTGGATGTTGCGGCCTGATATCATAACTCTGTTTTCAGGGTTACTGTGTTCAGGTCACTGTTATGAAACATCACCAGCATGTCACAACAAACTGTTGTACCATTGAGGTACAATAGTGCTCGTTGCACTAGAAATATAGATTAATAAAATCTATAGAAAGTAAGTGGTTATGAGCAGGTAATATCATGTCAGGTTCAAAAGCACTTGAGAATTATTTCAATAGCTTCATGATATCAAAACCATTGGGAAATACCGCAGTCTTCTCATCTGACACCTTGTATAACAAACTCCTTGCATCTAGCTCAATAATTTATGTCTCAGGGGTTTTTTTATTATAGCACTGGCATTCCTTGGTCTTATACAAATGCACAGGCTATTTCTAAGAAGCCCATGAAAGGTAGCCAAGAAAAGCAAGGAAATATCATTATAGCCAGTGGATGCTCTGAGAAGGATCACCTTTTTTTCAATTACTGCTCTCCCTTCCCCTTTTCCCTCATCCCCTGTTGCTGTCTGGATCTTCAGACTTGTGGACAGCTCCTGAGCATCTCCGTCATGCTGATGTATCTCAGAAGGGTGATGTATACAGCTATGGGATCATTGCCCAAGAAATCATCCTACGCAGAGAGACGTTCTACACCGGACACTGCCGGGACAACAGAGGTAAATCCACAAATTTCTCCTCCATTGCAGCCTTCTAGGATGGTGTAGCTGTAACTGGCCTGTTCTCCATGTTTTGTGAAAGGTACTGTCTCTGATAACTGCTTGAGCTGCTTCTTTCAGTGTGTAATTAATGAAAAAACTGTTTGAAGAATCTCACTATGGGGGCAAGTGTCCTTATTTTTCTGTAAATAGAATTTGCATTGAGTTTTCTTGCCCTTTCTCTTCCCTCCTCACTTCGGCCATAGCATTACAGAAGTTAACATTATACCATGCTGTCCAGTCTTACTGTAACATTTAAAGGCCACAAAGGTCTTTCTATTATGACTTGTGCACAACATATGTCACTCATTTTAAGCAGCATAAATCAGAAATGTCAACACAGAACAAGAAAAACTCAGCAGCATGACACAAAAACAGTTGACATTTAAAAACTGGCAATTCAGATTTTATTCAAGCCAGTTATAATTAACTTTAGCAATTTAACTTCTGTCAGAAAAATCATATCCTCCTGTAATGCGTCCATTAAACCACAGACTGTGCATTTTGTGACATTGTTTTTGAGTGGCTAACAGCCAAGTCAATCCCAATTCCCAGAATCCAGGCATTATTATATACCAGAACTGACATAAAAACATGTGTGGGTTTGGGATTCTCCTAGTGACAGTTACTAACAACAATTTAGACACTGTCTTTACGTCTGAGTCATTCTGTTAGATCCGCCTCACATTTGTTAAAACATCTAGAGCAGCAGCTCAACAGCCTAATAGCTCTTTTCCTGAGTTACATTTGAGAATAATTTCTGGGCCATGTTCATCATCCTACATTATCTCAACTCTGTGCTCATATTTGGGGAAACACAGTATTTCACATCACTGTCTCTTTAATATAAATGTAGATCTAAAATATTAGAAATGCCTGTTCCCCATAAACAAAACTCTTCAGGATTCCATGCTTAATATAAGGTAGAGAAAATGAAAGTTTTTCTATTCTTTTTTTCTTGGGAAGAGGCAGGCACAATCCTCATGAATGCAAGGATTTTACAAGTATCGCCAACATAGGTGGAGAAAGTGCAATGCCCTTCCTTCCTCATTTTGACTTGTAAAGCAAATCCATAGCAAAATATATTCTTTTAACTACTTGATAAGCAGTTATAATCTTTCTGTGCTGTGTTAGTGGCTATTAAGTTAGCCTCAGACACAGTGTTTCCTGGCTCTTCTGAGATGTGGTGGCATCCTCACTGCTCTGTATTTGACCCTGGCTGTCATAGTCAGAACCTTGTTTTATCTTTGACCTGTTTCTTAAAATTGCATTTTGTCCTTTTGGAAAGACTGTCCCTTTCAAATAGCATTAGGTTAATTCATCCAACTGAAAGAATTTTTAGCATCTAAGCTAGGTACCTAACAGCACCGAAGTGCTGTTGCTGGAGATGGTCACATATCAGCATATTGGGTAAGACAGCAATGACTTCACTGGCCATGAAGCCTGTTTGGTAGGTCTGGATCCACTGTAACTTAAAAAAATAATCTGCTTTGTAAATTTCAGTTGAAATTTTAAGTTTTCCATTCAGTGAGAAGATTGTTTTTTCCACAAAGCTTTTTTTCCTTAAAAGCATTAGTAGATGTCTAAGATATATATCGCTGATCTAATGGCTTCTGGTATTATTCTCGACTATTGATTATGCAATTTGAGTAAATGTGTTCATCAGTTTATCAAGTTTCATGTAAAAGAAATAAGTTTTATTATGTGTTGCTGAAGTGGCTCCTCATTTAAATGCCTGGATTCATTCATTAGCCAAGATGAGCAAGACAGTGAACCATACTTACTCAAACACCTCTGAATTCTCTTTGCGGCATCATCTAACTTTGGAAGACAGTAGCTCAAACTGGGGGTGACCATTAATTTACAAATTTCTAAGATAAAAAGAGAAAAGAACACCAAATTAGAGTCAATGGTAATGGACAAAGAAATGTTCTGGTTGCATGTTTGATTCATTTGGTTTTCAAGTCACCTGAAGAGTCTTTCAATGGCTAGGCTCTCAGGAGTTAGTCTCTGCAAGTTAGAAGACATGATACTGATATTTCAAGACAACTGAACTGCTTCTCCAGGACTTCACTGACAATAGCAAGGGCTGTGTTTAGATTTTAAAAGACTTATTAAAAACCCCATACCTAGGCTCCATCCACCAATTTAGAAAAAGGAAACTCAACTTCAAGTTACTCAGTGAGCCAATTTTCTCAACCTGCAAATATGTATCAATCAACTTAATGTACAATAATTTTGCTACTAATGAAAGAAAGGAAGTCCCATAGGATGACAGGTATACAAAACTGGATTTCTAATGTATAGAAGGAACTAGGTCATAGTCCTCTTCACTGATGTCTGTGAGACAGCTGTTCCCCATCTGGTTACTCCACTCTTCTGCAGAAACACCTCATTCACTGCTCAAGACTGTGAAATCTTGTCACGTATGAACGCTCAATTCAAGCTGCCTCCTTGTTCCACTACGTTCTGCCACTGGCTAATTGCAGTGCTGCTAATAGCTGCTGTTACTTCCTCTCTCAGGTGTGCGTGCAACATGGAAATCCAGCACATTCCTCTTGCATACATGAGTCCTACACAGACTTTCCTGTCTCTGTCTCTTCTTCTGCAAAGAAGATTTCTTTGCAGTCTCTCCATTCCATAGCATTTGGGACACTTAAGGCTCCAGCTCCTTCTCTAGTCTTTAATTTCTGTACCAAAAAGCTGGAAGCTGCTGCATCATTTTAGGATGATCATGCATGCTTAGCTGCCCTAGACTTGCACTTACCATCGTGATTACAAACCTTCCTCATGTCATTATACGCTTCCTTCAGTAAAATTGTATCCCAAATATAACCAGACATTACTAAAAAAATGTGTTTCATGCTTGTTCACAGATGCCTTTCAATTTCCCTTTACTCCAAAGTTAAAATTACTTCTGTTTTTTAAATCCCTCCCCATCTGGAACTCTTGAGATCTTCCGGAGAAAGACAAAGAGAGATGTTTTTGCTTTAGCTCTCATTTACTGTGCTTAAGTTCAGATGTGCAAATGCAGCCTGATTTTGATGTGTTCAGAATCCAAATAACTTTCATAGAATGGTTTTCATGACTAAGAGGACAAATGAGCTAACAATGCAATGCTTTTAACCCATATATATTAATATCTTAGTTTTAAGAAAGTTGAGCATCTGCAGGATGATTTGTACTGCTCTGACAGAGTTGTATGTCTCAACACTTTTGATCAAGTTGCAATGGGCTTTTCACATTGTTTTTGCTATAACTGTACTTCATGCTGAGAGGCACACTAATAATGCCCAACATTCATTTGGGAAGATGCCATAACCATGTCTACCGTGACCAATAAATACTCATGTACATTTCTATTCATTTTGCTTTCAGGGGCCTTCAAGACAGCCTGTTTTGATCTTGTGCCATATATTTAGAAAACATCCAAAGCTGAAATTCACATCAAAATGAGGGAACTGTCTTCAAGAGTTTTGTTTGCACAGTAGCTTGTAACCATAGAATTCTATCCACAAGCAATGTCCTTCTTATGCTTTTTTGTTTAAAACTTTGATCTTTTCCTGTGTTAGAGAAACTTTACAGAGTGGAGAGCGGCAAAGGAGTGAAGCCTTTCCGACCAGATCTGACCTTGGAAACAGTGGGAGAAAGACAGGTGGAAGTAAGCTAATAATTAACTAGGCCATTTTCTGGGTGAAGGGTGGAAGTTCTGGCCAGACTAGAGCCCATGATCATGGGAAGGTAAAAGCCATGCTTTTTATGCCAAATACCCTAACCTTGTGGGAAGAAATGGCATTCCATAGTTGTTACCAGCAAAGTGGAGTACAACTCATGGAAATTATTTCACTAGAAAGAAATAACCACTTATATGGTGCCACTCTTCTGACCTATTTTAGATATCTTTGAGATGGGATGAATCACACCTCGAGTATACCTCTCTCCACTGATTTTACAGCCCCTAAGGCTTCTTGCACAGGTGGAAATGTCTGTATTGTAGACATCCACATATTCAGCAATGAACCCCATTCTTTTTGGCTAAATCACTAGTTTCAGAAAAACACCAAACTCAGGGTATTGGAAATATGATTACCACAGCATTTACCTCCATGTCAATAACTGTACCTGCCTCCAGCTACAAGACTGGATCCATTTACTTGCCTTTCATTTATGTACTGCAAATTCAAGTTAAGATTATGTCACTAGTCATCACAGAGTTAAGTTTAGGATGCCTGCAATGAGTGTTCTAACCATAGGTTCAAGACAGTTAGTCACATGATTTAATATGCTGCCAGTCAAGAGTAACCAGAAATTCCCTAATGAACTAGTGCTGTTTAGCACTACTCTCTGTCTATATTCATAACTCATGTGGACTTTCCTTAAATTTTTGTTTGAAGTTGTATACACTAGTGAAGAGCTGCTGGGAGGAAGATCCAGAGAAAAGGCCTGACTTTAAGAAAATTGAGAGCACTCTGGCTAAAATATTCAGGTGAGCAGCAGGGGCTCTGTTTTAAGATGCTCCAAACTCCTCCTAAGTGTTAGAAAGCTCACATTTTTAAGTGTGTAAACTGCTGTGATAATGATTCAGTCAGTGGAAAAATCTAGTGTTGTTCACTTATATCTTCTTTTATTCTTTGGCAGAAAGGTAGGCGAGCATGTGCATGTGTATGTGTGCAATGTACTAGCTGAGTGAGGGTAAGGCAATCACCATACCTCAAATTGGTACATTGTGAAAGTAGCAAGCTGGATAATTAGAGATTTAAACTATTCAAGTAATTCAATCCCTGTCTCTAGTCAAGAGTTGGATAGTGACTCATGTCGTCTAAGTTTCGGGAAGTGAATGCACATAGATGTTTCGAGGATGATTTGAAAGTTTGGATGGTCCCAAATTAAGCTGACTAGAAATGTTGGGTCGTAACTCATGAGAAGTATTAATTACAGGGATTTGATGGTACAAAGTTGTGGGAAAATAATAAGGGCCATAGCTGGATAAACCCTATGGGGTTATACAGGCCTTTCACCTGGACAATGCTGCATTGTTCCTACAGAGTTTGGTATGAGTTAATTATTTTGATGACCAAACAGTGAGCTTTTAATCACTTCTCTTGGGCAATTGCTCCCCAGTTTTTAAAGCTGTTCCCATCAACAAACCCCAGTAGTACTTGCATTATTTTCTATTCTACATGGGTAGAAGGACAACCGTACTATACATAACTGAATGTATCTGTTGAATAATATTACTGCAGCTGAATAGAAAGGCCTCCTAGTTCATCTCCTAAGCTTCCATCCCACAAAAGCAAATAGGTTGCCTCTTGCCACACTCAATATGATGTTCTCCTCATGGGGGTCTAAGATGTCGCATCGCTGACATTACTTTAAAGTAAGAGTGATTTTAAAGTCCAGTTGGATACAATACTAATCTGACTCTTCCATTCAGCCTGGTCCCATCTACTTTCAGACTGCTTTGGCAAGTGCAGGCTGCCTAGATAAACAGGGGTTTGAGCAGCTCATGTTACCATACTTCTGCATCCAGGGGTTGTTAGTAGGCAGGAGTCTGCAAGATCTTGTGAGTAAGAAGAGCTCAGGGGCTCCTTTTTGATCTACTATATTGTTCTGTTTTCTAAACAGACAGCCCCAAATTGTCTTAATCTTTCTGGCTGAAGTCCCCATCTAAACATTCTATGCAATATTCTACCTACTATTTTCGGCTTCCTCTCAGAATTTGAGCTTCTCAGTTACTTTTTACAAATGAATGTTCATGGATTACCCAAGGTAATCTGGAACTGACAGTATTTTCAGGGCTAGGTGTTGGTCGGGTGCTTTAAGAATTACCAGTTGCAACTGACAAGTGTGGATCACTGACTTTCAACTCATAAGCCCTCCAAGCAAGTAAAAGAATGGTGCACTTGAGGCATTTTGCATTCTAACTACATGGAAGTCAAATGCTGGAGAAGTTTTCCGTTGTTCCTTTCTTGCCTCTTTTTGGCTGCTCTCAACAATGAATGTCTATCAGTCTTTCTTCTTCACTCCTGTGTAATTCTGTTACTTGCAGTAACTTCCATGGCCAAACCAATGAAAGCTACATGGATACCCTGATTCGGCGTCTACAGCTGTACTCCCGGAACTTGGAGCACCTGGTGGAGGAAAGGACAGAGCTATACAAAGCAGAGCGAGACAGAGCAGACAGGCTTAACTTCATGTTACTTCCAAGGTAACTGGCCAGGAGGATTTTCTGTGGCATTTTATTTATATATATCACCTGATTCTTGCAAAGTAGGGGATGGGATTAATGTTAATGTTCTATTTCTTTCCCCTCTAATCTAATCCTGCTAGGAAGGAAAGAAGCAGCAGCTGTCCCTGTGCTCTCCACCCCATGGTGGAGTTTCACGTCAAGATGGTACTGGGACCCATTATCTTTCTCAACATTTCTTCATGCACAGGATCCCCCTTTCCAGCACAAGCCTCTTTTTCACTGCTTTCCTTGGAACACACAGATCTACAGTGACCCCACATCACGGAGCTCTGTTCTGCTCCAGCACCTTGCTAGGTAGAGGGTGTGTCTCCAGCTGGAGAGCAGGAGTACAGTCTGATTTTAGGCTGGGATTTAGCAATGTACAGAGGGCTAAGGTTGGTTGGGCCATACTAGGCTAGATGGATTCTTCAGAGAATGAAGAATACTTATCCTATCGTATAGGATAAGTATTATTGATATTCTAATATTGGTAATGTCAGTAATTTTGGTATTGCATACATTTGCAATGGTAAAAGTGCCCTATCATTACTATTTTCAAGGGTATTTCAGTAGTCAGAGTATTGATTTTATCTTTAAAAAAGATAAAATCTTTTTATTGTCTCATCTTTTAAAAAAATGTTTGTTCAATCCAGTTTTGGGGAAAATTTGAAATGATCTGGCTGTATAGACAGTGCAACAAGGAATCCACGTCTTCTTCCACTCTTTATTGTTCCTACCACTCTTTTATTGTCCCAGTGTAGATGGAACACAGCATTGTGCAAACCCTATAATTTTCTGTGTCTCTTTCTGTTATTCTCTTCTAATATCTCCACTAGGAACAGATATTTTCCTGGTTTTAGAATTGCAAGAAAATGAAGGTCCCTTTGAATAGATATTGACTGTCATGGTATTGAATTTTTTTTCCGTGAAATTAGCAGACTATGATATGTCTTCTGAAATCAGGAAGAGGAGATTTAATTATCAGGATGAAATTACTTCTACACTGTGAAAACAGAAAAATATGTTTGTTCTTACTTATTGTATGGTAGAATGTAGGTCTACCTGTCAGAAATTCTAGAATTTCAGTTTTAAATTTGACTCAATATCCCTGTTTCTGACCTTAACCAAGCTCAGTTGCCTGTGTCTTAGTTTCCTCATGGCTATTAACACACTTAGATTTTGTAAGGCTGTAGCACATTAATTACCATTAGTAAGTGCTTTGAGGTTCCTTGCTGAAAGGCATTATGGGCATCTAAAATGCGATTACAGTGGCAGTTTTCAGCAAACTATTTGATGTTTCCTACACAGAAAGCAATGCTGTGGTTGGGTTGCATGAAAAAATACCTTTACTAGAAAGCACTACTCATCTGTCTTCCTGCCTTCTCTTCTTCCACAGGCCAGTAGTAAAGTCTTTGAAGGAGACTGGCCTGGTAGAACCAGAGTTCTTTGAAGAAGTCACTATCTACTTCAGTGACATCGTTGGCTTCACCACACTCTGCAAATATAGCACCCCTATGGAGGTGGTAGATATGCTGAATGATATCTACAAGAACTTTGACCACATTCTTGACCATCATGATGTTTACAAGGTGATTAGCTCTGCACTTTTGTTCAGTTAACGACCAGGGGACACACAAATCAAATTGCATCCTATGGTGGATTTGGGAATCTGCCTTCTAAGCAAAGACAGAAGAGAGAAAAACAGGTCAGGATTACCTCATTTCAATGTGCTTTCAGTGTGCCTGCTTATACAGAAAATACAGGTTTGTTAACAGGAATGCAGGGTATAAACACTCATATACCCAAATGGTGTCAGCTAACTTAAACTAATCAATCCTGCTCTCCAGGGATGAAATGTTTAACCATGAACAAGAGGATCTGATAAAACCTTTCTGCTTTTAACTAAGTGTGTACTTTTCTGTGTCTGCAGGTAGTGAGTTCTAATTTTGTTTCCACAGGTGGAGACCATTGGTGATGCCTACATGGTGGCGAGTGGTTTACCAAAGAGGAATGGCAACCGGCATGCAGTAGACATCTCCATGATGGCTCTGGATATCCTCAGCTTCATGGGATCTTTTGAACTGAGACATCTGCCGGGTCTGCCTGTGTGGATTCGCATTGGAATTCACTCTGGTACACAGTAGTGCTAGATCAACGATGACAATATGTTGTTGCCTTGTTTTTGAAAAGAAGTGACTCCCATACAAGGTCTGGTAGTACATCATACCTGATTGCTCTCCTCATGGGGAATCAGGTTGAAAAAATGTACCTAGAGGAAGAGCAACAGAAATAAAATGTCACAGTTTTTCTCCCCTGTAGTGAAATAAACCCTACCCATTCATTCACAGCTTAAGTCAGTAGCTAGGATGAACAACTGCCACTATTCCTGGTATGATTAAACCAATTGTATAAGCCTTCATAGATTTTTCCTCTCTGACTAAAGTGGAGATCAGTCATGGCCAGCTATGCTTACCTAGACAAAAAATGAAGACCTGTATTTTATGCTTTTGGAGGCAAAAGTTTTGTGAAGCCTATGCAGGAATTAATATTTTGATTTCTCTATAAAAATGCTTCTTATCAAAGGGGAACTCCAGATAGTTCAACAACTTTGGGAAATTCATCATCCACCTAAACACCAGCTGCCAAGGGAGGAACATATCAGAGAAAATGACTGAGGCACTGGGAAACTGCTTGAGGCTCCACTATGCACCCTTTCGTAATGAAGCTTATTCTATTTTTCTCTTGCTTCCAAACCCGACAGTTAATAACTGTACTTTTTTTTCTGCATAGAAAAAATTAATACTGTGCAGCTGTGTCCTTTTTACGCTCTTATTAGATTATGCAAGACTAACAGAGCTAGGCTTGGTTTGGAGGAAGGGGAGATCAAAAGATATTGTGGGAAGTGAGGTACAGAGTATTGCCATTGGTGAGGAATGTAGAGCTCCAGCAGGCACTGCACTGCTCTGCAGTAGTGAGACACCTCCCAAACAAATAGTCTCTTGATCCACCGTTTCTTAATGCTCTGCATCTCATTTCTAGGTCCATGTGCGGCTGGTGTGGTTGGAATAAAAATGCCTCGTTACTGTTTGTTTGGAGATACAGTAAACACAGCTTCGCGGATGGAATCCACAGGCTTGCGTAAGGATTTAATTTTAGCTGTCAGTGTAACGGGACCAAAGGCTATTGCTTAGTTTGTGACCACAGTGTCTATTTTCAGCTGAGAACAATTTATTATCAGCTTGCAGAAGTTTTAGAGATAAAGAAGCCCTATTTGTTTTGATTACCAATTACTTAACTGTCCAAAGTGACAGTGGGCACTTCACTGGGCAATGAAGAGTTGTTCCTTGTTCACGCTTCAGTGCTGGTAACGGGGAGTTTGTAGACTGGTTCACTGCCTGAATTCCTCTGGAAGATATGATACTCATGTGCCTGGATTAATTTTACTCTATGAAGTGTAGATTTTAGTCTGCCCTAGAATTGTATCACAGCTTTGTTGACTAAATATACTGACTGTGTATTTTAAGTTGAAGCAATTATGTCTTCAACTTCAGCATTAGGGAACTGTGCCAAGAGCGTTTTTTTTTCTTCTACCCAGTGTTTTCCCATGACCATTCCCTATATAGGTCTCTAACAATTATGCTTTTCCTTTTTGGCATCTAAATACTACAGATACCATTGGCACCTGTATTTCAGATCAATGGCTGTACGAGTTCCCTAGATATACCATGTAGTGGAGTCAAATTTTTCATACAGCAGTGTAATTGCTTCTCATTTAATTTAACTCTCAGAATTTATGTTGATAACAACTGAAGGAACTTCTGCTATAGCACCAGTTTTCACGTATACTTAATGTGATTACATGGTAAGTTTCCAGGTTGAGCTTTCATTGTCTCTTTATTTTTTAGCTTTAAGGATTCATGTAAGTGGTTCCACTATTAACATCCTGAAAAGAACAGACTGCCAATTCCAGTATGAAGTGAGAGGAGAAACGTACTTGAAGGTAACCTTTACCATGCACATGCAGGAATACAGAGAAGAGCGATAGTAAAAAGTATTATACAGCTGAGAGTACCACAAACTTAATTAACAGCTGGGGAAAAAGAGTTACAGATAATTGGTATCACAGTCTCTAGTGGTTGAAGAGACTTCTATAATAAAGACGATGCAGGAAATGAAGAGCTCCCTAAGTCATAAATAAAATTACAACATAAAGATGTGGAGAACAAATGAAACATACCACTTGGAACAGAAAATTGTGGAGTGAATTCATCTGATGAAAGGGAAGCTGTACTGTTAATTTGCTTATACTCCAATATCTGACTGTCCCTCTACAATCCATTTATTTCAGTCTGTTACACTTGTCTGTCCTTGGGAGCTGATGGCAGGCAGCACAGCTCACCTCTCCCATGGTGTGTGTTTCAGGTCACAGAACAAGGAAATGGGTGTGCAGCTGCATCTACCCCATTATTTTTCTTCTCACATCTGATTTTTAATCCTTTGCCATCAGCACCAGTTACTGAAAACAAGCAGAGGCAAACATGGCAATGTGTAATACAGTATTATTTAAGTAAATTAACTACAGGGAATTTCATTCTAATTCCAGGATTGTGCTTTCTTTTCTTTGTCATACATATTTAGGGCAGAGGAACAGAGATTACCTACTGGTTGACGGGTACTGAGGACAAGAAATACAATCTTCCAACACCTCCTTCTGTGTAAGATGGTCTTTATATGTGTCAAGGGAAGAGAAATCCCCATTCTTTGTGCTTTAGCCTTCATTGTTGCTCCCTGGCACTTGTGGATTTTTTATACTATTGAACTTATCTTCAGTAGTTAGAGGCTTAACAGTGTATATACATATAAACATGTAAATATTCATGACATGGGACTATGTGTGTGCTGAAGGTTATTTGTCTATATAAGCATTTAGAAGGTTCACTTCCTTGGAAGGGAAGTAGGACTTACAGGACAAGTTGCTGATATAAGGGCGAAAGATGGACAGAAGAATGAAAAACATCAATATTCCCAACAATTTAGTCCTAGTGGCACCTGTGTGTCACAGTATGGGAAGAGGATAACGACAACTGAATGTGCAGCTCTCTCTAATACCAGAAAAGAGCCGGTGAGCTCTTGTAGGGAAATTTGTAGGAGGAATGAAACTTGCAGGATTTTAAGCAGTATTCTGCTACAAGAGGTGAACAAAGTTACTGTAATACTACCCAGGAATAGTCTTTAAAAACTGAACGAGAGGTTACCTTCTAACACACAAGAGAGAAGTTATCAGGAAAAAATACGAAGTTGATGTCCTGGGACTGAGCCATAATTTTACATTAGAATTGAATAAAATACAGCAATAGTGGAAGGGTTGTTTTTGGGAAACTATGCAAAACTGAAGTCAGGATAACTTGTTGCATTTATTTAGTATGTATTTTGCATACGAGTACTGCATTATTTCCTGCAAACTCAATAATTGTGCAAGTTTCTCACTTGAAAGGCATAAGTAAATGTTACAGATTACGTCTACTACAAAAGTTTTCAGTCTTACTCAATGTGTCCATTGCATGAATAAAATTCTCTGCCCATTTATTCCTAGTACATTAGAGAAAAGAGGAGGCTAAGCAAAAGATGAAGGTTTTATTAGGGCATTAGCAAAACAGAAAAATCAAGTTTTTAATCTACTACAGAATCTTATGAACTTTGTTATTTTTTTAATGGAAAGTACAAGTGTTTGAGCTGAGCAGGAAATACTATCAAGAATACTTCTATGGTACATCTCTTTCATAAATTCAGAACTCCTTTTCTAAAATTAATATGATCTGTTGAGACTATCAGAATTACTGAATTACCAGTTGTTCTGGAATTCAACTAGTGAAAGTCCCTCTAGAGCTGGATCACAGTGATGTTTTTGTTTTCACTTCCTCATATAGGACTGCCCCTTAAAAATTGTCATATGTGTGGTACTCCAGCAAAAGCCAGATATACCGAAGAAATTTCCGAAAAGATGGCAACTCTGTTACTAAAGGCTGCATGAAGTTGAATAGTGAAAGTGCTGGTGCCAGTAATGGTGTTGAGAGCTAGAACCTATTTTGATTGGGATTGAATCTAATTTGTGTCTTCCTTTTCATGCAAATGATCATGATTTTTTTGGAAGGTCAATAATGACACAGGTACAGATCTCCTGTGCAAAGACACTGATCTATACTATCTGGAAAACTCACAAGGAAATCCTGACTTCTATTCCCAAATTCAGAAGCTGAATTTGGTCCTGTCCACTATTTTTATCAGTAGTGTGTGAATGTCATTAAGACAGACGTGGGATAGAAATATTTTAAAAACACTGGGGACCTGGTGATCACTAAAAACGGGACTCACTGATTTTTTTTTCCATCCTGTTGCTTTCAGGGAGAATCAGCAGCGGTTACAAGATGACTTAGCAGAGATGATAACCAATAGTCTTCAGAAAAGGGAAAATGAAGGATCCAAGGTGCATGAGCTTTCACGGGTAGCTAGCTACCGATCAGGTACCCTAGAATACCTGCAATTGGTCAGCACAGAGAATTTTACCACATATGTTTAAAACTGGATGTCTAGTATGACTCAAGAAGCTGCAGCAACTCTCTGGAGAACTTCATGTGAAGGCTGGAGGCTTACACTTTCAGCTGGAGGAGAAAGAAAATACCTTTCTAAGCATCCTTTCTACCGTCTGACCTGCTATCTGTAAATCAAACCTCTCTTCACTGTAACATTGAAATTGTTGGATGACTTCAGTAGGACACATGCAACCTGATTTGAGGTAAATGAAAATATCTGCACTTGAGTCTGGAAAATACTGAGGTTTTTTGGTTTAGTTAGGTTTTTTTAACTGTGATAGCCTGTTCAATAATCCACTTCTGAAAATATACACAGTAAAACCTTAATTTGTCACAAATTTTAAATGTTGTATTTAATTTGTAACTTTTATTTGAAGAAAGATTTGCTGTAATATATTTGAAAATAACATCAAATATATCATATGTAAAACCTGGATATGTTGCTATTTTGCTTCTTCTGTTGTTTTCCCTGTGTCTCACATGTTTTGTTTAATCAAGCTGACTTTGTTCAAGAGGCAACACTTCTGTTATTTACATTGGGAGATTACTCCAGAAATATGGTTTCTAAAGCTTATCTGAATTTTCTGGGCCTGAAAAATGAAACTTTCTTCCAAAACTACACACTTTCATATCTCTTTACCACTTCTGCTTCTGTCCCCAAACCAGAAGTGAAACAGAAATTAAGGAAATAAAATTATCTGAATTTATTAACCTCAGAATCTTTCAATTCAGCTTTTGGATGCAGTTTCACAACCAAGCAGGTTTTACTCAAATGACTCGCTCATTAACTGACATCATGGCATTTATATTAATAAACAGCTTTAGAAAACAACAAAAGCAGAGGGAACGCATGTAAAAGAAAATCAGCATTCATATAAAGAAATAACATCTACTGAGTGAAACTTCTGCAAGGACCTTTTGTGCATTGGTGGCTTTCAAAGCAGAGCTAATTCTTCCACCATTGTCAAACATCGGTCAGTATTCAAACAATAAAATTGGTGCAAAATCATTGGTTTTAAACAGCATTTTTTTCAAGTAAACATAAAAAAATTTAAAAAGAGTGAGCCAATTCCTGTGTTTCTTCTTTGTCAATATAAATTGGCTTTGTAAGAACACACACACACAAAAAGAACAATGTAGATGTAAACAGATCTGGAATGCAAAGATTCCTGGAAAAATTAAATAATGAGGTGCCAAAGGGCTTGTACTCTTGCCTAATGAATGTAAATTCCTACACCCAAGAGCACAGTAGAGAGAAAGACCAGAAAACGCGTAACCAACAGCCATGGCTTTCACATTATATGTAACCAATCTTAAACTCGAACTGGCACTACTACCACACCATCTTCTGTCTGTGACCTAATGAAAGCATTCATCTGGAGGAGAATAGGAAAAAAATATTGGTATTCTAAAACTGGTATGTATTAGAAACAACATCAGCACAGTAAGAAAGTATAAAGCCTGCTACTTCCTGCCTCGTGGTGCCAGTCGACAAGCTTTGTCTATTCTTGGGTGTGAGGGCTCTGCTGCTGGGCACCACTGGGCTATTACTGCATCTGATATGCTCAGCAAGTGTAGCTGTAATGCAGTGACAAGTGCTGGACTCATCAAGCCTGAAGAATCCCACTACTACTACTATCTCAAGCAGAGCTGTTCTGATCTTTGAAATAAGTCAATTTTTAAAGAGGAGTTTTATGGGTTCCATCCTTGACACCTCAACAAATTATTTTAGAGCAAATGTCTGCTAACATTGACTGAGACAATTAATTTAAACAGTGCTTAGTTTGCAACAGCCCTTCTCTTTCCAGCATTCTTCAGATAATAAATTTAACATCTTTTTGTGAAGATAAATAGTTGCCTTAGCAATGAGTTGATGGACCCATCCTCTGATAGGTTTGTTTTCCACATGGTTCTGTCCCTGCACATATCTGTCACCTATACATCACAATAAAATCAAGTTTGACTACTCTTTTAAAAAAATTATTCCTGAATTCTGGTTTGAATCTGTCTTAGATTCAATGTCTTATCATTGCATTTTATTATCAAATGTTAGATCAAAAAGTGCTCTACCACCAGAAATCTATCCGTGAAAGTCCAGTCATCCACCTCTCCTAGTTGTTTTTTTTTAAGCAATGAAGTGTTATATTAAAAACCTAGTGTGAGAAATAATTTTGTTGTCCAAGTGGAAAGGACTTTGGCTTCATCACCATTCATTTGGACTTAACTCACACACACACAAAAAAGGTTTTCTGAGAATCCCTGGTCCGGGAGCATGTGGAAGCAAACCTTTCCAAACACACAACAAGACTTTTGTAGCTTTGGGTCATGTTCAGATTCCTTCCCACTTCATTTTTATCATACATAGAATCATAGAATAGTTTGGGTTGGCAGGGACCTTTAGGTACTGGAAGGTGCTATAAGCAGCCTTCTGTTCTCCAGGCTGAACAACCCCAACTCTCTCAGCCTGTTTTAATAGGAGAGGTGCTCCAGCCCTCTGATCATCTTTGGGGCCCTCCTCTGGACTTGGTCCAACAGGTCCATGTCTTTCTTGGGGCCAAACAGCCAGGTGTGTTCTCACAAGAGTGGAGTAGAGGGGCAGAATCACCTCCCTTGACCTGCTCGCCACACTGCTTTTGATGCAGCCCAGGATATGGTTGGCTCTTCTGGACTGCAAATGCACACTGCTGGCTCATGTGGACCTTCTTGTTGGCCAACACCCCAAGTCTCTCTCTAGGCCTGCTCTCAATCCATTCTCTGGCCAGCTTGTATTTGTGCTTGGGATTGCCCCGCCCCATGTCTAGAACTTGCACGTGGCCTTGTTGAACTTAAATAGGTTCACACAGACCCACCTCTCAAGCCTGTCAAGGCTCCTCTGGATATGTCATCCCTTCCCTCCAGCATGTTGACTGCACCACAGCTTGGTATTGTCAGCAAACTCAATGAAGGTGCACTCAAGCCCAGCCCATGCTGCTGGCAAAGATGGTAAACAGCGCCAGTCCCCATAGTGACCCCTGAGAAACATCACTTGTCACTCATCCACACTCACCTTGTTTCAGCATCATGTATTTGTGTTCTCTGTCCTAGTTCTCACATGACTCCAAATCCTGTTTTAAATACTTTTTTCTCCCATTATAATCCTATATAGGGAATTCGATGGAAAATATAATTTTGTTTTTCTTCACCAGCATAGCCAAACTGAGAGAAGTATGTGACAGAGGTGAGTTTCTCATTTGGAAAAAACTTTGGGAAATATTCCTCCAAAGCAAACACACCATCCATTCATGATTAGACACTTAAAAGTTAATTTTCACTGGGAAGGCAAAAAAAAAAGTAACAGCACTGTGTTTTATGCTTATCTGTAAGAGCAGCTCAGAACAAAGCAGTGATGGGTATGGAAGGATCCCTGCAGCCAGCAGTGGTGTTTCAGTGCTCTTACCCTGGGCTTGAGGCCAAGGCTTGCTACTAGGCCTGAACTCGTTGGCATGTGACCTTGTTACATGAGGCTATTACAGGCACCGGTATCAAATTTGAGCTGTCTTAAACAATTACTGAAACACAAAGTCCAAATAATATCTGGTTTAGGACAGTCGTAGAATATCCAACACTGCAAGAGACAAAACGATAGTGCCAAAAAGATGACCTGAATCAATGGGGTTCAGACAACAACAGTGCCTAAAAATGATCTGGACCCATGGGGTTCAAGGGAAAACCCCATGGAAAGTTGTTTCTACCTGTAAAATCTAGGAAAAGGTCTGTCCCTCATTTTTTCTGTTGGGACACACACGACAGTTGCTGTTCCCAACAGGGCTGAAAGCTGCCTTTCCTGTGATGCAAAACGCGTAGTTTGACAAGACACCACCCTACTCCTGCTGCTTTTCGGAAGCCTTTCCTGATAAAGCTTCGCCCCTTTTTGGTTAATCACCGTTTGGAAGCCCAAGGGCGCCGCAGGCGCTCGCCTGGGGCCCCCTCCTCAGTGTCTTGCGAGGTCGGACCTCGGCCAGGAGTGACCCCCGCCACCAGCCAAACAACTACTGGGTCAAGAAAGTTGTCTCCAAACAACTACTGGGTCAAGAAAGATGCCGGTGGCTCCCGGGCACATTCCGACGCATGTCCCGGCGGCCGGCGCGGGGGAAAACCGTCGCCCCGTCAGGGCCACTTTCAGCACGGGGCACCGCGGCCGGGGCGGGCGCCGGAGGAGGCGGGAGCAGCGCCGAGACCTGCCCTGAGCGAGGGAACTTCTTAAAGTCCCGCCGCCTCCCGGCGTTCGCAGGAGCGCAGGATGGTCCGGCCGGGTGGCGGCGTGTGCCGCTACTGCTGGGGGCTCGTCCTGCTGTGGGCGGCAGCGGGCGGCCGCGCAGGTGAGGCGAGCGGGGTTCGGGGGGGGGGGGCGGCCGGCACGAAACCCCCTCGCTGGGGTGGGCAGGACGGAGGGAGAGGGCCGGGCTGCCCGAGCCCCGCGAGTGCCCCCCGTCCCGGGGGTGTCCGGCGGTAGGTAAGGGTAGCCCGGCCCGGGCTGTGCCGCGGCTCCGGCGGAGGCAGCGCGGCTCGCCCGGGGGACCCGCCGGGCTCCGCGCCCCGCCTGGTGCGGCCGCTCCTCGCCGCGCCTCCTGCCCGTGCTGCCTGGGACGCGGGTGCGAGGCCGCCAAGTCCCCGCTTCCCGCGGCGGGACCCGCAGGCCGGGCGGGGTCTGGTGCTTCACGCGCTGCTCCGGGAGCACCTCGTGTCCCGGCGGCCGGGCAGGGGCGGCCGGGCTGCCTCGTGGGTGTTCGGTGCTGGCGCTTCCTAAACGTCTTCCCAGTTCCCAGAAGAGGAACCAAACTAAGGAATCCAACAGATGGGAAGTTACCTTGAGCTCCCACCAGTGCTGGCTTTCCATGTAGTATGCGGCCATGGGAATCATTTAGGATGGACGCTTTGCTGTGGCCTACAGCATGCTGTGACTTGTGACTAGTGCTGGCTTGTTGGGTATATAGGTCTGGTCTGTGTTTTGGATCTCTTAGAGAATCACATAATGGTTTGGGTTGGAAGGGACACGATATCTCCCTCTTCTGCTGCTTTCAGTGAAGGTCTTAAGGGCTGGATTACGTGCTTATCATTTGGGAATTTCCGAGTTAATTTATTAATTGCCACAAAACAAGGAGAAATTTAGCTAACAGTTGTTTCAATGTTTGCAAAATGTTACAAGCATGTAATTTTCTGGACAGTCCCACTTCATCTCGCAGACCTAGTTTTCAAATTCTACCTGAATTGGCAAACACTTCAGTACTACATTAGCAGGATAGAGAGGTCAGCTGTGAATCATTCAAAGGAATTGGAAGTAAATTTCAGGTATGAAGTAGAAATCAATTGGGTATTAGCTGAAACTAACATCATAATTGAAGTACTGGTAGAAAACTACTAAGGAGCAAATAGAAATGCCTTTAGGCTGTTTAATGGAGTAAACATAGCTTTCAACATTGTGAATTGTCTAGATTCCTTATTTTTTTTTATTTGGTTCATTGTTCTTCAGCATTTTGAATGCCTTGAAGATTCATCATACAGTTTGGAAACTGTTTCTAGAGAATGTTCTTTAATAAAAATGGCTTAAATTGAGGTACTCCGAGGTTAGTAAAGCTACTTGTTGAACGATTATTTTTGTTTCCTCTGTGGTTGACCTGTACTGGGGACCTATAACTGTTTTGGCAAATCTGTTGTGTTAGCTAAGCTTTACGAGTAAGTATCCTTGTGAACATGAAAACCATACAAGACTGAAACTCTTAATTGATAGTTCACATTTGAATATTGCTTTTCTCTGATGTAAGCACAAATCAGGGGATTAGGCTTCAAATAATGACAGGCCTGTTGGAAGCAAATTGAAAAATTACTTAGACCTGAAATGCACGAGGAAATAGAATGAATTAAGGCCAGTAGAATAGGAAACACAAATAGCTTATATTCAAGCAGATCAAGAAAGCATTTACTCCTTTATTTGAAAATTACTGGACTTCATGCTAATTTCTTATGTGATTTAACCTAATCTCTAAAGAAGCCCTGAAGTACTTGATATTTGTTTTGTAATGGATTCCAGTCATAACTGTATTTTGAAATTTCAATTGTCCTTTAGATGTATACAGCCTTTTTTAAATAGTTAAAAGGATGGTTCTTAAAAAAAAAAAAAAAGAAGACATGGACCTGTCAGAGCAGGACCAGAGGAGGCCACAAAGATGATCGAAGGGCTAGAGCACCTCTCTATGAAGATGGGCTGAGAGCTGGGGTAGTTCAGCCTGGAGAAAAGGAGGCTTTGGGGAGACCTCGCTGTGGCCTTCCAGTACCTGAAGTGGGCTTATAAAAAGAAGGGAGAGGGACTGTTTACAAGGGCATGTAGGGGCAGTAGTTTCAAACTGAAAAGAGGGCAGGTTTAGATTAGATGTTAAGAAGAAGTTTTTTACTGTGGGGGTGGTGAGGCACTGGAACAGGTTGCCCAGAGAAGCTGTGGATGCCCCATCCCTGGATGTGTTCAAGGCCAGGTTGGATGGAACCCTGAGTGACCTGGTCTAATGAAGGGTGTCCCCGCCCATGGCATGGGATTTGGAACTAGATGATCTTCAAGGTCCCTTTCAATCCAAGCCATTCTATGATTCTGTAAAATTTTTAATGGGAATATAGGCCAAGCTCTATCAAATTACAAAATTGAATGGAAACATCTTTATTTCAGGTTGACCTGAACCATTTAAATTCTGCACTGTGATAATATAATCTTTACTACTGAATCTTAGTTGTAGGAGATGTACAGATGTGTAAATTTGTTCTAGACTTTTTTGTATTTCAAAGTGATGCAAAACTAGTTTTCAGTGAAACAGAAGAGTGATATCTTGTGGATATGTATTTAACAGAAAATTTGATGTATCTTTAAAAGCAGACAGTTTGAGGGAGGCTTTCCTCCAGTCCTTACTGACTGCAGAAAGGAAAAGAAACTCTTATTTCCAAACTTGTTCTGTCATTGCACTTTTCCGCTTCTCTCTCCCACCACGCAGTGCACTGGTGGTTGTGCTAGAACTGTGTATTGCTGATGCTGTGCAGTTCTCCTGGCTGGCTCATTGCAGGGATGGAAAGGATGATTCCACTGACCTACCCTATCCCCTGGGATTTTGACTCATTCATTGCAGTAAATACTGTGTTCTTCGGTGTGTTATTTATAGTATTCCAAGCAACACTGTTATGGAATAGTCACACATTATCTTTTTTTTTTTTTTTTCTTCGGAGCCCTAATAGGTTGCACACTCTGAAGTCTTAACTTTGATTATAAAAGGATGGTTTGTAGGTTCATGGAGATGTTGCATTTGATTTATATGCAAGAATTTACCAACACAGCTGCTGGGATAAGAGATGCTAGGGCCCCTGCCTCAGCCTCCAAAAATAAATATAAGAATGCCAGTATTATTCAAGGTAAAGGCTCCTTTTGTTTCAGAACTCAAACAGGATTGTTTGGAAATATGCAGTTGCTTCTTGTGTATCTGTATTCCATACTGTACTTCAGTTCTGTGTCATACTGTTCTTCAGTTTTCTTGGCAAAGGTAGCCCTGCTCATTTAGATGAACACAACAAAATTGTAACAGAGTAGGTGATAGCAAATGCTTTGATTACACTGAGGGGTAAGTGTATTTGAAATGTACACAAATTTATAAGCTTGTTGTTTCAACTCCAACTGCATCAAGGTGAGATGAGATGATGAGTGACTGAAAAAAAAGAGTCAGTAATGGGAAATAGTGTTTTCCAGCATTATTGTTAAACTATGTCTATGACAGCTACCTTGATGCTATTCCTCTAAGGGCCTCTAAAGGTTTGTTGGAAATTATCCTGTAATTTAATGTTTCCCCTCCTCTCCCATCCTCTTTGAGTCCTGATTTTCTTCAGTTTAAATTTGTCATGTAGTGAATTTGGGGCAGGGCAAACTCCAAGGGTAATTGAAAAGTTTGTTCTGACTTTTGAAAATAGCTCTGCATGTTCATGCTCTGGCAGAGCATAAAACAAAGAAACCCAGCCTGCCGTGTTAGAGTACCTGTGTCAGATAGGTCTGTCTGGCATTGGCATCAACTTTCTTTTACAAAAGAAAGGAACAGCTATTTTGCTTTAGGCAGAAGAAAGTTTCTCTGACATACCTATTTAGTTCGTGGGCAGTAGTAACAATACCCAGCTGCCCTGGTTCCTGTTGACTTCCTGCCACCTTTCTACAACCTCCTGAAGAGATGGGAAGATGATCATGCTTTGCCTTGCTTTGTTCTTGCTCTTTCTACCCATTCCTCAACATCTTTGTGTACTGGGCACATGGCCTGTCTCTCCTCTGCCCTGCAGTGGGCCTCTTGGTTGGAATCAGCCTTTCCATTTGCTGCTGGACAGGCACGTTGTATTCTGCACTGACCCCTTGCACCACTTCTTCTCAGGACCTCCCTTTCCCTGACTTTTTTGCTGTGTAAGCTTTAGCTTTGTGAGGTGACCTTCAC
Organism: Corapipo altera; assembly: GCF_003945725.1. NCBI lineage: Eukaryota > Metazoa > Chordata > Aves > Passeriformes > Pipridae > Corapipo > Corapipo altera. The sequence continues at coordinate 18,545,140 of NW_020884873.1, forward strand.
CTCTCTCCAGTGATGAACCTTATCAGCCTGTTCTTCTGCTTACAGATTTTTCAGTCTGTGTGATTCCCATGTTTACCCTTAACCTAAAGTAGAAATTACTGCATGTATTACTAGAAGATAGTTAAGGAGACAACAGAAAACTAAGCACCTAGCTGCTTGAAGAGTTACCCAAAGTCTGTCATGTTTCAGTCCTTTAAATAGCCTTAGTACCTGGCAGATGAAAAACATGTTTTTAAATACTGTGTTCCAAGTCCCTGAAATGACTTAATCTCTAAATATTCATGTAACATTTCTTTTCATAGAATGGGGGAAAACCCAAAGTTTTTTCACTACTAAAATTCTTTTTCTGCTAATGTGTCTTCTGTTACCATGAGAAGTGTCTCTAGTATATCATGAAGACTGACCTAGTGTGCAGTGGTACAAAGTCTGGCTGGAGACTGGTAACAAGTGGTATATGCCAGTGGTTGATACTGTTCAGCATCTTCCTTAATGACCTCAGCAATGGGACAGAGTGTACCCTCAGCAAGTTTACTGGTGATAGACCAGAGGGCTGTACAGCCATTCAGAGGGACTGTCTCTGAGTTTATCCCTTAAAACTTTTCAAATAATTCTAGGAACTCTGACTCACAATTTTTAAACTCTTTTCACATAAAATACTGTGTTAGTGATTCGATCACTCTTGAATAAAGAGCTAATGTAATAATGTTCCATTTTAGGGAAGGTTCAATTAAAATTGTAGGGTGTGGGGTTTTGGGGTTTTGTTTGTTTGCTGCTTTGGAAAGCAGTGTACCTTTCTCCTTGTTCTTCAGCTCAGCAGGATTAAAACATCAGTATGTTTCTTAAAACAGCAGTCCAAGTGGAACTCTGAGCAGTCTAGTGCCCTTACTTCCTGTTCATTTTACACTTGGGATTGATTCTGTTCCAGATGGGTGATGGGCATTGTGTGTCTTAAAAAGGATTGCATATGTGTGGTGCTTTTGTCTTTAAGCGTGTGATCCACTAAGTCTTAGTGCTTCTGTTATGCCATCTCCAGGATTAGTTGCCCAGAAAGTCAGTTTTGAAAACTTTTGCAATTTTTTGAATCTGTAGCTGGAAAAGAAAGTCAACAAGAACTTATAATCCTTTGCAGTTCCTAGGGCATGCTGTCTTCTAAAGTTGTTTTCAGTAAGGTTTGTATAGATTGTTTTCTGGACCAGGTAAGGAAATTCTTTTCTGAATTTTATGTCAACACTCAGCTATGTTGGAGCTGTACACTGAAAGAGTTGTAGATAGTGTCCAGAAGAATAACATGAGAATATTTAGTTGTAAGGTTTTGTAAAGCTCCAGTTGGTTCTCATGCCTTTTTTCAGTTCATTAACATTAGTGTTGATCTCCACGGTAGAACTAAACGTGATGGAGAGCTGTAAAATTAACTTCTTTAAATTGCCAAAATATCGCCTTGACATTTCAGTATTGGATAGGAAATACCTACTTATGTTTGTTTGTTTCCCTTGCCCCCTTTCTTCTCCACCACAGAAATCCGCTATGCAACTGTGTACTGGAATAAAGCTGAAAAAACACTTCAGGTCAGGAACACACTGGACAGGAGTGGAGATGCTTATGGTTTCTACAACAACAGTATACAGACAACAGGTTGGGGCGTCCTGGAGATCAGAGCAGGCTATGGCAGTCAGACCTTAAGCAATGAAGATATCATGTATGCTGCTGGCTTCTTGGAAGGCTATCTCACAGCTCCGTAAGTATCTCAGGAAGCAACTCAATTAATGACACTTCAAGTGGATTTCTGTACTTGTGAGGTTTTTTTCTTTTCTTTAATTTCCCTGAATACCCATCCATTTAAACCAACCATACATTTTGCAGTTGTATGCTGTTCTTTTAATTAGTAGCAGGCATGAGGTATAGCTTCTTCATAATGGGATCAAAAATGCCTTCCGCTTCTCATTCTGCAGGCTCTCCTAACACCTCGGTGAGATAGATGAGTACTGCATCTATGTTACTGACTAATGTAATCACAAAATAGTGTATGTGTAAGGAAGTGCATAAGCCCTGTGTTGTAAATAATTGCAAAAGGAGTAGCGAGAAAAGTCCTTACTTCCCCAGCATGTGGTTAGGTGACTGACCAACAGTAGATGAGACAGTTGAGAGCAGATCAGTCAGGGAGAAATGTTGCTAGCAAGGTCTGCAGGGCTTCCTTTTTCAGCAAACACTGTCAAGAAACTGCTGGGGAGCAGATACCAAAACTTCACAGCATGGCAAGTTGTTTTGGCCAACTTAAAAAAAAAAAAAAAAAAAATACTGATAAACCTGAAGGCAGTCTGGTGTATGTCCAGAAGGGTCAGTGTTCTCCTGAAAGCCCTGAGGGACTGAATTTCTCCCACTATGAAAACTGTCTGAATTTTGTACTTTTTATGATTCCAGAGCAGGGTTTTTTTTCCCCAAGATAAAACAAAATTAAATAAAAAATCCCCCCCAACCCAAAATACATAGCCCCAAACAACAGCCAACCAAAAAAAATAATCCCCAAACCATACCTTGTTCTTTCCTTGACTCAGTTGCAAGACAGAATGACACTATGAAATACTCACTGGTAGTAGATGGCAGTGCTAGGTTGGACTTGATGATCTTAAAGGTCTTTTCCAGCCTAAATGATTCTGTGTAGCTGGTGATGTAGCTAAGAACATCACACGTGGCTTGTTGTTCAACCAGCATCATCTTTTCCTATGACTAAGTTGACAGAGGAAAAGAAAAATTCCAAAATTCTGATGCATGGCTGGGGAATAGTTGGGAGAGGTTTGTGATGGCTGCAGTGACATGAATTTGGCTTTGTCAGCTTTGCTTTCAGAACACTGAAATAAATAACCACAGACTGCGTTGGACAGGTCAGCAAGGGAAGGTTGTGTGAATGTTTGTCAGATATGGCTTCTGGATAAGATAATATTAATTAAGAAGATAATTTAAGATCAGTTAATACTTACGGATAGTTCTCTGATCACATGATAATGTCACTCTAATAAGTCTCTGCTGGTGAGGCGGCTAAGTCTCTGGAAGCATGCTAGGGAAATTTAATAAAGTAATACTTGTCAAAAACAAAACACTTCTGAGAGGAAGAGTAAAGGAATCCTAGAGTTTTGAGCACACAACCTGTACTCCAGGCAGGAAAATACATGAAATACATGAAAATGAAATACATGAGAGATCTGAATGTATATTGTTGGATTATTTGGCTTGAGAGGTTCCTGTTTTGTGCTATTCAATCAATTTATGTAAACTATGTCTGGATCTGGGCGATGCTAGCATAACATTTAGAATATTGTTAAAATTGGATATTACTCAACAGATTTTTTTCATTAAGGCTTTACCTAGGTGTATTAATCTCTTAAATGATTAAGCTTAAGCTTTGTCATACTATAGGTAACTCAGGCCATGCTAAGCCCCATTAGATGTCAGGTAGTGTTCTAGTAGCAACAACTCATACCCTGTTGCTCTTCTGCCTCCACAGTAGATTTATGTGTCTTCCTGGCTTTTAAACAAACATAAGTATGTGCCTGTTGCTTTAAATGTGATTTGAATGTGAAACAGTGTCTGCAGAGGCTTATTTGCTGTCTTAGTCTATGCTGAGTTTTAGAGGAAGGAGATTTTCCCCCTTGGGTTTTTTTTTCCCCGTGGGTGTTAAATGAAGATTCACAGAAGTGAAATTATGCAAATTATTCTGCTCAAGGCTTTCACCTTCTCCAGGTCAGGTGCTTACGGAGGTTGGTTCCTAGCCCTGGCTGTTGTTGCTGTAGGGCTACCAGCACTGGGTGGCCTTTTGTAGAGAAGTGAATATAGCAGAAATAGTAATGAACAGAGATCTTAAAGTCTATGGAATTGAAGCTGAGGGTTTGTATCAATGTGGAAAAGTAGGGCTTGAGACTTTGGCTTTTAAACAAAATGGGAAATTCAACTGTTTTAAAGGAGATTAAGTGCGAGAGTGAGTTAAGATACAAAACCAGAAGTAGCTAAAGCCTTTCTTTTCTGGGGAAACTTTTTGAGAAAATCCACAGAGAAATCCTCTGACAAGTGCAAGACCCGAAAATGCTTACCATCACTAAAATGACTATCAAATATTATACATACCATTTGAATTTGGGTTTTTTGCTATGTCTTTGCCCCGTTGTACATCTGTAAATGCAGTGGAAGCATATTTCTCACTGGGGGTGATGAACATAAGCTTTTCCTGTCAGGTCATATAAAGCTATTTTGGACAAAGAAGGTTTTTCTGTAAACTAAGAATACCTTTTGAAAATGCTTCAACTAAGGAGCAGAGATGAATTAGTGATGTACTCTCTTGACCTTTGAGAAGACAGAGAACCTTATTGCTTCAGGTTTTAGCTGCACGACCTTGGTAGATTTTTATTTGGCAAACTGCAACTAATGAATCCTTTTATACGCTGTGTTTGCAATTTCCTGTATCACAGAAGTGAGAACTCTCTAAGTCTGCAGATGTTAATATTGCTCTCAGAGCTCCATTTCTCCTTCATCTTGCCTAGAAATTCACAGGATCCTAATTAATATGCAGGCAGAAGTTCTATCTTTGGGACAGTTAAGTCTTCTGAAGTAACACCAGGAAACAGCCTTTCTCAATCTGTAACTCTATTCCCATCGGACTTCTTGGCCCATTCAGCCTCTCTTCAGGGAAACTCTCCAACACCATCACAACTTCCCTTATGAGAAGATGTCTCTAAACATTCTCATTCCACTTTTGCACACATTGGTGCCCACAGTAGTTGCACTCAGCTCAACCTTCCTTTTGAAGGACTTGGTAACAACAAGGGAGACTGTAAATATGTGTTTAGCTTTGGGGAAGGCTCTATTTGCATTGACAGCCACTTAGCTGCTGGAGTGAAGACTCCTGTGTCAGCTGCCTGTACAAGCACCTCAGGTGGCTCAGGCACAGCCCTCCAATGTGAAAACATTGGGTATGCTTGGTAATTGAAGAGGCCTTTAGCACATGGTTACCTGTTGTCTTAACTCCAAGGTGTCCAGCTGTCTTGCATCCATATGCGGTAATGACTCACCCTGAAATCCTACTAGGAAGAGCTCTGATGTGATGCATTAATAGGAAGGAAAGGTTGTGTGCTTGATCCCAGGTTGAAGCACAGGTTCCTGCAGAAGCTGTTGGGTGAGCAGGAGCTGCGGCTTGACAGTGCCTGCAATTTGGAGACCTTCAGGAATTCTCAGCTAGCGTAGTTCTCACATTACACCTTAGGGCATGAAGGAGAGTTTTAAGACACAGCTAGGCCTTATCATGTAAGCAAAAGAGTGACCAAGTACCTTTCTTAAAAACATATGCTTTGTCCTTAGTAGGAACCTAAGCAGACTGTAAAACAACCACACTAAAAAAAAAAATAAATATGCAGAATATGAAGTATGCTACAACTGTTTTATGTGAGATTACTCAGGAAAAATTAATCTCATCTCTAGCTGTATAGGTCTGTTGGAGAAAAAGCGATAGTTCATCTAGTCAGACCAGTTTTCCAGTGATGGTAGAAACATAAACCTTTTCTAGAGCATGCTTCATTTTTCTAATGTTGGCACCTGATTCAGATAGTAGCTATATGTTTGGGGATTTTTGTTTGCTGAATTCTCTGAGAATTTGCAGGGGTGGAGAATATTGATCTGTCTCTTCAACTTTCTTATCCTCTTCAAGAAGTAGGTTATGATTATGTCATGTAGTCTTGTGTTATGTGGAAGATAGGAAACTCTAGAACTAAAATTAATGCTGTAGCTGCAGCATTAGGGGTTGGATAAATTGAATCCTAGTGTCTGTAGTGTCTGGGGATCCAGACACTTGTTTTTATCCCCGGTCTCTCACCCCTCTGTAAGGTCCAGTCCTATCATCCAGCCAAAGATACTTGCTCTGGTGTTCTTAGGTATGAATTCTCTTTCTCCATTGCAAACAGAGAAGTGTTAATGAGGCCTTACTTTACTTAGTGGCAGAGCACATCCAAATCTGTGACATTATTTTAAATAGCTCCAGTGGGGGTCTGCCAGGGGCCCAAGAGCAGTATTTTAAATTTGAAGCGGCATTAATTTTACTCTTTTCTGATACAGCTTCAGCTGACCTGAATCCTGTCATCTTCCTCAGTAATTTGAAGAAGCAGGGCTCTGCTTTTCTGTTTTTAGGCTTTGAATTCTTGTCTCAGATTTGTAATTACCTTGCATTTGGCTTCAGATGTAGTTGCAAAGCCCTACCTTACTAAAATGATCCAATTTACTTCAGAGAACAATACCCTTAAAAAACATGCTGGCCATGCACACAGAAGCTCTGTTAAAGCAAAAATATTATAGAGAGCAACTAGGGGAAAAATTCGTGATAACATTGGTTATTAAAAAAATCCCAATCAATACCAGGAGTTGTCTGTCCCCTGTTAACATATACAAGAAAGCCATTAAAGAAGCTGTTTTCAGTCCCTTGATTCTGAACTAACCCAACCTCTACATCAGTCATTACAGCTTAAAGATAATGCTACTGTAAAATCTGCCTGTATTGCATAACCTTTGAGTGCAAAATAGGGAGTAGAGCTGATGGTTGAGTCTGGAAGCCTGATCATTTGTCCTGGCCTAGGCAGTGGTTAGAGCAGTATCCTAGCTGTGTAACTGCTTCTAATCACTAAATGACCATCTGCCAGGTGAACCAACTCGTGCTGTTTGCTCCACATTAGTGACATGAGTGCTCTGATTTGTAGCATGGAGTAGGCTAAGCTCTAATTTCCTTCCTAAAATTACTTGGGATTTTTGTTTGGTGAATTCTCTGTGAATTTGCAGAGGTGGAGAATATTGATCTGTCTCTTCAACTTTCTTATCCTCTTCAAGAAGTAGGTTATGATTATGTCATGTAGTCTTGTGTTACGTGGAAGATAGGAAACTCTAGAACTAAAATTAATGCTGTAGCTGCAGTTTCATGAAAGGTGTAATGGTGTAAAGCTGCTGAAAGCTCCTCTCTCTTGCCCCAGCACCTCTCTCCACAGATCCCTCAACTTGTGTCTGCCCTTTCATGCATCAGTTAATCTACTAACACAGTATAGAGCTGTCTTTTTGCACCAGCTCTGTTGCTCATCTGTTGGTATAACAACCTAATTCAAACTACCAGAAAAATAATTCACATTTTTGCTCGGTTAATGTTTTGTCTGAATGTGTGCAAACAATTACATTTGGTAGTGAGAATGGTACCAGAGCTAAGATAAGAAGCAGCAGGGTCATGCAATCAAGTTCATGCAATCATCTGGGAATGGGGCAAAGGAAAGAAATAGTGGAGAAGATCAGTGGATTATTCTCTAATCATCAGCAAAACATTCAGTCATCTGTCTGTATTCTCTAATTATCCCCTGAGGGAAACTGGGAAGAGCTCCTGTCTGCATCCCTCCCAGAGAAAGCTGCTCTCATGAGATTTGCTATTGGAATTCTGTCCTGCTGGCATGTGCTTACCTTGAGGCTGGTATCTGTTTCTCAGTGCTGTTTTCTTTCTCTCAGCATTGGTAGGAGATAAATTTACTGATGATTGATGAAGTTCTGTATCTATCAACTCCAGACCTCAGCGAAATAATTCTCTGCTGATTTCCCCCTTTTTATTTTTAAATTTAATCAGTGACTGAAGAAAAAGAATTAGTTAAGTTTGACCCAAAATTAAGAAATGTTGAATTTCTGTTTTGGTTTGAATCAAACAATTACATTTCACGTAAAATGGAAGGATGACTTTAATATCTGGATTCTTGAGCATTTTTGGTAATTGATTTCATCCTGAAGGACTTAAACAAAACAAACAAAAAAGCCCTAACCAACTAACCAACAAAACCTTTCAACTTTTGTTTCTATTAGCTAATGGGGATGAAATGGCTACCCAAATAAAAAAAAAATCACAAGAATTTTAGTCTCCATAAAGCTGAATCTGTTTAGGGCTGGCATGAGTGGGAGTTTCTGTGGGAACATATAGGATCAACTTATAGTGCTAGTAATGCCAAGATTGTGGGTTTGATCCCTTGGGCCCATTCATTTAAGAGTTGGACTTGATCCTTGGACTCAGAATATTCTGTGATTCTATACACACTTTAAAATGGGGAAGGAAGGCACATGGTTAATGGCAAGTAAAACCTGCTAGGTATCATGCTGAAATTATCTCTCCAAATAATGAAATTGCTGAATTGGAAAATTATATTATCTATACCCTTGTGGGTTTTTTGGTTCCAAATAGAATAGCTTTCCAGAAATCTATTTTTGTTGTGCTTTGAATTAATGTGCTAATGCTTTCAAGATGCTTCTGGCCTACAAATATTCCCTGAATGTGCAGTTTTGCTATGAAGTAGTTCAGTCTCATTCTTGCTTATCTTTGCATTGTGCAGCAGTTTGAGCAGGCATTGACAAGGTCATTCATTTTAAGTTAAATTTCAACAATCCATTTGTGTTACCTTTGCTGTTTGTCATACACTGGAGTAATTTCTGCGAGTAGGAAAAGCTTACTTTGTGGACTGTGTTGCTTGTCTGTCAATGCTGTCATTGTTGATCAATGGGTTGATAAATTGAAGGAAGGAAAGATGCAAAAGAATAACTCCTGCTACTCTTATTCTTTCAGGCACATGTATGACCATGCTGCAAATATGTACCCACAGTTAATTAAGAATCCCACCGTCCGAAGTGGAGTTCAGAATTTTATGGCGTACGTATTTAATTAATAAAAATAAATTATTCAAGACTTGGAGTTGGAGGGTGACAGAATTTTCAAGGTGTTTTTATTCTCTTCCTATTGGGATAAAGAAAATATATGTTTCCTTTCCTTCTGATTGAATGTCATTATTATTAAAAGAAATTCAAAGTATACATGAAGAGGGGCATATACTCTTCCTCAATGCTGATTCTTTCAAATAAATGTTTGAAACCATTGCTACAAAAGGGTGTGGATAATGTCAATGAATTCTGAAGGTCATTCTAGTAAAAATCCTTTTCTAAAAAGCTGGTATTTTGAATGTTACTGAACAGTGGTCTCCTAGCACCTTAATCTTTTTAGCATTGTGTATCCTTTTCTTCCTCTGTTAGGTTAGTATCTTATTCTACCACTGATGTAAATTCTGTTCTAATCAGAAAAGTCCTGACTCACTTTTCTCTTCAGCTGTATAAATCAAAAGTAATTCTGCTTGAATAATGCAGCTACACTGTTGGGAAACCAGAAGTGGGAGAAGAACCAAGCCAGGTACTGGAAAACTCAGCTCTGATTAACAACTATTTTATCTCCTTATACTTATGGTTTTTTCCATTACAAATACTTCTGTGAAACTGTCAGTTCCGGGGACTATTTTTTTCCATTTATCCCTTGTTTTGTGCTTTCTGCAAGGGGTGATATATCTGACTAATTCTGTTATTGGTGTACATATATAAAATTGATTGGTTTTAGCTTATCCAAAAGGTAGGCAAAAAAGTCTTAGCGCTCCCTTGCTATTATTCTTCAGCACTGCTGTGCTCCTCCTTGTGAGAAAAATCTGACAGCTACCATAGCAATGTGTATGTTTTTTTTTTTCCCAGAATGACTCAGCAGTTTTATTCCCTAAAATGCATTGTTGGATGGAGGGGGACAATACTAGGTGACCTTGCATCATTTTTCTATTGCATATATCCTCAAAAAAAAATAAAGCATCACTGCCTTATAGTAGTTTTGCAATATGAGTTGCTACACTCTCTTGGAAGTCTTTAGCCCTGAATACTCTGACCATATCCCTGTTTCCTCCAACATACTTCTTGCATCTTGATGCTTCTAGAAAGCTAAGTCTGGTTGGTTTAATCATCCATATACCGCTGGAAGAGTTTACTTCCTTGACAGGTTCGTTCTCTCTATTTTGCTACTTTACATAGTGCTGGATGGATAGATACAGGAGGATAGAAGAGACCAGAATCTCATCCTGATTTCCAAGGGTTCTTTTATGGCTCTTTGTGCATAGCAATAGAGGGAACTCTGAGAGATCCTTGTAATATTGGCTGCTCCTGCCCCTAGAGTCTGTTCAGCTTGTGTTGCCTCATGCTCTAAACCTGGATTATTTGGCTCTTGACTGAATTTGCCACATGGCATAGTTGCTTGGCCTCCCACCTTTTATTAAGAGGAGCATAACAGTGGTTCTTAGGCAGTGTTTAAGCACCATCAGCAAAGCCTTCATTGCACTTGTAAATAAGGGAGAGAGCTAGGCTCTTCAATTGTCAGTCTGTTTCTGTTCTTAAATAGGCATTTAAAAGGGAATGGTTCATCTGATCTATCAAATGCTTGTTTCCTTTTACTGACTCTTTGGGGATGCTAGACTTCCTGTAGCAAAGTCTGCCACAAAGGTGAAGTCCAACTCATTCTTTGATACTAAAGACTGGTAGAAGCATGTGATGGTAGGATATGTTGCATGAACCTTTACACATGGAGGATGTAATGTTTATATCTGCAGGATTTCCAAAGTATGATTTGCCTCAAAACACTAGTAAGGTTGGATCATCTGAGTCATAATATATTTGTCCCTTCCCTGCATTATCAATTGCACTCTAAAAACCCCAAGAAAACCGCAACCTGTTTGTTCCTCTGCAGGAAGCAAGATCAATGGACAAGACAGCAAATCAGAAATAATAAGGATGACCCATTTTGGAGGCATGCTGGCTATATTATTGCACAGTTGGATGGTCTGTACATGGGAGCCTTCGAGTGGGCTAAACTACATAAACAAACAGTAAGACTATGCATCTCTTTTTCAGTAGCTGGGGATGGGATGTCAGTGGACAAACATGGGAGAAGGGAATCTGCTGTCTAAAAATAAAAAGTAGATACTTAGTGGCAAGCACTCATTCTGCATGCCAGTCTACAAAATCTTTAGTGGCTGTTCAATGTAGATAATGTGACTGAGCATTTGGGTCACATAACCACAGATCCTTTGCAGTGGACTTGGAACCCTGGACTCATTAGGTTGGGAGTGGCTTTTGTATCCATGTGTGAATGTTGGAAGGACAGACACTTTTAAAGTGCTTGTTGCTGTCACTTTACAATTGTTATTGAGCAAATGACCCTCTGGGTATACAGAGTACCTACAACAGCATGAATCAGCACGTAGGGAGTATATTAAACCTTCTGTTCATATTTCCAAGCATCAGATTTGAAATTCTAAAAGCCTCTCCATTTTTTTATAGTGCTAGATGTCTTTTATTTTTCTGTCTCTTAAGTCTCCAAAACATATGGTTACAAAATACATGGTCAATGCTGTGACAGGCCAAGTGGGATTGGTTTGGGGGTTTTGTTTAGTGGTGGTTTGTTGTTGGGTTGGGTTTTTTGTTCCCCTTTTTTTTTTAAATTGAATTAGAATTGTTTTCCAGATCATCAGATTGCATGTAATAGCAGAGGTCCTTTAACTCCTGTAGAGCATATGCTGTCCTAAAGTCTAATGTCTAATAGATTTTTCGGTGTGAGAGGGAGGACTTGAGTAATTGTAGTTGACCCTTTTTGTCTAGGTTTAACTATACCAAGAATTTTGAGGAGCTGGGAGTCCTGAATTGTAAACAATTGCATTTTAGTAAAGTGTACATCTTTCTTGCATAGAATTTACTCCCGGACTTTTGTGAGTGGGGACTCAGCTCAAACTGGAAAAAAAAGGTGTTCACAGCAATGATCCATCCTGAGGACCTGAGTTTATAGGGGAAAATACTAGAAACCTTGACTTTCTAGGAGAAGAACTCATTAATTCCCTTTTGTATTACCTGTATCTGAAGAGCCCTGCAAAGCTCATCATTTTTTTTTTTTGGCTGCTTCAGAATCTTTTAGATTCAGGTGGGGAGAGGGGAAAGTGCTAGGTTGTGTCTGAGTTATTTCATTGTAATAGGCATGTCCTACTTGCAAGGTGTGTTCCCTGATGCTTGCTTATTTAACTGTATATTTGATGCTAAAAAGCACTGACCTCTGGAGTGTCTGAGCAATTTTATCCTCTTTTTAGAGGCCTTATCAGCATGCCTATATAAAAACAGTGCACTTAGTGAAAGTTCAGATATGTGTTCAGGCTGAAATATTTGTGTCTTCCACTCTTGAACTATATACAGGGAGTATATTTTTTTTTTCTTTTCCCAAATGTTCCTGCAGCAGTTGGTGAGATTTATTTTGATTCTTTTCTATGCCAGTCACAATTTTAGCTTTGGACATTATCACTTACATTGAGATCCATATCTTTTTATTCAAACCAAAAATGTTCCCTGTGTATGTATTTCTCATATGAGATGTGCTGCTGTTTCTTCTGTGTACCAGAGCCAGTAAGTTAGCATCAGTCTCTTTACCTTTGAGTACATTTTGGACAGCTGCTCTTGCACCTAGGTGCTGGTTTTCCTTGGCATCAAAGTAATACCTGACAGCTCTGCAAAAGTTCAGGCAGTTTATTTGAAAAGTAGCATGGTATCCAACAAAATAATTTTGGGAGATTAGACTACACCAGTGCTGTGTATGTACGTATTTACTGCTGTTAGCATCTTCTTCAGGAAATAGATCTTGAAGACTGTTGTTCCAATCTTACATGGGCAAGGAAAACCGGTGCACATGCAGAGTTGCTGACTAATATTCTAGCTTCGACACATCCATTTGTCTGAGCATCAACTCAGCTTCTGTAAACTGTTGACACTTAAAAGCCCTAACTAAACTAACAAACAAAACAAAAAAGAAGACCAACAGTATCTTCCTTATTCCTTGTGATTAAAGAAGTCTGCCATCCAAAGAGGCTGTTGTCAACTTTCCTTTTCTAGTACATACTATAAGAATGTTTAAAAGGTTCTTCTATTTAAATCCTTTAGATTGTTAGTAAGTAGAATGTTTGGCAAATAAATTCACCTAATAGATGATTTTTTCTTATTCTTAAGAATTGTACTTTGGTTCAAGTAATCCAGTCGTTTTGATATTTTCTTGGGTGGCAACTGCAGTAACAACTATGAGCTATTTACGTTACTCAGTTCTCACCTTAAAAAACCCCCAAATTCTGCATGCTTTTAAAAGCAAATCTCATTCCCATTGCATGTTTTCCTCAGTGCTTTGAAAGTCTCTTCTTACATCTATCCTTTGGTAGATACTACTTTTGTTTAATTAAAAAAGAATCCTTTCCATGTGTTTATTGTTTTAGGATTATCATCATCAGGAACAAGTTTCTTTTGATATCTAGTAGTGCAGTAGTTTAGATTCATGGTTGTAATGAACATTAGAAATATTTCAAATACCTTGTGTGTGAATTGTGGTGTTTTCCTTTTTTACCCACACCGAAACAAAACAAAAGAACCCACAAAAAACCCCAACCAAAACCCAATATGTGACAGTCTGTATTTTGTTGCCAGATGTTCTACCTGCTGTTGGGAAAAACTGTGTACTTCTAAATCCAACTAATTGCTTGGTATGTGCAGAGGGCAAATGCTCCCATTACCCATGGCTTAAAATAAGAATAAATGCTGTAGAAAAAAGGTTGGGAAGCTTTTTCCCATAACTCCCAAAATATCAGAGACAGGAGAAAGAGAAGGGGAGGAGGAGCTGGATTTCTAAGTTCTTACATTTCTCCCCTGCCCATGAATTATCATACATGGACAGAGTGCTCTCCTGAACACTGAGAAGTTGGTTGGTTGGCAAGGACAGACTAAAAGAGATAAAGGGGATGAAGAAAAGGAACTGTGTTTACAAGGCGTGTGGATTTCAACACTAAGCAACAGGCACAGTTGTATAAAATTGTTTCCTTTTCAGGAGCATAGAAACAAGCTGTTTCAATTGCTAATCTGCTTTTAATTCTACACAATTCATGCTTTCAGTTTTCTCATCAGCATTACACGTAACCTTTTCAAACTTGTAAAGAAGCTGAGTTTTACATTTGGTGGGTTAGTTGATGTGCACTTACTGAGGAAGACAACTGAAAGGTTTGACTTTCTGTTGTCTGTTATAGTGCATGGTAGTTTGAAACTATGCCAAATCCACAGTGCTTAAATGAGAGTTGGATTATGTGCACACAAGTCACTCTGAAATGTTCAATTTTTCTGCTGTCCCCTAAATGTCAGGTTTACTTCACTTTGAATATTGTAGAACAATTGTGTCTGCCACATATAACTGAGCCTTACTGCAAAAAGAACATTTGATTTGGACTCTGAACTGTTTGATAGTAGTATTAGTACATAATTTTTTATTGTTATTTATGAAGCAAATGTTTTGTAGCGTACAGTTCTAAACTTTGTTTTGAATTGCATGGAGTCTGTTTTCCTGCTGGGCTGTTTTAGGTAAGTGCTTCCATTAAGACCTGCAGGAAGGAAATGTATATTGTAAACTTCTGTATTTTGAATTTGATACTTGTAGGTATCATTAAGAGTGATGTCAAAATCTGAATATATTTTCATGTTAAAATGTGACATTATTCTAGCTGGTTTAGCAACATTTTATATCCAGTAAACAAACCCAACCCTTTTGTTAAGACAATTTCTGAAGGAGGGGCACTCAAAGAACATTACACCTTTTCATCTGCCTAATGCTTTACCAACGCTGTGATTAATCTTGGGCTTGTCTATGCAGGGATATTACTCTTGAATAAGGAGGTGTCAGAGTTTTAAAGACTACAATGACTCCAGGACAACTCTCTATTTGCACTTCTTTATTTTGTATTGAGGGTGCTCATGCTTGGAGAAGTTACTGGAAAATAATGCTTACAGATGTCTATTTTAATGTCTCATGTAGACAAGCCTTTAAGGCTGGTTCTGTCCTGTCTGCCCCTTATATGTTTATTTCTCCCTGCTGCTTATGTAACTGGAACTCAAATTGATTTTTTTGTTTGTCTGTTTTGCTATTCAGGACATTACCTAGAGGAGCCACCCATTTTAGCAAAGAGACTCTCTCTCTTGTGGCTGTACCACCTCTCCATGTCAGTTTAGCTCATTCATTCCCTGTTCTTCAGGATGTAAACCATGTATACAAGGAGTTTTCCTGGCATTGCTCTGTGAGATAGGAGAAGGTGATTACAAAAGATTGTAATATGTCCTCTATTATGCACTTGTTATGATGCACAGGTTTTTAGGTCTAATTATTGCTAGTGGACACTGATTAACTCCTCATAGAGATTTCTTCACATATCCTGGAAATCAGCTGTAATTTTTCCAAAACTGGGGCTCTTGGCCTTAAGGCAGAAGCTTCAGACCACTCCTGAAATTCCCAGATTTGGCCTGCATTGCAGATGCCTGTGTCTTCTGTTTCAATGCATTGTTTTACTGAGACTCCAGAGAAGCTCTGTGCTTGTGTGATTTTGCTGAGCGTCAGACAGTCTTAAACACAAAGTCTGGTTTATTCAAGGAGAGTAATGAATTCTTGGAAATAAACTGGAACAAAATTTGCTTGCCCCTCAAAAGGGAAATGAAACCAACCCCCGTGGGTGCTTAACAACCTAGATCCTCATTTGCTTCTCTGATATTTTGGCTGGCTTTGGCAGCTGGCAGCCTAATCTCACCCAGTGGAGCCCTAGGAATTTGCATAACCTGTACTTTGTTTGAGCGGGTCCTTCCTCCTGCTTTCTGACTACTTTTCTGTGCTTGTTGTTATGAAAGCATTTTTACTTGGCACTTTTGTTCTAAGTTGAACGGACTTCCTGATAGTTAAAAAAGTTTTGACTTGAAGTGACTGTAAGAAAGTGCAGAAATGTGAAACTTAAGAAATACACAGGCAATTCTGACTGATGCTGCAGCAGGATCAACGTAGCTACCTGTAGATGTTGCAATGAAGGCAGGTTTTATGAAGGAGAATATGGAGTTGGTAGCAAATGGATGTCAAGTATAATTAAAATGTCTTGGGGCTGGCTGAGCATTCTCATATGTAATCCTGTTTGCTCCCTTCCTGGTATTGTACAGTAATGCCTGTGTGAATCAGAGTTTGGAAAGCAGCTTCTCCTTATTGTGTGGTGGGCTCACAGACCTTTCAGTGCAGCTGGATGGGGAAAAATTGTGCTGAAACACTGTCAAGTCTCTCTGTATGGATTCCAATGAGATAAAGTTGTTGGGACTGATTTGTAAATGATTCATACCTCCAAGTTGCTTAAAACTATGTAAAGATATGTCTCTTGATGTTGCTCCCTGTTTATATCCTTACAGCAAAAACATGATGAACTAAAGCATTGTAACATATATGAAAATTTACTTTGGATTTCTTCCTCAAACTATAGCTGCTGTTGAGGCCTTCTGCCATTAATGATTTTACTTGTGAGAATGACATATTTCTCTCACTTGTCTTGGTTAAGCACTGTGGGAAGTTTTAATTTCTTCCCCTGGGATATATGGACTGACATTATTTCTGGTTTTCCTGTTGGTTATTCTTTCTGCCAAAACAGCAGATGAATAACACAGAATTGAGCCTTCTTATTAAAAAGTAAATGGATTTGGCACTGTTTATTTTTTCTGTGTCCTTGTCTCCCCTTTCTGGGGTTTGTAGAGAGGTCAGCTTTATGGTTTAATAACACTGATTTATATTGCAAGCAATGTGTTTCTTTGCTACATGATTATGTGCCATTCTAAAATTACTGTTCACAGCTCTATAGTGATGTGTGTTCTGACTTCTTTTCCTTCAGCTTTGCTTAAACTAAAAGCATGGTGGAAGCAAGAACAGGAAGGATTTAGAAAACGGTATTTGAAGGCTGAGGCTAAACCACTGTTAAGCTCTTTTTTTTTGAAGGGGCGAACTAAGAGGAGGTTCTGAAGAGCATGTTACACAACCAGCTGTGTGTAGTTAATGCTGTCAACTCTGGCTAGCTCCACCCATAAGGAGTTTTCAAAAGCTCATAGCCTTTTGTGTGACTTTCCTTCTTCAGGTACTTCTGCCTTGATTGGTATTGCTAACAGGTCTTGTTTCCCTCATTTGTTTCTTCCTCCTCAGTCCTAATGATGTCTTAAATTGCAGTGTTTATAAAAATCTGAGAATTCCCAGGAGTGTTTGTTAGTGTAAGAAAAGTTCTAACAAGGGAGACTGTCTTGATGCTTCTCTGTCGCAAGGTGTTTTTTGTGGTCTCTCCTTTTCTCCTTTTCCTCAGCCACTGAGCAACTTTGATGTCCAGTTTCTGAATGCTGTTGGAGACCTGTTGGACCTTATTCCTGCATTATTTGAGTATTCTGCACGGGGTGGACAATGCAATGTGGAGCCAGGAGGCCATGGGAGATACCAGTGGGATATGGGACACTGCTCTGCACTGATCAAGGTGAGCACCAAGAACTTTATTTCCAGTGACTGTGTTGATTTGCAGTGTCACAAGTCTAAGTTTCTAGAGTCTTTCCTGTTTATGTTGCGTGTGCATAAAGGTACTTCTGTTGATGATTAAGGTGTATTTATGCAGTTACAACTTGTGCCTCCATAGGATTTTGAGTCCAGTTTTTTTCACTTGTGTTCAAGGATAGGGAAAAGACCAAACCAAACCGAAACCACAGAGATGGACAGTGAAAAGCTACTAGAATTACTAGGGAATGAGAAACTACCACAAAGAGGAGACTGGAAGAGAGTAACTTGTTTCACCTAGCCAAGTGAAGTCTGAAAGAAGGGATATTGTGAATGACTACAAATACATTGGACAAAGAAGCAGGGAGAAAGGGAAAAGGATTACATAAACTAAAGGACAGTGCTAACATAAAAATAAATGGGTGAAAGTGGTTGCTGTTTTCTGTTGATAGAGATACTCTGGAATGGCTTTCCAATGGGAGTAATGACAGAACCCTCCCCATGTTTTTAAGATAAGTGTCTGCTACATCATGGTGGCAATTACATTTTTCAGTTAAAATTATCAAGGATTTAATTATCATATAGAGACTCCAGGTATTGCAGAGCAACAATATTCACCTTAAATTGTAAAACATTCATTCAAGCATATGCCTGCAGCAAGAGCTTTCTGGCCTAACAACAAATCTTAGAACTAGGGAAATATTTTGAAAAGACATAAATATATATATTTACCTTTTCAAATTGAATTTACTTGCATTTGCTTCTGTACTTTAAGGCAAATCAGAGTTATTCTCACAGAAACAGCATGTTTTAAGTTAATGCTGGATATGCTTGCAAAGATCCAATCTGAATGTGCGAATACAAGTATTCAAAATGAAACTGGGGAAAAAAAACCATTCCATGTGATGCAAGTGTCCCCAGTAACCCTAAACTGTTTTATTTTGAGAACAACACATGGGCAAGAATTGTTTCCGAGGTTTTCAGAAATTCATTAAGTGCACAGTTAAAAGCACAAGAATCTGCTCTTTCTTCAATAATGCAATTAATCTAACTACTTAAAACAAGTTGTTTTCCCAGCTTCTATCAAGTAAAAAGAAGGCAGAATATAGTGGGGTCATCTTTCTGCTTATGTTTTTCAGGTTCTACCTGGATATGAGAATATATATTTTGCTCATTCCAGCTGGTTTACGTATGCAGCCACACTGAGAATATATAAGCACTGGAACTTCAATATAGTTGATCCATACACTAGCACCAGCCGTATTTCATTCAGCAGTTACCCAGGTAAAGTCAAGAAAACCAAAGCCATGTAGCTATTCAGTATGGCGTGGACCACCTTGCTGTCTTGTCTGTGAAAAGAATGATACCTCAACAAGCACTGGCTTCAATCTACCTTAAAACTTCTAGCCACCAAGAGGACAAAATGCCATCTTCAGTTTTCTGGTTTGAACATGATGTTGTCATTGTCTTTTGTTGTTGATTAATCACTTGCAGTGCTCTAAATAGTACTAGTTAAATATTTTACCTCTGGCACAAACATGCTGCTTTGGATTCTGCTCGTGTAGTCTGCAGTCATCTCAAATGTTGAACTCCTCACCTTGCCTGTAGCGTTCACATGTTTGGTAATAACAGTTTTGAACATTTATTTACCACTGTGACATGACTCGTGCTGTAATGGGATTATTAGTGAGTATCAAACACTAGCTGTTTGAAATTGTATTGACTTCTTTGATGTTGGGTTAACAAACCTTCAGTTGTTTTGTTGTTGGCTTGTTTTTTTTTTTTCTTTTCCGCCCACATCTTCCTCTTCCAGCTCCTCTATAAGCTGTTGCAGAGGGCAGTATTTTTTTATGCTTATTTCATGTGTTAGTAATATAGTCACCATAATATTTAAAATCTCCTTTGGTAAGATTAGGCCAAATGTTAGAAATTGCCAGCATTTAATGTTTCAGTGGTAAAATATGTACTCTTGCTAGAATAGCACGAGAAATGTGAACATGAAAAACCAAAGTGTATCTATGGCTCCCTCTTAGAGTTAGCATTGCTTAAGTTTTTAAAGGTGAAATTTCAAATTAAAAAATACCCAGACACTTAGGAGTCTTCATAAACCTTTTTAAGTGACCTGTGTGCCACAGGAGACTGTCTCATTCTGATGAAATTTTGTTGGTTGATAATTTCAAAACGTTGAAATTACTGTGCCTCTGTTGAATTACTGTGCCTTACTGCAAAGGGAAGGGTCTTTCATGGGAGGGACTCCTGAGACTGTGACTGGGAAACTTTTGGAAAGCAGTTGCGTTCATTTCACATTGAAAACAAACCTTTTTCCGTGGGATTCCGACCCTCCTCAGTGACCCTCAGGAATGCAATGTCTTCTGACAACTGAATTTTTTTTTTGAGGAAGTAGTAGAGGTATTCTGGGAAATATCTAAGTGTGCAGCCTTTCAAGAGCCTGGGTTATCTCTGATTGCCTTAGAGGAATTTCGCTTGCTCGTTGAAAGAAATTTTGTAGAAAGCAAAGGTTTCTGTCTGAGCTCTGTTCATCACCTGAATGTTCATAAAGTTATTCTGGCTCTCAACAGAAGTACTGAGGATAGTACTGTCCCTCAGGAGAATGTGGCTCTGTTCAGCAACTGTTGCGTACTGCATTGCGCTGCAGATTCAAAACCAGGAATCAGGATCAGCCATGCAGAGCATTTATTATTTTATTGTAGTGGGTATCTGTGGTGATGTCTTTGGGTTGCTCCTTCTGTGGATTCTTTGTATAAAGTGAAATACCAATATTTGGTTTTCATGAGACTGAGAAAGCACACCGTATGGGAAAACCATACAAAGCTACTACTTCGCTGAAATGACTGGGGTCTGTTCACTAGTGTACAAAATCCCAGTGTGCTTCCCTGAGATGTTGAGGTCTGCAAAGATGGCTTATTTTAAAGCTTGCTTTTGTAGACTCTGGCATAGCAATGTGGAAAGGTGTACTTCTACCAACAAAATTGACTGAGAATGATTGCAAGGTATAGTTCCCATGAAGTTTGAGAGACCTGTGGTATGCCAGGTGTGCTCCTTGGCTGCCTGATTACAGGGTGCTATCACAAGCACTGGACAAGCACGGTCCATTGACTGCAGCAAATTGCATTAGCTATGGATGTATTCACAGACTTGCAGTTTGCCAGGGGATGAGTAAGCTCTAAAGCACTGGCCTAGTAATGCTCAAGGGACATCACGTAGGAAGGAAGGAACTGCCAAATTCCTCTGCTCCATGTTATGATGAGATGATGTTTTCAGGACATCTGACTGTGGAATCTGCAGGTCCTGGCCATGGTTCAACTTAACAATTGTAACCTCCCTGCATGCAGGTTCCCACTCTTATTCTCTGTTCTTATAGACACTAAGGACCAGTAAGAAAGGCCAACCTAGGAATCTCTCCTGAATAGTAACCTAATCCTAATGAACACAGAAGTATTGACTTTTGGAGGAAACAGCATTAAAAGGCAGGTGTCCTTCCAGGCTTCCAGTGACACTTAACTGAGTAATTTAAAGATTACTGTAATCCAGTAGACTGTATATAGTCAGACTGTTCTGCTGTCCAAAAGCTGTGTCAGAAAAACTTCAAGGAGTCATTTGGCTTTTGAGAAGGAATGTGCCAAATTCCTGATTTCTCCTGGGGTCATCGAGTAAAATTGTCCATGTTATTTGGCTTTTTTTTTTTTACTGAATTTCAAAAGACAGGCTGCTAATCTGCAAAATTTAATATTTGTTGTGACTCAGTTTAGAGCTTCTGACACTACTGAGTAACCATGATGTGTGTCAGCGTGTGCATTGTACAGCTAGAAGGCCTTGGGCTTCTTTGCTCCTGCTGTGCCCAAGCAGGTAGGAGGACAGGCAGGGATTGCAGAGTCTTTCCCAGCTTCCCCAGCAGTTATCCACATTCCTGTCAGGATGTTCAAGTGTCCACTGTTAACAACATGTCTTCTCTATACTGCTTTCTCCCCTTCAGAGCAGCAGTAGTGCTGCAGAGGCAAAGTTGGGTGGAATTTAATGGGAGTTGTAATCTGTTTTTGCAGAATTATTTCTTCACTTGCTGCTCATTTCCACACTAACCCACCCCAATCCTCACTTGAGCTCTGCTCATAGTCTTAGCTGAGGCTTCTCTTGAAAGTGTCTGTGTGCAGAGCTGCATGTATGACAGTTCTGTGAATCTTTGGAAAGGAGAAATGTCTCTGAGCTGAATTTTTGAGCATGCTTGACTTCAGTGTGTTCTTCAAGCTCTGGACATAAGTGCTTCGTGTGGCTGGTGAATCTGTGCATAGCAGAGAGAACTTAAATTGTACAGACACATTACTGTTGCTCACAAATGTTGAAGGAAGTTGTGCTCATTTGGGGGAGTAAGAAATGTGAGGATAGAGACAAGGTGCTAAATTTTGCACTACATATCTAGTAAAGATTAGAGCGAAAACTACTCCTCTCCTCCTTCTGTCCCTCTCCTTTCCTCCCCAGTCACTTCGTTACACCGCCCCATTGAGGCATTCAACGAAATGAACCCAATTAACTGATAAAATTTGCAGTTTTCCTTGAATAGCTGGGAGGTTGCAGCTCCCAAGATTTCCATCCATTTGAATAGAGCTCTTCTTGAACAGTAAGTTTTGAACTCCATTTAAGAAAGGGAATCTACCATTTGGACCCAAGCACTCTTTTTTTGGGTAGTACACTACCTTCTCTTGGCTGAGCCACAGTCTTTTAAAGCATGTTACTTTGATTTTAGCCATTTAAGCAAATCAATTGAGAAGAACTCTACTGCTACCTTTGCTTCTCTGGTCTGCTGTTGGGATCTTGCTTGGTTGAGGCAGGCTATGACATGGGAATATGATGGCACAAGTTGTCTTACGAGTATCTATACATGTGATGCTAAGAGAAGTAGTATGTGTCCCTTGCTTTGAAGTAATCTGGTGTTAATGCAGGATCAGAAAGTGCAGCATTATTCTCCCTGCCAGCTGGAGCAAGACCTAGGAGGAACAGACCACGAGAAGGCCAGTAGACATTGTTCTCAGGGGACCTGCTTGCTCTTGAGATACTGCCAGACCATTTCTTGCTTCCTTGCTTCCTCCAACATCTGTTTAAAACCCGGATGGAAGCAAAGGATGTGTCTGAACTTAGGAGATGAGAGACCAGAGCTGTGGTATGGAATGTTCTATTTCTTAGTGCCTGGGAGACATCTGCAAGTGAAGGAAGGCAGCTGTGAAGTGAAGGAAGGTGTTCAGTCTTGTGGAGCAGCTGCAGATAGGATCAGGAAAGATAATGCAGAGAATACCTCTGCTTTTCCATAGTCTGTTTATAGAGCAGAACATTGAGCATCTCAGTTGGGAGCTACTCCCATCCCTATGGGATAGGCTTTGGCTTCCAGCCTGTAACGCTGGCCCTTTCTGTACTTGAATGAGCACAGTGACCTTCTAAAACACCAAAAAAGTTGATGCTGTTTCAGAAAGCAACAGCCTACCTCTTTAGAAGCAGTAGCTGCCAGAAATGTGTTACCACCCACGTGTTCTTCAATATGCTGCCTTTCTGGAGAACACTGTCACTCAGACTGCAAAAAATTGCTTTGCTTGGCTGATTAATATTGACATGATGAATGAAACTCCAGACTCTGAAACCTTCAGTTTTCCAGTGGTGATTGGAAACTGAATCTAAATGGTTCAGACCCAGAAGATGCAATCAGAAGTGGTTTTGCTTGTTTCTATGTAGGAAGAGTCAGGTTCATCAGAGGGAGGGGTAAAAAAAAAGAAAATAAATGGTTTGAGTATTGCTGACCAAAATGGGATATGGGTTTACAGAGATGGTTTTACAGAAGAGATGAACTGCGCAGAGATAACACTTTCAATTACAACAGATTATCATACATACTTAAAAAATAGAAGAATGACATAAGAGGACATCAAATATCTTCTGATATCTCTAGACTTCTCTGCCCAGGTTTTATTTTTATGAATGTCTTTACTCTGGGTAAATCTGTTGTTGGTGTTTTAACTTCCTTTGTTTCAAGGGTACCTAAATCAAAATGGTGTATGCCATCTTGAAATAATTAGGCTATGGAGGTCTATCATGGTCTATCATGGAGGGCATGTTGTGTTATAAAACATTGCAGGATAAAACTTGGTAAATACTAAGGCCCAGAAAGAAACCCCCTTGTTTTCAGCTTAGCTGAGCTTTGCAATTTATTTGAATTACAGAGTTCAAGCTTCAGTTAATTCAACATCATTTCTTGTGTTGACACTTGTTTTGAGTCAAGTTTTTCTGTTTTATGTCAGCTGTTTATTGAAAATGAAGGATAAAAACTACTCGATTTATTTTGAAGTAGGGCACTTGGCATTGTCACCCACATGAGAATTGGTGCTTAATTCAAATCACAACTGCTTAACAATTTCATTTCTTGTCTCCATTTGGGCAAGCACTTGACTTGTTATACCACAGTTTATCACTGGATGTCCTATGTCTTTGTATAAAATAGACTGGCAGAGCCAGGTTTAGAGTGTTTATCTTGTTACTTATTTGAGAGAGATCTCTGCTGTTGATGTGCATAATTTATTGATATTCTTTTTCTGTCTCCAAGAATAAAATACCAGCTGCCAGGGTTCTCTGCCTGTTCTATACTGATATATTTTTAGAGAACAGGTGACCACAAAGTATATTTTCACGAATCTGTTCTAATTTGAGTATTTGATACTTTAAAGAAATTTTGCTGAAATTGAGCTCTCAGACATTACTTTTGCTTGAATGAGGTTTGTCTTTAGATAAAGTCCAGGAATAGGAGGCAGAATGGAGTAGTCTTTCTTGCTGTCACAGGTTGCTGACCTTAGTTTGTTTTCCAGAGAGTATTAATAAAGCTTGCTGTAGAAAATTTCATAGTGGAACTCGACTATTGTGATGTTGTACAGAATTTTAGCATTTTATACTCTTTGAAGACTGATCCTATTAAAAACTTGTTAACAAGAGTTGAGGTTCTGGATGACTTCCCCATCAGGAGCTCAGTTAACAACCTTTATTCCCCAGCCTGGCAGCCATATATCTGCTGAGTAATCTCAAAGTCAAGTTATTTCTGCTTTACAAGTAGTCACCATGCTATCAGCATTATAGCTGACCTTTGCAGCTCTGAATGGCACCTCCTGGCGTGGGATCTGCAGCTGGACCTAGTACTTCTGTTGGCATGTAGCCTGGAAGGGAGTCCTGCCCAGAGATCCATCACTGTATTGACTTTGCAGAGCTTGCAGGCCTAAAAAAATCCAGTGACAATATGTCAGAAAGAGGAGTAGGAAGAGCTTTTTCTCTTGTTACAGACTGAGGTTTATGATTTAAGAGATCCTCATTTCTTGGAGATGCTTTTAAGAATAGTTAAACTGGAACAGATTAAACTAGAAGGAAGATTTTTCTGCTTAGCTTGGTTTAATACAGAAGTTATTAATTTAAAGGAATTAATTCAAATAAATTTAATTTGTTTTTACAGAGTAAAATCTAAAACTGAAACTGGTTGATGAAAATCTTTGTGGAGTTTGTACTTCAGTTGGGTTTTCACTGTTGAATTTTTTTTTAATTCATTTCTTTGTTAGAAACCAGCACGCCCTAGGCATTTACAGTATGTAATCCTCAGCATAAAAATAAGACATAGCTTGACATATGGAGAAACTTCCAAGCGTGGCATGCAAACGTGAAGCAAATGCTCTAGACAAAGAATTAGGTGTGTTGAGAGCATGACAATTTCTCATTTCAAACTGTGTTGACAGGTGGGCTTAAAGCTCTTGCAGAAGTTACCCCCTCATCTTTAATCTTTGTACAGTTTGATTTCAAACGCGCATGTGTTGACTCTTCATGTCCTCTTGGCTTGTCTCTCTCTTTTCTTCTATGAGTATATCAAAGGTTCCCAAAGATAACAAATTTTGTGTTGTTGCTGTTTAAGGCTTTTTGGTGTCCCTGGATGACTTTTACATACTAGGCAGCGGCTTGGTAATGTTGCAGACTACCAACAGTGTGTTCAACCAAACTCTCATTAAGCAAGTGGTGCCTGAATCCCTGTTGGCTTGGCAGAGAGTCCGCATTGCAAACATGATGGCAAATGATGGCAAAACTTGGGCAGAAACCTTCTCCAGGTGCAACTCTGGTAAGTACATTTTTATACAAATCTTGGGGGAAACGGATGTGTTCGGTGTACCTGTTACACCCTTTTCCCTGGCAGGACATGTAACTCTCTCTTTGCTTTCATACCCAGGGACCTACAATAATCAGTACATGGTGCTAGACCTGAAGAAGGTCAAGCTGCAGAGGAGCCTTGATGATGGTGCATTATACATTGTTGAGCAGATCCCAACCCTTGTGGAGTATTCTGATCAAACGAATGTTCTCCGGAAAGGTAATAGCTCCTATAGTAGTTACTGGCTTAGGAAAACCATCTCTTTGTGTCAACTGATGGAGGATTGTGTTTTGTAACTGGTTTATTGCACACTAGTCCTGAGTTTAAGAAAGTTTTGTGTGAGCAACCCTCAGAAGGTTTTGTGTGATCAACCCTCTGTTGCCTTGTATTCATTTATCTGGTACGCTGTGGCAGAAATGGGGTGAGCATCTGTGTTTCTCAGAAGCAGAGGAGGGAAAAATAGACTTTGTCTCCTTTCTTGCTTGCCTCCTTACCTTTTTCTGATATTATTTTTCCCTGAGACCCATGAAGAAAAATATGGGGTGTATTTGAAGCAGTGCTAAGTAACTGTGATGCTGTGGGCTACTCGAAATTTTTGGGTGGGTCATCCTGAAAGAAGATGACCTTTTGAATAGGAAAGAGTTCTATGTTTATATTCATCTCCTGAACTTTCCTGGAGGTCTGTTTTCTGATAAATATTTGCTCTTTAAAAGCTTCTTTAATTCCTTAGCAAGACTAGCAACAACTTAATGGAAAACAAAAATCTAGGTGAAGCAAAACACCCACTGTCTGGTTTAATTCACAAGTGTTTACTAGACACATTAGCGACCAAAAGCCTGAGCCTTAAGTGTGTGTCTGGTGCTTTGTGCTCCCTCTTCTTATCACATGCTGAGGGGGTGAATAGATGAATTGCTTATCCTCAAAATGACTGGAAATGTATTTATGTTAGCAGCTGGGGTTGTTTCCCTTTGACACTTTTTATTTGCGTCTAGTTCCTTGGGAAGTTCTGGCTTATTCTAAGCATTGCCACATTGTCATTATTGTTTTATGTTTCTTATTGATAATTTAGAAAGATCCCATGTCTCTCACTTATGCATCTCTGGCTCTTTTGGCTTCCTTTGCCTTGGGCTTCTCTGTGATTGTGGCGCAGACAAACAAGCTGATAGAGACCCTTTAGCTCTGGCACTTGAAACATTACAACTACATCACAGTAGTGTTGTACCTGTGCAGAGAGGACATCAGGTACCCTGAGTTCCTTATCAGGTACCCTGAGCTCCCTTTCAGCAATGATTTGAGAGCTGCATTGTGGCATTCCCTGTAGGACTGAGCCCAACTTCAGGGCTTGGGCACACAGTGACCACTTCTTCCCTTGGAGATCTTGTGGCTGCTCTGTTCTTGAAGGTGGCATTAGAGGTTGCATATTACTTCATGTTTACAGTGTGTTTTTTCTCAGATATCTAAATGCACCTTGTGGGTATTGGATAACACAGCAGTTGGTCTCTGGGAGTTTAACCATTAAAAGGACAGGATGGGCTAAGCACTGCCAAAGTGCTGCCTTGGAGACCTCAGCTGCTGTAAGCCAACACTGCTCCTGTAAGCAGCAGGAGCTACTCCATGCCATGCAGGACACCAGACAAGTCCTATCGAGGCCCTAGCCCTGTTCCCAGGTGCTTGGAGCAGCCCAGGTGAAGGAGGTTTACCTTTCTCAAGAGCAATGCTGGTTTAAAGTGTTTATTATAGAGTGGCTGATCCTGGCACACTCCATCATTGTTTTGTAGCTGGTGTCCAAAGATAATGCCCTTTTGACACTAGCTTGGTCAGAGTGAGTTTGCCACCAGCACTGGCTTTTTAAGTCTCTTTCAAGCATAAACCTAGAAACAACAGAGAATGAGAATTGAAATCTCAGGTGAACAAAGGCTGGTATTGCTGTAATAAGCCTTGTGCTGAGGAAAAAGGAAGAATTTCCTTATACAGCTTTGAAAATTGAAAAATTTTTTTCTTTATGGCTTCTATCAGCTTTTTTTGTAGGCCAGTGCAGGTGAGTTCTCAAAACCAGGCATTTCTTATGTTGCCCTTTTCAGGTAAAGACATCCAGGTGCTGTCTGTACATTGAAAAAGAAAAGCCAATCCTTTAGAGGAGGTGGGGGAGGGCAGCACTGTCTCCTGTGAAGGAATAGGTCACAGGACTGGGCTGCAGTTCATGTTTCTTGATGATGAATGAGTTCATCTCATGAATGAGATACTGATTTCAGTATCGAAGGCAACATACCAGAGCAGAACCTGGGATCTCAGTGTCTTCTACCATATGTGCAATATTCTTATTGCTCTACTTCTTGATATTGCTGAGACCTTTTGCTCTTAATGGGCAGAGAAGGAAGGCATTTTGATTCAGGGAATTTTTGCTGCCTTCATGCCATCCCTGTCTCCCCCCCTTTCAGCCTTACATTCTCTCTGACTTTTTTTTTGTCACTGTGCACCCTGCCAGGTTTCACTGGCTTATAGCAGCCCTCGGGTAAAGCCTGGATTAGGCTGGCTGCTGCATGGGATTTGCAGTCTTGCAAGAGCCTGAGACACAGAAGAGCTCTTGCTGGAGGAGAACTTCAATAGCTTCCTCTGTTACAGCAATTTTGACAAAACTTTTCCAGGTTTATGTGAGACAATAGCACCTTTTTGAATCACAGCTAAACCCTACTGGTTTGGAAGCTGATGTATCTGTATCCTCTGGCTTGCATCATTAGAGACTGGCAAGTGTGCTTATTTCTGGAGGACACCTGTATTACAACACAGCCTGTACACAACCTGTTTTCTTCAGGTTGGCTCTAAGTCACATAAGCAGATGCCAGTAGACAGGGTATTCCTGTCTTCCCTATCCTAGGCAGGACCCAAGCTGGTAAGGCCTCCACTCAGGCAGTGTTCCAGTGCTTATGCTGTCTGTGTATCTGTCCTTCAGGAAATTTGGTTTGTATTTGTGTGCATGGCTCCCAGTGAGTTCCAGTTGATTTTCTTGAGCATCTTACAGCCAGACTCCTTGTGTTATGCTGGGCTAATGTTAATACATGGAGTACTGCATTTACCAGTGCCTAAATGGTAAATCTCTAAGCCAAATCCTGGTGTGTGTGATTTGAGAAGGAACAACAGGGAATGTAAGTGCTCTGGAGAGAACCTGCAAGTGTACTGCTCTTGGGATTAACTCATGTTATACACTCCCTGCTTAAAAACTCCTTGGTGCCTGCCTTTGAAGAAAAAAAAGTAAAAAAATTAAATGTTAAGGTATAGGTATCTATTCTTATTTATTCCTGCACCCAGATTCTGACCTGGATGATCTCCTGGCTCTTTACAAGCGCTTCTGCTTTCTACAGTAGACTTGCTTCAGGCAGTTTTATGTTGCCTACCTAAAACTCTTCTCTGGAGTTCTGCCTGGCATCCTTTGCTCTTCAGAGTTTTAAAAACTGCAGGATTCACACTTGCTTTGGGAAAAGTTAGTGCAGGGCTCTGCTCTGCTAATCAATCACTTCGTAACCCTCAAAGGCAGCTATTGGCAAGTGTGCAGCAATGCTCCCGTCTTTTCCTCATCACTGCATACAACTACCACTGCACAAAGCATGCGTGTGCTGGCCTGGCTCCTCTTCACCCCGTGTAGCTCTTGTGGTCTGTGTGTTTGTGTGTTGATCCACCCCTGCCATCTCAGCATGGTGTAGTGTTCTGCCCTGGTGAGATAGGAAGGGAGCAAAAAACGGGAGTGACTTCAAGCCTCTCACTGTGAAGTTTGGTGGAGGTAAGTGATCTTGTACTCCTCTGAGGCTGAGCAGAGAAACCTCTGCAGGAGGGCTGTGGCTGTGCTGTGTGTTCACCTCCGGCTCCTGCAAGTCTGATCTCAGCTGTTTTGCAGGATGAGTCCTCAGGGTGGATGTCTGGGGGCGGGTTGCCTGGGTACAGTCTCCAGTGGTGTTAGACTGGGAGTCAACCCCAGTCATGCCAGTGTTGCCTTACTGTGTTCAAACCAGTTTGCAGTGTTGTTCCTTGGCATGCAATGCAACATGGAAAATTGTTTATTTTCCTTTCTGATATAAGCAAGAGCATCCAGCTTTTGTAAGTGATTAACAGATTGGGGTTTGTCTCTGGCAGGTTACTGGCCTTCATACAATATCCCTTTCCATGAAAAGATTTACAATCTCAGTGGGTATGCATCATATGTTGTCAAGTACGGCATGGATTTCTCCTATGAGCTTGCTCCAAGAGCAAAAATCTTCCGTCGAGACCAGGGCAAGGTGACTGACTTGGAAAGCATGAAGTACATCATGAGATACAACAGTAAGACACGTATTTATGTACTGCAGAGATGATTTTAGTAAGCACTGTTACTTTTATTTCTTGGATTATAGCGGCAAGCTGCAGCCTCACATACGGATCAGTTATATTACCCTAAATGCAGAGTACAGTCAAAGCAAACAGATAACACAGACTTACTGTTGAGGTAGGACACCAGGCTAAAATTGTTCTATCAGGAACAAGGGCCCTTGGGCTTGCTGTTTGACTTTTCCAGAGTGCTTCTGACACTCCAAGAGACATTGTGGGCTGCTATTACCTAATACATCTACAACCTGTCAATCTTGAGAGCCTTAAATCCTAAGCAACAGTTAGATGGATTAAGTATGAGAATAATGTTGATAGTTTAAGCATTAATTAACACACTAATGTTTTAGTTGTTGATAAGTCAAAGACTTTTCATTTTCCCATGCCAGTGAGCAGTGCACAAGAGGCTGGGAGGGAGCCAGGACATCTGACCAGAAGTGGCCAAAGGGATATTCCATACCATTCCATAGTATAAACTGTCATGCTCAGTGTATGAACTGAGGGGAATTGGCTGGAAAGGGCTGATTGGTGCTCAGCAGGTCGTGAGCAATTGGATTATGCATCACTTGTTTCTCTTTGGTTTTATTACTTTCTCCCTCCCTCTCTATCCCTTTTCATTATTATAATTATTGTTTTATTATTGACTTTATTTCAATTATTAAACTGTTTGTATCTCACCTCATGGGTTTTCCTTTTTCTGATTCTTCTCCTGGTCCCATGGAGGGTGTTGGGTGGAAGTGGGAGAGCAGCTGTGTGGTATTTAGTTGCCAGCTAGGATTAAGCCAGAACAGTAGGAAATGGTCTGCTGTTTTTTTTCCTGACAATATTCTCTTTAACTGGATTAAAACTAGCTCAATTAACTTCTAGTTTAGCCCATATCAAAGTACAGATAGCTGTAGACGCTACATTTTTATTCCCAGTTATAGGGAGCTCACTGATTACTTGGCTTGAGGTTTGAGAGGCCTCTCCCAGGGTGGGGTATCGTTGTTTTGGGCTGTGAGTAGTGGCGTACTCATAGACCTTGAGGTTTGTCCACCTTCCCCTCCTTGTTTGCAGCTACTGCAGTGGGTGTTCGAAGGTTTTGCTCCTTACCACTAACTTTAGTCCAGAACAGGAACACAAAGGCTCTCATTACTGCATTTCCCCACCCACCCACCCACCACTTCCCCTTCTCTTCTGCTTTGCTCTCTTGACAAAGTTTCTATAATTCATGTGGAATTCCATCATGTGTAATTGCAGATATGTGTGGTTAGAAGTTGGCAGGGGTGCCCCTGGGATGCAGAAATAGCTGTATGGCCTTGGATTAGGAGTTTGTCTACTTAATGTCTTCTAGCTGGTACTGGGGGAGGAGCATGAGAGCAGTTCAATAGAGTGCACTTACCCAGCTTTTAGTGGCTCCATTACTTTGCAGTGGCTTTTTGTGAGGAGGCTAACTTATTTTCTTTTCTTCTTTGCTTTCCCCCCCCCACATTTCGCTCCAGACTACCAGCATGATCCTTATGCTGAACATAATCCTTGCAACACCATTTGCTGCCGGGAAGACTTGAATCCTTCTTTACCAGTGCCTGCAGGCTGCTATGACTCCAAGGTAAATTATCTCAATTTTAACATCAGCTGAATGTTTGCTGCAGCCTGTTCATGCTCTTGTCAGACCTGTAGAAGGTTTCCCTGGACTAGAGCAGGCAGGGCCAGGCATGTCTGTTCCCTCTTTTCATGCCGTCCCAGTGCTTGGGCAGATCCTCAGATGGGAATTCTGTGGAGTCCTGTTTCCTATCCCTGACATCAGTCCTAGCACAGTGGTAGAGGATAACAGGGGGATGTGTATGAAACAGCCTTACAGCAGTAGGAGCCTAAAATAATGCTGAAATGAGTCTTCACTCAGGGAAGGTGACTGTTGTACAGTCTCAGCCTCCTGTTCACGGGGACTGCTTGGGTGCCTCGCCAGAGCCCAGAGGAATGTGTTTTCAATCTCAGTTTAGATTTATCTTTACAACAGGCTTGCTAGTGAGCCACCCTGTTCCAGGGCTCCACCTCTCTGAAAAACTACTTTCTGAAAAGTTTGGGGAAGACGACTTTGCATTTTAGAGGGATGTGGGAAAATCCTTAGACTCACTGTCCTGCAGAAAGCAGCATTTATTTTGGGCAGGTTATGTGATATTTTCACTGTCAAGGGCAAGGCCTAGTAAGCAGCTGTCCAGCCCTGGTGTGCTGGGAAGTTGTTCAGTGTTTTATCCTGTGGGGTGTGGCCTGCTGTGTTCCTGGATTACGAGTTTCGTTGCTAGGATGGGACCTGTGAAGGCTGTTTTGGTAGTGCCAGTGCTGTGTGTCCAACTTGCACAAGCCTGGCCAGCTGTCTGTTGCAGTGGCCAGTGGGAGGCTCCTCAAGCTGGTTAATACAAGAGGAATGCAGAAAATGGCTGTGTAGAGGTGTCTGGTAAGGGAGTGGGTCAGTGAACGCTGGTTGTGGAGCCTTAGCCAGCACGGTTGGGCAAGGGGAATGGGCTGGGCTAGGGATAGACAGGGGGACCTAAGAGGAGTATTGAGAGAAGCAGTCCAGAGCAGAGATGAGACCTGTTTAGTTATAAACCCTACAGGTAATTTTAGTGTCGGAGTTTGGGAAGATGGAGCAAGCTGGGAACCTCTTAGGAGGTAGTGAAGGAACAGGGTGGAGTCTGGGCAGAAATATTAACTCTGTGCTGCCTTTCTCCATTCCTGAATTACCCCAACATGCCCCAGGGAACGGCCTAAGTGTTGCATGCAGTAGAGCTCAGGTCAGAACCCTGGTCTGCCTGCTGAAGCCTCAGCTCTTTTGGAGACACATAAATCGAGGGAGGATTGTCTCGAGGGCACTTTCTTTCAGCCTGGCTAGTGCAGGGGCTGGAGGGCAAGTGTGGGCTTGTGCTTTGCTGCTGCCCGTCAGCACTGGCTGCTGCTGGCTGAAGATGCCTCTGTGGAGGGGAGAAATGCTGCCTGATCGATGTGCATTTCCCCTGCTCACCTCTTTCACTTCACTGTTACCAAATCTCCCAGAGCTGTCAAATCTCCTGCTGTCCGGGACGGGGATGTGTCAAAGACC
This sequence comes from Corapipo altera, assembly GCF_003945725.1. NCBI lineage: Eukaryota > Metazoa > Chordata > Aves > Passeriformes > Pipridae > Corapipo > Corapipo altera. The sequence continues at coordinate 18,577,975 of NW_020884873.1, forward strand.
ATGCAGTCCTTTTGCCCTGAATTCCTGTCCTTTGTTACAGGTGTCAGATTTCCGCCTGGCATCAGCGTTCACAGCCTCTGCCATCAATGGCCCTCCAGTGCAGGGAGGGCTCCCTGTCTTCACCTGGAGACGGTTTAACCGCACGCGGCACCAGGGCCTGCCAGAATCATACAACTTTGATTTTGTCACCATGAGGCCGATCCTGTAAAACCAGCATCAATATCCTCATATGGATTTTTTTTAATGAAAATTTTATTTCTTGTGTGTAATAAATTGATCTGAATGTCCACATCCTTGTGCCTTACCTGCTTTCCCCTGTCCTGCCTCCTAGGCACTTGGTACTGATGGTGGCTGCTTCAGTGCAGTCCAGTGCATGTTCCTTTCTTCTGCGCTATTTGGGCAGCCCTTCCTCTGACTAGGGTTGATGGGAAGCAGGTAGCACAGCTTTCTGTTGATCTGAGCCATCATCAGTTGTTCCCAGAGCTGGAGTGAAGAGCAGTGCCACCAATGAGAGTGATCTGTCTCTAGCAGCAACATGGGACCTGTCTTCAGGGCTGGGCTGAGCCAGGTGGCTGCTGTGGGCTATGGTGGCCTTATATGAGCATTAGTTTTATGTCTGCCTTTTGTCTGAGGAGTGCCTGCAAGGTGTGCTGCAAGATTTTGCTTCCCATCCAGGAATGTCACTAGTGGAGAGAGTCAAGGCTGTGTTCCCCATGGCAGGTTGGTCTGTTATCTACAGGACACGGCTTTCAGTGGTGTTGGCAGGGTTTTCTTTGTCTGGCCAAAGCAGCTTGCAATGATCAGTCTGCCAGAGGGGGTGAAGGGCAAGCAGCCTGATGCTTTTGGAAACATGCCCCTGCCCACAGCTGCAGCATAACAGCAGGGACAGAACTGTGGTGCAATGGATCCTTTTTGCAATGGATTGGCCCATGCAGTTGGTGACATCTTTACCTGCTCCCTCAGCTGTGGCAGTGGAATGTGACAGTGAGGTGGATGTGAGAGCCAGGGCTGGACGCATTACTCTTAGTTACCTGTGTTTATGCTGAGGAGTCAAGTCACTGGGCTGTTTTGTGCTAGATATTATACGTGTAATTAAGTAAAACAAAATAAACAGCTCTTTCCACATGTCCTTGATGGTCCAAGCTAAACAGTGCACAGCACTGTCATGTATAATGAAGGTGAAGAAGGATGAGCAGTGTGAGGTTTTAATCAAGCCCCTGGAGTTTAGCTTGTGTGATGGGGAAGGGAGCGAGTTACTGCAACATGGGTCAGGTTCTACTCTAAATATCCATTTGTCACAGTAGGGCTGATTTCTGCCAAGGAAAGAGGGAGACCAGAAGTTACAGGAAAGCTATTGTTAAGGATGAAAAATCCATGCAGGGACTGAAATGGTTTGTTTGCTGAGGTAGAAGGAGGTAGATGTGAAAGGCTTGAGAGAGCATCTTTGCATGTGCAGGGTTAGGGGAGCACTGTTTAAAATGACTAACTGCTGAAGTACTCACCACAGAGCTGTTTTTTGCTTTTCAATACAGTCCTTTGGTAAAATTTACGGAGCTAAATGACTCAGCTCTGGTACCTACACAGATGCAGTGTAGGCATTGGTGTCTGTCCCAGTTGCAGCTGTGCCTGTGCTAGAGTAGGATGAATGTGTGATGTTTGCTTGATGCCCAGGTGCTCTCCACCTGCATATATGGGGAGGAGTCTGCCATGGTCACAGAGTTTTAGACACAGCACTCCCTCTTACTCCTACCTGAGTCAGTGAAGGTGCCTTGCTTGCCCACAGCTGGGACTGCAGGGACCTTGGCCTCTGTGTGAGCCCTTGCTCCGGGTGCCTCATCCCTGCCCCAAGCTCTCTCTGCAGAGACCTCCTTCCTGTGGTGGTGGAGCCACTGGCACAGATTGAATTGAATTGGATTGAACAGACTGTAACAGGCATTAAGGAGCACACTTAAAAGATGGAGTGGAGCTGGGTCATGAAGAGCAGCGCAGGGATCTGAGCTGCCAGCAAGCAGAAGACCAAGAATCAGCTGCTTATTTGAAACTAGAAGCACAGGGGGGCTGGAGGATGGTTTGACTTCTCTGTCACTCCTAGAAAACGCAGAAACATTGCAGGTTGTTTTTACTGCTTTTTCACACAATCTTATATGAAAATGCTAATGGAGGAGTATTGTTAAAGTTGGTTCCCAGGGACCAGGAAGTTGCCAATTGATTTGTGTTGAACAGTGTTCTTGATCCAGGGCACACCTAGATGCTTCCCCCTGCAGGGAGTGGAGGTGCGTGGCACGTGACGTGCCCATGACACGCCAAATATGCACGGAAATAGGAGCTCTGCTCCCATCTGGGTGTCCTACCCTGAGGCAGGAGCTGCTTTGTGCTCCAACCCAGAGTTGTGGGAAAACAGCTCTACTTTTAAGAGTCCTTTTCTATGAGTAAATATTTACATCAATGGGACCTTATGAGCCTTAGGACTTCATTCTGTGTGACTGTGATTATTTTTTTTTGCCTTTGATGATTGTGCTGTTAAAGGCCACTGCATTCCTCTCACTGTGCTTCCTTTGTTGGCAGGGCAGCCCAGGTTGATCTGCCAGCCATGACCACAGCAGCTGGGTTGAGCTCCTCTTCCCTGCTCAGCTGCACCAGTGACCAGAGGAGAAGGCTTTGAGTAGGGCTGCAGGGGCAAGAGGACTGACAGCGTAAGTGTCAGGCAGCTGCATGAAGTTTAAAGGTCTCTTTGAATATCTTATTCCCTTCTGCAGATTTCACTTGGAAAAAAAAAGGGGGGGAAGGTGTGCTCCAAGGATTTGTGGCAGAAGTTGCCCCCTACTTCCAGATTTTTCCAAGTTCTGTAGCTTCTCTCTCCTAAACTTCAGGTTTTCAGGCTTGGCTGGAGAGACACTTGGTAGGGAGATGAAATTAGGAGGTCGTTGTGATAAATCTCTCTTGCAATAAAGAAAAGAAACCTGCTGTTCAGTCACTAGGCAATGCCTGCAGAGGAAATGACTCCTCCCAGCAGGACCACCAGAATTGCCACATGTAATGCAGGCTTTCACTTCCTTTGCCATTCCTCTTTTCTGAAGCCCAGTAGCAAACCCACCTCTCGTGGTTGTATTGGTCATACCCTACACAGCCTTAGCTCTGACAGGGGCCACAGTGTGTCACAGCACCCTCTGCCCTGCAGCAGGAGACACCTGTGCAGGGTCTAACCAGTGCCTGCCTTAGTTTAACAAGCTTACAATTTAGAAATTAAGAAACTTCAGGTGGAAGTGTGGAAAAGAAACAGCTTTTTATTAAAAAATCTGAATAAACAAATGGTGCAATCAAAAACATTCAGAAGAAACAAAACAAAGTCCCAATTCCCCAGATGGGAGGGGAACAAACCCGCGGCAACCCGGGGAAGGGGGGAAGGCAGGACTGTCCTGGCAGTTCAACAGCTGCTCGCAGCCAACACTGAAAAAAAAGTCCTTTTTCCCACAGGCAGTCCGAAGGCAGAATACCTCGCTCTGAGATGGGTTGGTCTCTCTCTCTCAGTCGTTTTCTGCAAGGTGTCCCGTGGGGAAAAAAAACTTCCTCTCAGGAAAAGGAGGCGGCCGAAACTGGGCTCCCTGCTCTGTCCAGTCTGCGGACCGAACCCCAAACCCCCCCAACCACAGACTCCCAGCCGTCCCCAACCGGGTTTCCCAAGAGAGCTCGCCCTCCCCCACGGGCAGCCTCGCTCTGTCCCGCCCCCCCCATCCCAGAAGAAACGGATCGGGGGGGCCGAGGGGGACGGGCACTGGGGGGAAAATTACAACTCTCTTCAAACCTATGACACTGCCCAGACCAGGCTCCACAGCACTTCCTGGGGAGAACCCAACGCATTCCTTTGTCAGTGTCCTGGTGCTGTGCTGCTGGGTCAGATTACTTCTCAGCCTGCTTCTGGGTTTTTTTTTCAGTTTCCTTAGTAGGAGTGTCGGTGGTGTGCAGAGGTGCACTTTGCTGTTTGTACATTCTGCTCTGAGGCAGAATGTACACCTTTCCAGACCTACCACTGAGCCTGTGCCAAAGCCACCCTGCAGCAAAACAGTGAGTGCTCTGCATGTTCACTTACTCACTTCGCTTTACTCCAGCACAAACTGCAATTACAGCAGTGCTTGAGCAGAGTGGTTACACCGTATTTGATGATAAAACTCATGTTCTAAACTATGTGCAGTAGGTATACTCTTAGTCTAAATAGCCAGTTTGAGAAACTCAGGACTTTGAAGTGGGATTGTGCTGAGGCATCACTTCACAGGAGTCCATTATCTTCTGCTCAGTGACTTGAAGCAAATTTTAGTAAGTGCAAGGAAACTAATTATTACCATCACAAATTAACTATATGCCCTCGAAGTACAGGGTCAGCACCAACTCGGGGTAGGCATGTCTGTAACTCCAAGTTCTAAGTACTTTGAGTTCTCTACAATTTGGCAACAGAGTTGGGTCCAAGAAGCAGCTTTTCCCAGACTGCCATCTAGTCCAGCATCTTATTGGTCCCAACTGAGTTGAACAACATATGTCGTGGTGCCATTCCTGGCTTCTACCCTTGAAGCAGTAGGGTGGGGAGCAGAGACTTTGATCCCTGCACTGAAACACCCTTTTCATTTACCCCTTATTTCATTACTCTTGACCAATGCAATTAGTGCTGTGCACAACAGCTGCCCCCTGACTTGAGAACCAGGGCCAGTTGAGTGTGCTGGGACCGCTGCTGTGGGCTCAAGGTGCTGTGAAAAACCAAAGTCATATCCAGTACTTTGGTCAAAACCCCTTGCTAAGAGTGACTGTTTTTTCGGAGATCAAACCCGGCACCTTGGAGGAAAATTGTTTTTGGAGTAGCACCAGCAAGTGGATTTCCATTCCTGTATCCCTCTGGGGCAACTCTGGGGAGCAGGTTACTTGATTTTGTCTGTCCAAGCTTCACAGAAGTGCATGCAAGGTGGCTTCTCAGAAGTTACAGCATGCTTTTGTTTCTTGCTTCTGTGAGGGCAGCACCATGCAGTTACTTCCCTGGGAATGACGAAGAGCCAAACTGTCGTGGCTCAGTGTTACTTAAGCAAAGTGGCTTAAGAGGAGCCACCTCTGAAGAGGTGAAGAGGAAGAGCAGGCTTTGGGCTCTTTTTTGAGAGTTGTCTCCTGAGGTGTCAGGAACTAAGCACAGATGACTCAAAATGTTAAAAACCCAAAAGTTTATTTCAAAGTATAAATTTCAGGCTTGTCAGACAAAACTCCACTACAATTAATACAGACACACACTAATCTACAATATGGGGAGAGCTGGCAACTGCCCAGTTTAAATTGGACATTAAATTAGTTTTTTTGTATTTACAAGTCCAGCTGCAAAACAGAACAAGAAATCAGATGTGGAGTTTCCCAAAAAAGGATTTTGCATGTTTGACTCCCAATAGTCAATCAATTACTAAAGCTGAAGAGGACTCCCCAAACAGCTACTACCCAGTTATCTTATTTACAACTACAATTCATTAAGACAGCACTTCAAATATATATATATGTATATATATATATATGCATGTGTATATGTATATAAAAGAGAAGAAAAGAATATGCAGCCTGCATAATGATGATAAGAAATAAAGATGCATTTTTAACTTAAAAGGAATGAAAAGGAAAAATCATTCATTTGCTTTCTCCTAGCTCTCCTTATTATTTTCCTTCTCCCCTCAGAAGATGTTTTTAAGGGAATACAGACTTGGGTAGCAGGGCTGGCTCAGTGTCATTTGAACTCTTCTCCCTCCAGTGTTTTCATACAATGCCCAGCCCAACCAAAATCAGCAAAACTAAAAAAATATATATTTAATATATCAAGCTTCTATTTAAAATATCTGCATAGATATTTTTGACTAAAGGAAAATACTCAAAAGAATTTATAAGAAGGCAGAATCACAGCTTGATTTTTTACAGTGTATGCAATACTCATCCTGGGGAATGGCTGTTTAGGGAGCAGCAACAAACATGACTCATTCCTACATACAATACAGATTTTAATTTATTGGACATTTAAGACAAACAGGATGAAGGGTGGGCTGAAGTGACTGTTTTTGTTACAGTACAAAATGGTGTTCAGATTCTACTACTTGGTCCAATCATGCTCCCAGTGAAGGCACAAGGGGTTTTGCCTTCGTTTTCAAAGGAAGCAGGGTAAGACCCCTTAATTTTACAGGGAAAACACCATGAGTGTTTCCAGCCTAGTGCTAAAAACCTTGGGAATGGTGAGTGTCTCAGTGCTTGTGCTCAGTGATCTAACATGGCCAAAGGTAGTACAAATAATTCAAAGGAGCAAAGTCTAAGCCCAACTGCTACTCCTAGGGAAGCTGCTCAGAGCATGGAAATAGTTACAGGCAGAAATAATTACAGGCTGAGGGGAACCTGCCTCTGCACCCTTGTGCTTTCTGAAGCTACCACTGCAGGCGCAGTACAGATGCTACACTTGCAGTCTGCCCCCTCCACGGCTTTAGTTTTTTGTATGCAATAAAGCTTTTTTAGACATAGAGCAAAATAAAAGAGGCCAGTGAAGCTGCAACTAGGAGAAATGCAGTGGACAGGAATGGCATTTTGCCATCAGCACTGCACAGCAGTGCTCCTCTACAAGTAGATGGACTAACTCAAATTACATTCACCCGGGACACTGAGAGGCTGTTGTGACACACAACCAAAACCTAAGACACATCAGAAAGTAAATAATGGTGGAAAACACAGCTGCAGAATCAGTGCTGTGTTTGCTAAAACATGGGAAACTAAATCCAGGGCAGTACTGCGGAAATATTGTGTCCCCAGAGGCAGCAGCAAAACACACAATCAGGAACAACTTTATACCAGGCTACTGAAAGTCAGATGGAAAACCTTGCATCAAGTGCAGAGAAGAAACTAAAACCAACTCTTCCACTTAAAAACCATATACAGCTTTTTAGCATATTTAAAAGTGGATTACTGGAGGGCTCAAGCAACTGACCCTAATGAAGAGATCAGTCTAGAGACACAGTAGTAACAGACCTTTAATGAGTGTTCCTGAATATTTTGGTAATACTTCCAAATAAATTCTAATAAATGAAACAAATTATTTCTGATTGTTTGTTGCTAGTAGAAATTTAGTTTCTCAGTAGCTTTATTCTTTCTAGGAGGTAAAGGATAATAAAATAACCAGCCACTCCACCACATGGGGTAAATGCCATGAGGTAAGGAACTAAGCAATACCCGTGTTCGGTAGCATAAGGAATCTGTTAAGCCAGAAGCCAGTTTTCACAATCAGTTCAGTGAAGAACTACATCTGGAGTAAATAAAAGATGAGTCTTCTTTCTCTAAGGATGCAACCTGCAAAACCTCCAAACAGAATGCCAGACCATCCCTAATAATACCTCACTGAAGGAAAGAAAAAATTCTAACGCAGGGCCCGCACCCCCTGCCTTTCCCAAACAAGACAAACCTAAAACCAAGATCTAAATGCAAGCACAAACTATAGAAAAGCTCATTTATTGTTTGGGCTGGAATCATAAATAAGTGCATAAATTCCAGGCTGTAGTCTAATTTTAAAACTGTAAAACTTCATGGCCAAGGGCTCTTTGGTACAACCTCAAAGACACATTAAAAAAAAAATTGCCCAAGCAGGACTTGAAAGCCATCAACTGGAAAGAACTGCTCTAACCTCTACTACAGAACTGGCTTTATAAGAACCCCACTTTAGACTAAATAGACTAAATGCATTATTAAGTAATTATTCCTTGAAATAGGCAGACAAAAAATTAATTAAACATAGAAAAATTCAGGCATTTTTGATTATTGGCACCAGAAATACAGGGAGAGCTGTAGTTCAGAGAAAATTGTTCCTACATGAGAGTTGGTGTGAACCTTCTCTGATGATACTTGGATTTAGCCAGAATTTTTGGTTGCCCAAATCAACAGAACTGCTATACTTTAAATGCAAGTTCCCATACCGAGAATAGCTGTTGCTCACTTGACAGAAGTGACAATCCCAGCTACATGGAGAGCAGTAAACCAGACAAAAGTATACGATGTCATTTCTTTCAGTGTTAAAAGTTCTCAAAAGGAACATAACTAAAGAACCCATAATCTCATAGTATATTTCACCAGTCCTGTTTTGGGATTTCATTTTTCTGACACTTTTTCAACATTGCTTTACACTTCAAAATGTCGGTTGTAAGAAAAAGGGCATCGAAATGAAAAAATATTGTATTCTGCACCTTTGCTATACGATGGATTAAAAAAAGAATCTTTCCCCTCTAAACCCATTGTCTGGTTTTGTTGGGCAGGAATGCAACTGAAAATTGCCAAAATCAAAACCTTACATACACTTTCTTGTCCAGGTGAGTTACAACTTGGCTCTGCAAACAGCAAGTTTAACATGTCAACGACAGCGGGGCAGATGCACCAATTTTCTTTTCTCAGCTCAGAAGCATCATGAAAGCATCTACTAACATTTGCAATTACTCACAAGGTTTAGGCCAGTGTCTAAAATAGTTTCTAAACTCCTTTGGCTGTGTTGGCTTTCTGCAGAGGCAGGCAGGTGCTGAGAGAGAGAAGACAACTGGGAAGCCAACTTCTCTTTCCGTACTCACTGAACATCCAAACTGAGTGCCAAGCTTTCATAGTGCTGCAGAAGCTTTCATAGTGCCACACCAGGTTTCTTCTTTGGCTGAATTGCAGCATACAGCTTTCCTAAAAGAACAGGGAAAGGCTTGGGTGGAAAATACTGTCTGTATACTGTAATATTCTTGACAGGACAAAAACAACTGCTCAAGAATTACAGTGAGGAAAGGGTTGAGTGATACTCAGATAGAATGCAGATAAAAACGAGTTCAGCATCAGCAGATGTTACACTTCCTGGTCTTAACAGAAATAATAATTACTGCAGGCCTGGAAAATGAAAAGCACTAGTGAAAGACTAGAAGGATAAAGGGAAAAATAACTCCAAGCAAATAAAAGAACACCACAAGGTATCTGGCTACATTTTATTTTTGAAATTATTCTTTAAGGCACAAAATAAATCTAAAAAATAGGGCTGGATGTATGAGGGGAGGGGCAGAGAAACTGTCTGAACTAGAGAGGTGTGAATGCAGCTCTACAATTCACTCTCAGATATGACCTGGGAATGCTCCCAGGGCAAGTGGGGGAGGATGGTGAAAGTAGAGGAGCGTTCTTATTTATAAGAGGTGGGAGGTTGTGGGGTGATTTTTTTTTTCCCCCCACCACTTCCAAATTTACATACATATAGGTTCCTGGTCAGACTAGAAGTTCCCTTCCCTCCCCTCAGAGAGTTCATTCCAGTTTGTAAAGTAAGACCAGACCACTCAATCTTCCAGTACAAATGTGTGTGTTTTGCTTCAGACAAACTGTAATTTACTATTTTGTTCCCACTCAGAAGCAGAATCCCAGGCATTCAGGATGCCCTTGGATAAAGGGTACGTAGGTATCTATATGGAACAGCTGTCATGGGAGCAAAAATGAAAGTTTCAAATGGTCCATGACATGAACTATTCAGAAAAAACAGGATCTCTTGTTGCAGGTGACACTTTATTTTTCTTTTGGTTCTGAATGCATGTAGTGTATCACACAACTGTCTAAAATAATTCTGCAGAGAGTGGATTTAAAAGTGAATTACATGCATGGGATCAACTTCCCCCCAAAACTGGGGTAATTCTTGGTACCAGGGTAGGTTTAAAGGCTCCAAAGATCTCCGTTTAACTGCTCTGAGAAGAGATCACATCTGTGGACTGGGGGTCACAGAACGGTCCAAAGCGTCCATAGATGTCCTTAGCCCGGACTGCAAAGTAGTATTTGCTGCCAGACACGAACTGTGTAAGAGTGCATGCCATAGGGAGAGGGAGGGCCTTCACTTCCCCGATCTTCTTCCACTGGGAGGGCATAGTGGCACTTGGGTCCTCGTGGTAGGCGTAGAGATGGTAACTGTCCACATTGGCACAGCTCCGGTCCACCTCCATGACACTCCATGACAGCACAATTCCATTCTGGCTCTGTACCCGTGCCAGCTTCAGCTGTGGCTTTTGAGGCGGAGAAGTGTTGGCAGCTTCAGGGGGCAGACGTGGTGGCTGTGGTGCCTCTGGAAGTGGGGCAGGATGTACAGGGCGTGGTGGCTCCTAAGCAGCATAAGGGCAACAAGGGAAAGGTCAGAGTTTACAGCAGTTGGAAGGAGCCTTAATTCATCATTCCCCAGGTAACTGGAAGCAAATGAGCCTGCAATCATCCAGCCATCACAACTATCAGTCCTGTGTGCAGAGGCAAGGGAGCAGCAGCAAATGTTGAGAAGGAGTGGGACCAAGGATGCCATAAATTCTTAGGTTATTTACATATAAATCTCTAGCTCTACAACTGATCATTGCTGCAGTTATTTCCCTATATCCTCTTTGTTTCCCAGCCAAGAGGGGATGGAGTGAACACTGTGCTCTTTACCACAACTGAGCAGGCAGGTTCACAATGACTTTGAGCCAATCTACGTTTGAGCTGCTGTTCCCACATTACCCAAAACACCTCAGGCAGAGCATTAAGCTGACATTTCATCATCTTTTCAACAGACAGGTTTTCAGTCACAAACAGAAGAAAGGCTAATGGTGCTACACAGATTTTATCCCTTAAATTCACCACAAAAGCTCAGCCTCAGTTTCCAGAAAATTTTGAAATAAGGGCAAAAATATTTCTTTCCAATGATATTTCTTTTTTATACTGCAAAACCAGCCCTAGGTCTCTTGTTTATGTTAGTTAAGATGCATTTAGGAACATGGTTACAATGAGTATGAAATTTTGTTATTTTTCAAGCCTAAGATCTTTCAGGTTGGAATCTGGGGGAGATTTTGGCATCTTAAGTGTTCTATGTGATTTTGGCTGGATTTAATCTCATTATTTTTCACTGGAGAATGCATGAAGTTGAATGGTGTTTAGACTGAAAGAATGGTAAGCCACCTTCTTGATAATATATTTACCATTTCAGGACACCTTAAGTAATACAACTGCCCAACAGTGAGTGTGCAGGCAACATATTTGAAATGAAATGAGTCAGAGAAAATTCTCAAATACTTACAAAAAGGGGTTTGAGTCAATGCAGAAGTAATCACGCCCAACAGTGATTAAAAAAACCCCTCTGAAATATGGGAATTGGCAACCTTGGGGATCTTGTTTTGCATGTTGTTCTGTTTCCTCAGTTTTGCAAACAGCTGTACTGAAAAGCTCGTGAGCCAATTCATAGCCAAACCATGACTAAGTGTTTTTTAGTAGCAGTTCTTTTATACCCTTGACTCCACAAGTCTGTGCAGACTATTCATGTACTATTATTCAATATGCACTACTGGTGATTTGGAGAAGGCCAGGGTAAACTAACAGACTGCACAGCTTTTACTATTCTGGACAGAAGTTGCTGTAGGTGATTTGGTGGTACTGTGCACGTGAACTGGCTAAAAAGTGTCTAGAAGGCACATCACTATTCTGCAGTTCACGCTAAGAAGCAATCTGAGAGGTACTAATGCAGAGCCAGGCCTATAAATTGCATCAAGTAATTTCAAAAGCACCACTCACAGCATGCGCTTGCGGCGGTCGATGATGCACTGTCAGCTGAGGTGCTCCAGACCCCAGAGTCAGCCCGTTGTTCACCACATAGGCTGTCTGAGGCATTCGCACTGCCACACCTGTAAGAAGTACAAAGAATACTTTTGAGCATTCAATAATTACAATCAGCTAAACAGAACATTGGAAGACCAACTCCTTGGTTCAGCTGGATGAAACCAAATTTCAGACAGACACACTCTCCTCAAGCTTCCAGCAGATTGATGAAGCACTGCCTAACAATAGTATCACCTCCCATCCCCTGAAGCTGTAGAAGTGAGAAGAGAGTAAGTATTTATGTTTGCAGAGGGGGCAGAATGTCGCTTTAATAATTTGTAGCATGAAAGAAATGGGTGGGGAGGGGAAGGGGGGGAGATACAGGGAGTTTAAGTATGGAAAGAAAAACATCACTTTGAGATTCAGAAAAGAAAAGATAAATGCTGCTGCAGCAGAATGATATCCACTCAGAAAGCTGTGCTATGTGTGGCACTGAAAACAAAAAAAGTAAGTCACAGTCCAAGCTGCTTGTCCTCCCTCACAGAACAGACACCATGATGGATATTACTCACAGGCATCACCATTTCATTCATTCCCACAGCAAATTGACCTGACTGGCAGAAATAAACTAGGCAGTTTTATAGCCTTGTACATAATATCTAAAACTCTTGCAAGTTACCAAGTTTTCATTCATTTTATACTACATTTAATTCTCTTAAGTAACACTTTATCTATTCATTGTTGGAACACGTATGTTCTGTGAACTCAAAGCTTTTGCTCGTTGTTACGGGTTGCCTAGAGTGTCCCTCCATTTCCATCTAGAAATACAAGTTTCAGGGCAATCTCTACCACCCCCTAGAGTTCCACACCTCTGTGAGATGGAAGTGTTCTAATATTCCAGAAGATAAGCTCAGAGAGCAACACATATCAGGAAACCACAGCTATTGAATGGCAATTTCTTCTCTGTATAAACACTCACCAAGCTACAATCACAGGGGATGAGTGTCAGAAGTCTGTGATCTGCAACTCTGAGGCAGGGAGTTCAGAGTGCTAAACCTTAGCACTTTATAGTAATAGCATTTAACACTAGGTAGATGTTTCACATCTGTTTTGTATTGGCACATCTATCTAAGAAGCTGATGAAGCTGTGCAAACTCCTGTAGGATAGACAGTCACCTGAGCTGGCTATTTCTCATCTATGAGAATCCTATCAGGTACACTGGTTTAGTATGACTGTGGTTCTGTCTCAGGAAATTATAGTAATCCAAAGATGGTCAGAAATGCCTTAATAAGATATAAAGTACAAATGTAGCATTATTTCTAGGCATAGTACTCGGTTGAGGCAGAAGGACAAAACGGTAATTTGCAAAACACTTTGGATGGGTTCTCACAGTCAGTCTTTCAAAGACAAGGTGTAGAGATCTTACTCTGGAAGCATCTACTCCTCGCACTAAAGACTGTTGCAATGATAATATAAACCAATATACATCAGTAGCACCATTTCTGAAAGCTGCATAACAAAGACAGTGAAGAAGGTAGAAGAAAGCAAACACTGGAAACTCATGATACCTAAAAGGAATCAAGAAACATTATTGCTTTTTTTGCAATAATATGTGAAAACTCTCTACCCAGTACGCAAATACGAAGCCTTGATATAACCCGCCCCCTGCCGACCAACACAGAGCACCGCAGGCTCTGCCCCTCCGGTGATCCAACAGCGCCCCTGCTGACCGTGGTTAGAATTGTGCCAAAAGGCAAAAAGTACTGAACTGTTTTTGGTGGGAACTCTGGGTGCAAGATTGTTGTTTGGGGTTTTTTTGTTCTTTTGTTGTGCTGCCTACACACATATATCCTTTAATAAAGGGCTGTTATCTTTTCTTTCTCCATATTTCCTCAACTGGAGCCTCTTAATTTTGGATTTACAATTGCTTAGAGGGAGGAGTTTGGTCTTCCTCATAACTCATCCTTTGTAGCAAACACTTCAGTCTCATTAAACTGAGACAGCTGGGCAAAGGACACAGAGATTTGTAAGGAATTATATTAGGATGTCTGAGAGAAATGTGACTTTTATACAGGAAATCGAACATGATTTACTACATATAAATATGTTTTAATCTTATACCATAATAAAAGAATGGTCTCCATCTTTCCATGGAACATGATGCCAATCACATTACCTTCTGCTACCTTGTAAAGTACTCTGTATGTCATCCAGAGATGCTTAATTGGCAGAGCTAGTGCCTGAGATGACTTAAATACAGTTTTTCTTTATTTACATAGCTGCAGGTGGAATTTCTTAGTAGCCTAATATTTTTCTCAAGTCTGTAAGCTGGAAAAAAACCCTTAACCTCTGTAACTTGGACTAGTATTGTAAAGAGACCAAACAGCAAACACAAACCAAAAAACTAAATCCCACATCCATGAGGCAGTGTCACGGTAAGAAGTGCACGGAAAGAATCATCCCCTACCTCCAGCCTGCGGGTTGACTGGCCTTAAACCTGGATTTGTCATGACAGCTCCTCTTACAGGATTCTGAGCTGGTGGTGCAGGAATAGTGGTATAGACCACCTGATGGTTAGCAGGGGTTCTTGGTATAGGAAGTTTTGGAGCAGTTTGAGTCACTGGCCGATGAGTTACATTCACTGTTGTCGGAGCTGAAAAAAGACAGACAGACCCTGGAATCGAATTCCATGACATGAAGCTATATATGCCTATTCCAGAGTACACATCTCCTTTGGAAAACTGACTCATTTGAGCCATGTAAAATAAAAACTGCCTCTGTGAAATTCTATCTGATTTTGATAATGCAAGAAAAGTGAAAACAATCTAAACAAACGGTATTTTCACCTGAAATGTTAATGTCAATATATATACAAATTTCTAACAGAAAAGATAAACATTATACCTCCCCTGCTCCCAAAGGTCCTGAATGTAAGGACAGTGGTGGAGAATCTAAACCCCACCACCAAAGAGCCTGCAGAACAGATCAGTCATAAGACAATTTCAGCACCAACTAATCTTCAACAATCACATACAGTAAAATAGAGTAAAATAAGGGGAAAAAAAAGAGGATCTATGTTTCTTTATGTTGGAAAGAAAGGGAAAAAACTTAATCACACTACAGACAAAATAATATTCATCTAGGGATTGAACTTCAATGCCAGCCTTGCCACTCACTCAGCCAAAAGGATTAACTGTCCCTATGTCTGCACAGGGACAGACATAGGAGTGATGTTGATAATATTTTTTCCCCATTACTTGTATAAGGCAGCTATTACAGGTTTTTTCTACTTCACTTTTACAAACAACAGGATATTTAATAACTTCCATGACCACCCTTAGTAGGATTTCTTCCTCCCCATGGAATTAATTTGATCCTGAATTCCTTCCAAACCAATAATACTATTTTTCCCTTTTACTTCAACATGTTTTTTTTGGAAAAAAAAAAGTTATGGGAAACTGACCAGAATGAAAGATTAAGAAGTGATCGAGACATTCTGAATATTCACTTGAAAAGATTAGCACAGTGTAGAACACACAAGAGTCAAGTCTAAGAAAAAATCAGACCCTGTATTCACACTGTGATGAAGTAAGATGAAGTTACCTGTAGGTAATACATGTATGGCGGTCTGGGAAGGCCCACTGGTTGGCACACCTGTCTGCTGCACAGGGTTTGGCTGCAAAGGCGGCAAATTGGGCTGCAAGGGCCGAGCCAAGGGCTGCGTGGGTATGCTCAGTCCTGTAACTGGTGTCTGGTTCTGCTTCTGCTTCTTGCCATCTGCTTTAAAATAAAATAAAGTTATAGACAATAGCAAATAGAAATTTTCATTTCTGAATCAGAATTTTAAATATCACAGAGTTCTAAAATCTCTTTCCCCTGTCCCCCATTTATAGATTAGTGAGTATATTTCTGAGCATGACATTTCTTTGACCTTTTCATTCTGCAAACAAATCGGCAGAAAATTCATTCAACTCCTCTCACTTTCATCATTGTAATCTCCCCCCACCTCACACCATAATGTTCTATCCTATCATCATGAAGTCTGCATATTTCAGTGCAATTTGGAAACCTGAATGTAATGGAACACTATGCCAAAGTCTTTAAAAGTTTCTATTAAAAAAAAAAAAGATATCCTAAACCCTTTAAAAGGCCTTGTCTACCTTTGATGCTTATATCTTTTTGTTATTTGCTGACTCTTTCGTTTATTCAATCTGTTAAGTCAGTCCTGTTTGTTGCTGGTTTGAATTTTCATGCTATTTGCTTGAAAAGGGGAATCACTTTATTACTTGTAGAAAACTTTATAAAGAAAATTTGTTTTCTTACATTGACATCGTCCTCAGTGTGACTTACTGACTTGTGAAAAATGACGAATAGTGTCTGTATCTGTAGTTTACTACAGCAACATTTTTTCCTCCTTTAGTTTATTTGTGACAACATAAAATATTCATTAGGGTGCAAGTCCATATCTAATCAAGCCTCTGCATAAGTTGAATAAAGAAGAACTGAGAAGCTTTTGCCTGGATAGTTCAACTAGATTAGAGTAACAGTGGGCAGAGAAGACACCATCAAGAGCTAAAAAGCACAAGATGAATGAGTAGGTTTTAAGGGCACTCATTCAAAAAAGATTTGCCCTAATTGTACATGCAGCAGCCACTAATTTAGTAAAAGAGCATGTAATATAAAAATACATTAATACTCATTTTACTCTTGAGAAAACAATATAGTGAAGAACACCTTTTTGAAACTTGTAATTAAGTATACCAACTAGATTTCAAACATTAAGAACAGGGTTAATGGCAGCATAGCTCAAAATTTTGTGGTTTTTAGCGGTTTGAGACAATTTTCATGGTCTCAGCGAGCTGCCTTTAACACTAGCTACTAACAGCTTGAAGTAGCAGTACCCTTCAGAAACTGCTATAGGATTCTATGAAACACAATTACAGAATCACAAAATCATCAAGGTTGGAAGAGACCTTCAAGACCATCTAGTCTGTCAACCCAGCACTGCCATAATCACCCCTAAACCATATCCCCAAATTCAAGACCTTAAAAATAAAACAGTATGAATTGTAGACCTTTCTGTAGACTCCAGAGCCAAGTTACTTCACTGAAGCCATATGATCAAAATACAATTTTCTTTCTTTTTTCAAAGTCTATAAAAGGAGCAGTAAAGGGATGCTCATTTTGAAAACAAAAGGTGAGATGTTTCTTGCTCTTTCATCAACTAAGAGGCCTTGTGATTGGTTCAAGCTTCTTTTACTTTCCATGAGTATAAGAAATGTTCCAGTGTTCAACAAATTGCTTGATTCTGAAGAGATTCATACAGATATGTTTACTTTAAATATTTACAGACTGATGCACATTTCAACTACCACTGAATAATTCAAGTGACATCGGTGCATTCTTAGTCATGACTTAAAAGATGTGCTTATAATCCAACAAGTAAAATCCCAGACACACTACTGTTGTAAAAATGTAGGTTTTTTTCCTAGGAAAATGTCAGTTTGGACAAATGTGAGAGCTTTTTTCAGTTTTACTTTTGTTTTTTCTCTCACACAGAGCAAGTTCATTTATCCTTGACAAATCAAGAACCCTGTTGACATTCCAGCTGCTGGAAACTAGGTCAGGATTGCATGAGCCACAGGAAACGATGAAAGATAACCATCTAGACTTTGCTAAATAAATGGAAACAAATGGCAAAGGCTATGTAAATAAAAAAACCAGCAAGGAAAACAGGAAGAGTTGGTGCATAGTAAGCACAGAACTAAGGTTAAAAGTAATTAAGAAACAGTTCCAATATTAAATGAACACAGCATCATATTCATAACAAACATGGAAGTACAGGAGATGGAAAAATCTGACTTATGGAAATGAGCATAATATGGAAATCATTACTACTGAAGGTGTAAGCAAAACTCCTAATCTAATACACAAAATGGAAAAGGGGTTAATTTCCATGCCAGAAACTGGGCCTACAACACTGCAGTTAAAGAACGAAGGAGTTTTAAACACTGTACTAATTCATAACTGGCATAGTGGGATTACAGAACAGCAAACATGCCATAGCCATGTTCAAGAATAAGAAAATAAAAAACATTCAGGAAACTACAGATTTGTTAATCAGATAAAACACCTTATAAAATAAAACCCTGATATTATGTATTTAATAATTTTTCCTACAAAATAAAGTGGAACATATCTTTCTTAGATCACAAAGCCACTTTAATCTATTGTTTTAATATTCTTATAAAATAATTTGATGCCATCTGCTATACCAATATTTTATAAAAAAGTCCAAAATACAAGTATTATAAGATACTTGCAGACAGAAAAGCATCCAGATTACTCTGATGAAAGGCTGACAATTGTTCTGAACAGAAATTATTAACATGGTTTCTTGAAGGTTACACAACATTTTCATTAACAATTTTTGCACACATCAGGTGTTATTAGATATTAGTAGATATTAATATCTACTTAAATACCTTTTACAAGTAACATAATTAGGTTTACTTTATATGTGGGCAACAATGCTTTAAAGAAAATAATCAGGATCTGAGTGTTCCCAAGAACACTGTGTAAGTGTTGCTCTTCTACTTGAATTAATACTGAACTAATATTCCTGCAGAAAACACCATAATGCTTTAGCCATTTTCTGTTTCGAGGTTGTGTACCAATAAATCTAGAACAACATAAAACTTGCTCCACATTTGCTGTAAACAAAGTGCAGTGGAAAAAAACATTTAGTCAAAGGTATACAGATATATATGATTATGCAAAAGCTGTCAGAAGTCTACTCTTCCTCTGTTTAACCTGATTATTATCAGAACGCATTCCCAAGAAACTCACTCAAAAATCCTAGTGATCTGTTCTCACTGCATTGTGAAACTCAAGCTTTTACTAGGGGGTTTTGGTTCCTGTGTTTCTACAGCTTATGTAAAAAATACTGACTCCTCACATAAACTCTAAACATGAACTAATCTGCGTGGCTTCAGGCTATCGGTAAGAGTCTAGCTTCTGCTTTGCAGTGAAGAGACACACAGGAGCTAACCCAGCCAGTGGAAGTACCCCACTAACCTTCCTCCTAACGGAAGGACAGTTTTCTAAAACGTGACAACTACAGGGAAAGAATCTCAGAATATCCCACTGGAGAAATTTTTAAGATATAGGCTCGAGCTCCAACTAAGAAACTGAGGAAGAGTTAAGTTACTACACTGTAATTGAGCTACAACTCCATAGCACTCCTACCTAGAGAAGCATCTTACATGCAACCATAGTGTTGATCTTTTATGGCAATTGTGAGGTGAACATCTACTTAATGCAATCAGGGAGAAAAAAACTCTCTGGAAAATGTTACTTTTGATAGAAAAAGATTAGTTGAAATACATTACAATACTGTGACACACTACTTTAAAACATACCATAAATCCATTTAGATCTATCTGCTCGATGTCTTTTATAGAATGTTAAAGCAGGACTGGGAAGCTTAACCTTATCTGACAGGTTTGTACAATCCCAGGGCAACCATCTTTTTTATCTTTTTGAGAACTAACACTCAGAAGAGATGACAGTGGTAAAAACTTGATTGCCTGAGCTCTTCTGCCACTCAGCAATTCAAAACCCTGGCTGAAAATGACCTCTGGTGGCCATGTAGTCCAATTTCTTGTTGAAGCTCGACTGTCACCAACACTTAATTCAAATGGCTTGTGGTTTTGCCACAAGAACATTTTGAGAGTGGAGCTTCTACCATCGCTCTGTGCTGCACTACGGCGATTTCTTTTCCCCTCAAGCTCAGCTTGAACCTCCTGAACTTGTAGTTCATGGTTCTGCTGAGAAGTTGTGCTCCATCATCTCTGTAATGATCCTCCACCTGGTTGTAGGCTACTATTATGTTGTCTTTTGCTTTGCTCTTTGCCAAACATGCCATGTCTGTTGATCTCTTCTCACAGGTCATACGCTTCAGGCCCCCACCACCCTGACACCATCTGTGAGTCCCTCTCCAGTGCTACCACAACTCTTCTGAGCTCAAGGAAGGGGGAGCCAAAACTGGACACTGTATTTCAGCTGTGGTCCCACCAGTGACAATATGGGAGGAGTAATTACTTAAATTGAAATGAGAACACACTGTTGGCTCATACTCA
The DNA here is from genome assembly GCF_003945725.1 of Corapipo altera. Lineage (NCBI taxonomy): Eukaryota > Metazoa > Chordata > Aves > Passeriformes > Pipridae > Corapipo > Corapipo altera. The sequence goes on from NW_020884873.1 coordinate 18,597,709, forward strand.
ATTCAGTGTGCACCACATATTCTCTACTGATAAAAGAACCAGATGATCAGCTATCTGAATTACATCATGCTTCCCTAATACTTGTATACCACATGCACTCCACTTTGGTGATAACATGACATGGAAGTGTTCAAGGTCGGGCTGGATGGGGCTCTGAACAACCTGGTCTAGTGGAAGGTGTTCATGCCCATGGCAGGGGGGTTGGAATGAGATGAGTTTTAAGGTCCTTTCCAACCCAAACCATTCTATGGCTATGATTTCTTCCTCACTGAAAGAAATGCTACCACATGCCAATATGATTTTCTACATTTGTGTAAAACAAATAAAGCAATTTAAGCTATTAAGAATGTTTGTGCAGAACCTGAATGCACTAGCTGGAGAAAGAGCTACTGAGGTTGTCCAGAAAACTTCCTGGTGGCTGGACTTCAGAATGCAGTGCACGGACATGTATTTAGGGACCACACAGAAAGAAAATATTATCTCCAATAGCAGAAATATAGGGGTTTTTTAATGCAGATGGCAGCACAACACATGGTCTAAGCACAGACTCTTACTTCTTCTCTGAAGTACTATAATTCTTCACTAATCCAACGCTAGCTATAATTAGATCTGCCTAAATTTATGCAAGACTTATAAAAAAAGAAAGGTATTCTTTTAGAAGATGAAGTGCATCCAGACTGCCAAAGGATATAAGAGCACAACTATATTTACTCTGATCTTGGCATACAGTTCTAAAGTAAACAACAGATTTGCATTTGGTCTTTAAACCCTTGCAACAAAGTGTTTTAGTTAAACAAAAGATTAGAAGCTGTAGTAATCTAATGCCTGAATACCAATTGTAGAATTAAATGGTCTTTAACTAATCAATAAAGAGAAAAAAGAAATACATCTAGAAGAACTCGCTAAAATATTATCAAGAACTCAAACGCCTCAAATTACTCTCCAAGCCTAACAGATTTAAGAATAGATAGCAACAATACTTAAATTAGTGGAAAGGTAAAAATCTTACAGACTATGAGTAAAATTCCTTTTATTTAACACCTATAAATTTTTTTAACAACAGTTGTATTTAACTGAAACACCAAGGAAAAATACACTATAAGCAGAAACATAAGTTTATTACTTTCTGTCATTCACGTGATGAAATAATACTTGTAGCTCAATTATCCCTGCAGTTAGCAAAATATCTTCCACCTACCTGGAGAAGAGTTATCATCCTCTTCATCCAGTGTAAGATCAATGACACCTCCTGATTCACTTCCTGTGACCTTCCCGCTCTGAAAGACAAAACTCCTTCATTTTGCAAAAGCAAATCCAGAGAACACAGGCGGAAAAGGGACACAAGCTGAACATTCAGAAGGAGAGGTCTCAGAATTGATACTTATTAGAAAGGAACTGATGAAATGAACAGAAGAAGGAAATTTCAGACAAATATCCCAGGACTTGGAGAACAGGTGATAACCAAGTGACTGTACTGCAGTAACAAGTATCAAAGTACTTTTAGCTTTGTAAAGAGTAAAAAACCCTGATGACTAGTAGCATATAATTTGCTGTTATAGGGTATACTTCAACGATGACGCTTAACATTTTAATCTGGCTGTAATCTGTGCTCTCCTCTGTAGTAGTATAATCTTTTGACAGAACAGTCACCAGGACAATACATTACTTATCTTGAGACAGCCTGGCCTATGTGGTTATTAAGACACTGACTTCACAACAAGAAAAGGGGAAAGCTACACTGCAACCTGTATGCTTGAAAATTTATCAAAAGCAATCAGAAAAATCCAATTGTATCCAGTAATTTCATTACTGCATTCTCACTCATTAGCACAGATTTTAGCATTCTATTTTCCTACACATGAATAATAATTCTACATATGATTAGAGAGATGTAACCATCCCTTTAGCATAAAAGGATCTTTTAAGCTAAATGTTATAGCAAAAAGCCTTAGAGGACCATCAAACAAGATTTATCTTCTGGATCAACTGCTGTCCCTTGGCTGTTCAGACTGAAGGGAACACCAACATTTTCCTGCAGGTGATAAAAAAAATACAGAGGAAATCCTATATATTTCTGTGTTTTAAAATATACTTTCTAGGAAAAAACCTTGAATGATATTCTAGTTCCTTGCTGCAAAAATTAGTTGTGGTTTCTTCATTGTTGTTGTTGATTTGTTTTGTGGAAGAGATTGTCTGCTCTATGACCTTTCATTTGGGCAAAACTAAGCCTTTAAGGAGGTCCAAAAGACGATTCTTGCACAGGCAAGGGTCTGAGAGGCAAAAGAGGTATCATATGATAACTAAATGCAAGCAAAAGCTGTGTATGAATTATCAGTCACTGAATTTGGAGTGCATGATGTGATTGTTCTCTTCATTATGCATTATTACAGCCTGATTTCTTCTTGCCTTAAGTTCTGATGCTGCCACTGATGAAATTGTGCTAATAAACTATGATACACAATTTGAGTAAGAAATATCTAACTATTTATGTTCACAGGTGATAGAAGAGACCTCTATAGTGACTCTTATCTTTGCTATACATAAACATATTTCAGAATTATTAACCATGGAATTCTTCTGTTGAGTGGTTTCTATTTAAAATACTTTCTAGCTTCAGTTTTCTTAGTATGATGAGCTGATTTACCCACTTGAACCATAAAAAACACATTAAAATAATCAATGATAAACTGATTAGCATCAAGTCAAGAGGAATTTCATTCCAACTTGATGATCTTCCCAGTCAACAATGTGTATTTTGAACTATGGTTCTCTCTGCCAGGGGAAAGAAGACTGAAAAATGGAGAGGGAGAGTTATAAGGAACTGGAAAAAGAAAAAAGCTAACACCAAGATATTAATTTCTTTCCACTATAAAATACATTAGTCTGAAGTAATTTCCTTTAAATTCTTCCTCTGCAAGGAAATACAAATTCTTAGGAAAATACTCTGTGTGACAGCTAACCGTTTTGAAGCCCTACTTGACTGTGCCAGTCAATAAAGTTCTTAGAGCTTTCAAGTGTCTGAACACCAAAATCTTAAGTTAGTTAAACAGGCATGTATTAAATCAGCCAACGAGGTTTCATTCATGCAATTCTCAGGAAGAAAGACCTTCTCTCATTCAGCCACACTATTCAAGGTTTTCTACTAAATGACCCTGACAGCAATCATCAGGAGTTATCCATCCATAAGCAGTTATATTCTTTCAGCAACCCACACCAGAAGCTGCAGATCAGCAGGGCAGCCTTTTGAGCGGCGCTCTGTGGTACATCCCCCAGTCCCAGTTCCAGGGCACACACTCCAGCTACTCCAAGCAGATGCTGTACCCTACACACAGCACTCCATGCAGTCCTGACTCCCCAGCCTCCCTGACTAGATTCCCCCTTTGTTCACCAACCATGCATTTCCCTCAAATGAAATATAGGGGTACAGGAAAATTTTAAGGAAACTTGAAAACCCAAAAATGCCGAACACCGTGTTTCCTACCTAGGGGAGCACAGTGTAATCCCCACACAAAACAGACTGCTAATTATGCCTGCCATAAAGGCATCCACCTACATTCAAAAGGAGGCGAAGTATCCATTTCTATATTCTGTAGTGTTGGCACACAGTTTTCAGATACCTGTAGGCATCTCAACTCCAGGAATGAAAAGGAAATTCGGGAACAAGTCTTTCAGCTCCTAATTTAGATTTCAGCAGGCATTTGGATAGAAACTGGTAAAGCAGAGAAGCAAAGTCAAAGCATTCTGGTCTACCAAGACTTTTTAGTTATCTCCAAACACAGGAATCCAACAGCATTAACCTGCCTCAGCTGATCTCTGCAGAAGAGCAAGATGATGAAATCTTAACACCTTTTCATCAGTGCAGTCACACTAATGAATGAGATAATTAATGAGAACCCCAAACATATACCTGGTGCTTTAGTTCACATATCTAGCAAGTCTTAATAAGAAGAGATTCAATCATCTTAGCATATCAAATAAGCTGAAACCGAAACAAAATAACCACATCAATATTAAGTGACTTGTATCTATTTAAAATGCCACAGTTACAAAAAACAAATGCAAAACCAAAACCAAAGCAAAGCAACCAAAGCAAACAAAATCACAACCCCTCAAACAACCCTTTCATTTGTCAGAAACAGCTCACCACTCCTCAAACAGACCACAATTCGCATTAAATCTGATTGTTTACAATAGCATCTCGGGAATTTCTAGTAATCAAGCAGAAAAAAAGTTTACAGTGAGAGTGAAAAGAAATGTAACCTATCAAACTCCCTCCTCCATCCTTCTGAACGGCTCATGTATCTTAATGTATATGCCCTTAAATTCCAAGTAAGTAGAAATCCTCCAAAATACTGCCATGCTGCCATTTTGGACCTCTTTTATCCATAGCAGGTGAGCAAAGTTTGTACTGTCTGGAAGTAGCAACATCATAGACTGAACCATCCAGTTAACCACAACTGTATCTGAGCTGCCTTCATTTAAATTTCTTTCTGCTTTCATATGGCAGCCAGTAGTGTAAGAATCTTAACACAAAACAATGCCATGAAAAAAGTGAATTAAAAATGGAATTAAAAATTAAACCTAACAAATCCTACTCTGGAATGTCAGAGTTTTAAATATATATATGTGAAAAAAATATTAGGAAGAAAACAAGAAAAATACAAGTCTTCATATTTTCCTAACTTCCTAATTTTAATATAGTCTCATGTTTATTCTTCAGCTAGGTTAACTTAAATTTGCAATTGAGATGTTTTGCATGAAAGCAATGTGTGCTGTAACTTGAACATTTCATACTGAAATCTACTGTAGATCCAGTCCAAGAAGACACATGCAAACTTGAGAGTTGAAAGGCAAAAACATGAGGTGAAGCCGGGGAAGAGGACTGCAAGATATGATTAAGAGCAGAAACAAAGGTGAAAAAAGGAAGCAGGAGGAGGAAAAAAGGCAGCAGGGGAAAAGAAAATAACAGCCAAGCAGCAACTGAGCATGCACCACCACAAACATGGGAGGATGGGGTAAGTGTACTGTAAAGTTACTTTGCTATTCTGTGTTGTGCACCTCCCCTGAACCAGCCCGCCAAGGAGAAGGCCCTTCAATTAACAATCTTGATCTGTTTTGAAAAGTGTGTTCTTTAAAGAAAATCTTGTCAAATTGCAGCCCCTCTGCCACAGTTGCTTCAGTCTGCAAAGTCACGTCCGCACCTACTGCCATTACCAATATGTAACTATCTGTTTGTGTGCCAAATGCCCCAGGCAAGCATCTAACTTGGCAAGTGTGAAGGAAAAGTATTTTAACAGCTAGCACATAACTTGTGAAAGCAGCAACTGAAAGACCCTAAAAGAGAGGGGAAAACTGAAAAAGTAAATACTCATCCCTTTCAAATATGTGAGTGAAAGCTGCTAAGACCTGAAACAGGCAGACACCAACTCATAACCTCTCCTAAACATCTCTTCATCAGTTAAGCTGAAACTGCTTTATAGTGCATATGGAAAACAAAAGAATGAAAAGAAGGTATAAAATAAGTGCAACTTTTCAGAATTCTGCATTTTTTCTCACATAATATTAGAAACTGATATTTTTAGTTGCAAAACTTGCTCAAAAGTGATCTATAGTACTGATTCTTCTGAGTAACCATTTTCAGACTTTCTTTACCATGAAAACTACTAGAAACAGACTTTGTTTTAATTACTTATGTAAAATCTCTATTCATATTTCAGTAATTACACTTTAATTCAGAGTTTTCTACAAACGATCAGTAAAAATGACCTATACTCACAGTTTCATGCATTTTCTACTGCATACACATAGACCATACATCTGCTTTCTTCCAATCCCAACCACATTCTTTTTAAGAATTAAAGAAAATACTGAGATACAGATGTACCGACAAGTTAAGATATACTTATGGGGAGAAGCAGGAATAATACAGTTTTCCTTGAGAAAGAAAATAATTATATATCGACTTTCTGGGACCAGTGCCATAGGAATATTATAAAAATTTAAAAAAATAACTATAAAAGAAGGGTTCTGAGAGGTAATAAAAATCCTGGAACTTGTAAAAAAATGCATAAATGCAGTGAATAGGGCCACCTGAAGTCACAATTAAGATTTGCAATAAAACCAATGTAAATGTTTAAGAGCTTTCCTCCTTCTTTTGGAAGACTGTCATTATATCCTCTATGTCATTGACTACAATATCTAATAATTAACCTATGCACTAGCAAATAGTAGATTAATAAAGGGGAATCAGAAAGGAATCAGCCTCACAATAAAATGAAGGGCTGTCTCTGGTGTTCAAGTGATTCTGAAGCAGTTTCCTCATCTACCTCTAGAAAACTAGGGACACTGAGACAAGCTACTATCATTACGTGTTTTTTTCCCCATGCTGAACCATTTTATTGTTGTAAAATACACTGTAGTGGGAGAAAGAATATCACCATAGCTTTGCTAATCAGCAACTCTTTCAGATTGTTACTGCTGCAAATTAGGTTGATTCATCATTTGAATTTTGAAAAGAAAGAGAAAGAAAAAATGCTAGGGGTAGGTGTCTGTAAAAGACCTATTCCAATTCCACAAGGATAACAAATGCAACGAAAGAGATGGGATTTAAAGGTCAAAGCACATATGGCAGACATGATATTGAGAAAAGGAGGTTATCTCTTACCATATCTACAACTGTGAAATTTAGCATAGAAAGAAGTTACATCATCACAGCATATATACGTCAATGGCAAACTACTGTAGAAAACTTGGAAAGAAATCTCTAAAACTCAAACTGAACAGCTGGGTAACATGCACATGTACTGTACCACATGAAAAACTAAAAGCTACATGTTGGTATTTTGAAGAAAGTTCTGAATATGCACTTCTCTATTTAAATATGATGTATAAGATTTTAAAATTTTGTTATTATATAACGCCACAGTTCAGTTCATCACATAGAGACAACAATGTTATTGATTGTAATGCCACCTGCTTTTCATAAAGGAACATTTCAGTATATAAAAGTTAAAAATTAAGGGGAAAAAATGCAACAACAAAAAATATATTGCAAACTAAGTAAAGATCAAAATTCTGAAGACTATGTGTGGCACACTGACACAGTGCAAGCAATTTTATTATTAATAGTTTCTACTGTAACAAACTAGAAAAAAATCTGGAGGTTGTAAAACAGACAATCCATGAAGCATCACACCACCACAATAATACATGACGCACCAAGGCGTTATATAATAGCAAAATCAATCTTAAATTATGGGGAGTGATGTTAAAAATATGTTTTGGGAATGATGTGTGTGTGGAGAGGGTGGCAATACTGTGTTTGTATGCATAACTATATGGTTGATATTTCATTTTCAGTTGTCCATATACAAAACTACAGATCTCAAGCACAGTCTAAGCAGTTGTGGAAATGACCTTCTTTATACATTTTTGAGCACATTTCAGTCACTGACTGTTCAGTGTCAGAATTATAATTTCTTAACAGTAATTTTTTCCAATGCAATAACTCCCAAAAAATTGAAGTAATTATTTCAGCCTCGCAAAGATGCCATGAAAATCCACTCAACCAGGTACCAAATATATTTGTCATCTCTTACCAAAATAAAAATAAAAATGATAATGCAATGAAGTGAGTAGTTTACCAAGATCATAGTATACACAAAGATTTCACAGGGCTGCAATACATGTCTTGATAGTGTGTGGTTGCATACTTGTATAATACTCAAATACTTTTAACAGACATTTTATGTATTGTATTCACAAGACTCCTGCATTCCCCGTACCCTCAACTGGTACTGTGCAACACTTTCTATAGAACAAGAACAGTACAAGCATGGAAAAAATTAATAACCAGTCACAGTAACCCCCTAAGTATTATATACCCTCTCATTTCTTTGGTGCAAAGAGCAGAGGTTGCCTCAGCTACCCCTATTAACAAGAACACAAATAAGAGACTGGTTGACAGAAAAGCTGGTTGTAGATGCTAGCAATCATAATTCCAACTAAAAGTCATAAAGAAACACTTGACACAGTGCTAACAGTACTTTTCTACTGCTGTGATTTGCTTTTTCCTTAATCAAACAGTTAAAAGGGTATATAAAAAATACTTACATGCATGCATGTGCACACACGTGTCTTTACTGGTTCTTACTCTTTGAAGGTGAAACATCTACCTTGTTTCCCCAAAGCCCAGTGACAGTTTCCCAACAGCATTATGTGGGAAGGACATCTTGGATAGCGGAAGACCATCTTACTAAATAGTAAATATATTTGTAATACTTTTTGGGTTTGTTTAATGCAGCTTTTAAAATCTATTATCCATGTCTGAGGTAATGATATAATCAGTTAGATTGTTTTAATATTTTTCTCAATTTTTTGGCCCCAAATAAGCCTACAACACACAAGTATGTTTATTCATTAAAAGCTGCTCTCAACAGCTGGGGGTGGTTTAGGTAACACAGATATGATTGCAGGGAAAGACGAATCACTTTAAAAGTCACACAAGAATGGATTCACCTTAATTTTGTTCTTTAAAACAGTCATCCAATTCGGCTACATGATATCCTGGTAACATCTTTATAATTCAGATTTCTAATTAGCCTCAGGCAAAGGTTCCACCTTGCAGATGAGAGCTAGTAGCATTTTAAATAGCATAAACATAACCCCAGGGTCAGAGACAAAAGTCAAGTAGCCCATTTTACATATATACTTATATATTTATTTTCAGTGACAAAACCATGAAATGCAAGGAAACATATTCATCAATAATGCTACAACAATATAGAATTAATAGCTACTTATAAACTGTAAGCTGACATATCTACTTTGCTCACATTTCTGAAGAGACATTCACAGAGTTTAATACACATTGCAAAGTAAAGGGATAGGAGTTATAAATGTACTTTATTAACGTTTTACCAGATGAATTTCCAATAGTCAGCAAAATAGCTTAAATTAAACTGTAGTTCAACCAAACAAATCAAGGTATGTCAAAAACAATAGGAAATGGATAGCACACTGCATTAAATTAAAAAAACTAATATTAGCTGAAAAGTGAAATGCACAGCTTAAATTTAGACTGAAAAAATGGTTTACTCCGTAAGAGGAAAAGGTGCACCTGGAGTAGGAAACAGGGGAAAAAAAGACTATTCACCTGACCTGGTGCTTTAATAAATATGATGCAATCACTCTTGAAGATTGACTTAGGCCAGTCATTTTTAACACATCCAATACTGTTCAAATTTGTTCACTCTTACTTTATGTTACAATATAATAAAAGCTGCTTTCATAGATTCTCTCAGTATACCATAGCTCTATTTATATATTATATATAATATATATAAATCCTGTATCTATAACTGGGATACATACTAAAATACTTGAAAAACCATTCTAAAGATTTGCTATATAATTAAAGATGCCTTTGCCTCTGTAACAATAATATTTACCCCAATACATTAAAAGTGCTTGTCATGTCTTCAGAAATGCAACTCTAGGACCCCAGACACCAGAATGGCTGTTGGTAAAACGTCTGGGACTGAATAACAACTCTTAAATTTCTGTGTATGAAGGAAAAAGTGAAGATAACAGACTAATACAAACACAGTAAGATGCCCCCTCCCACATCCCTGTGGCCACTCCTCTTGGAGCAAGAAACAGAGGAATGCAGAAAAGGAGAAACAGTTGTATTGCAAAACCATATCTCCATGCTGCTTACTGGAAACTCTGCCTATACTGACCCCTAAACAGCAATTACTGAGAAACCGTACAGTTCAGGATAACCAAATATACTAGACTAAAACCACAACAAACCCCAAAACACATTCCATTTCAAAGCATCCTTTCAGTGCCTTCAAGTATTTGACACTGCACAAAGGAGCTCTTCACACAGTACAGAAAAGATGCATAGATTAAAGAAAATTTAACATACTCTCAGATATTGTGCCAAATTCATAAAAACAAAAAGTAATTAGTGTACCCCTTGAAGTAACAGCCCAGATTTTCAAACTTAACAGGAAAACACACAGAAAACAAGTCCTAGATTCACATCACTAGTACCGAAGCTGAATTATGAAAATGAGATGCAAACCTAAATGTATGGATGTATTATTAAGGTTCCAGTCATTCCCCACTGTTTTCAGTCATCCCCATCAAGGGAAACGGAATTTAATCAATAACATAGCTGCCAGTACTTAAAAAATTAGTTCAGTTGATTTAGGCAAGATTAAGCGCTGGGTTTTTTTTTTTTGGCAACTGAAATAGTCTTATTTTAGGGAAAGATCTAATTAGAAAATTCAAGAGTGATAGATGATAAATTTCTTTCAAAGAATATTTGTTATATTCAGATTTTTAAAGCGAATTTTAAATGATGATTAACAATTTTGCACTAAGTTTACAGTCAAAGTGTAAATTTAAGTTTAGATAAACAAACTGTACTTAACCGAGCGGTTCACCAACCAGGTTCACTTATAGTGGGAAAATAATAGGAAAAAAGGAAACTGTTATCTTGCTGTTTGAGGTTCTCTGCCGATACTGTGGCTGAGGAGTACAATTCATGTCCATTTTGATACAATTCATGATGTTCACAAAGCATAACCTGTACTGCAATGAATAAAACTGATTTGAAACTTGACCCCCTGCTCCCAGTATTACTGTACGCATACCCAAAATTGACTTTTCAAAAGCAACAAAACACCCATTCTGTTTGTCTGCTTCAGTTTTTCTAGAAACAAAATACATATAGGAAAGATTCATTTAACACTTTAGGTGGGAGGGGAAACAGGAGAAAGATTTTTCAGTTCTGGAAGGTTAGAAACATGTTCCATTAATAAGAATTAATTCGAATATTAACGGAAAGCTTAGTGAACAATGTCCGCAGTTCATATGAAGCAATACTTCCTGCTCAAACTAGGAATACTTTTCTCATTAAAAAAACCCCTCTCCCATACAAAAAAACAGAAGCTAGTAATACTGCAGTCAGTAGCTTTGAAGTATCAGGTTCAAACTGAAGGTAGCAAGAGGACACTGTATAGTTGGTGCCAACAGAATTAGAATTTAACAAATGAGAATCCAAAAATACCCAATTATATGCCAACAGAATGGAAGTCAAGTTAGAAGCCAAATGATGATCAAAAAGAATCAGAGACATGCCAAAATTGGCCAAATATTCTCTTTTTCTATTTCAATCACTGAGTAGATTTGTATTAAAGAACGAAGCCATCAGCAATATGCTGTTACAGTAAGTCACCCACATACAGTTAGGACCAGAGCAGGGCATATGCTCAGTATGACCAGAGTACACAGCAACACGGAACAAAAAAGAATAGTCTTCTGGCAACATACTTTACTTGTTTCTGCAGGATAAATGTACAATGCCAGTATGCTGGAAGATGCAACTACCTGAGAAAAAGACAGGAGTATTTTTTGGGGTGGAAAGTAATACATACCCATCCTGGTGAAAGTTTAGGGTGAATTTCTTCAAACAAGAAATTAAATTTGCCAGTGTGGCTGAATTATGAATTCTATGAATCCCTAAAATTTGGAAATCTCTGTTACCCTAAATATATACCTAGATTATATATCTAGAATAAGTTCTTGCATATTGTAAGAACTTTTTGCCCTTTGTTTTTTCACTTTTTCTTCTATCTAGCCATTAGAAAGGATTACTTTTTTACCATTTCTATTTATTTTAGGCTTGACAAAATTATAATTCTGGATCCATGCTTTCTTTCCTCTAGTCATTGACGCTGTAAGTTAATGCTGCAACTAAGGAAGTACAGGACTGTGCAGAAATAATTTTTGTATTAACAATTACATCTGATCAATAATCTCAATCATTGTAACAGCAGCAAATAAAAGTGACTGTAAATATAATACACAAGATGACTACACAGCTTTTAAAACTTAATTGTTAACACGATCCATCAGAAAATGGAGGATTGTGCTAGTCTTACACTTTGGAAAATGGATGCATTAAGTATGAGTAACCTACCCAAGGCCACAAAGGCAAACATTATCAGCCAAGATAAAAACTCAGAAGTTCAGGCATCAAGCCCTCTGTGCAGACTATAGCAGTGTCTGTGTAGACTATACACTATAATAGAGTGATAAATCTTATCCAATATTTGAAAGCCTATGCCAGCAAGGAAGTTCTCCACAGAATTAAAGAATTTATCATGGTCAATCTGTCATTTCAGCTGAGATTTTTCTCTTTTTTGTCCATTGCTGAGCAACATAAACACTTCCAGTGAAGTCCTTAGTGTGATAAACCATGTGGTGCACGTGTGTACACACATTTGAAAAGGACAAAGCAATTCTTATTTCATTCAGTTAATATAATGGAAAAGTTTAAACGCTCCACTGTTTCTTCTTCCAAAGTGGACCTACCATAACTTGTGATTCCTATGATCAGTTTTCTGTTTTTATTTACAGGAAGATCTCTTATTTGTTAGAATCTCTGACAAAAATTATTATTCCTATATCCACTATCCTGAGAATTTCTAATCTGTAAAGATCTATGAGAAATTTAATGACAGGATCAATTTACTACTCCGAAGAAGTTAAAACCAAAAAAATATTTGGATAGGGTTCAGTGGGGAAGAACAGGACATACTTCTCATGAATTATACTATACTGACAAAGATTATACTGCAAAGATGATGTGAAATGTAATGAAGGCGTGGGTGAGAGGAAATACAAAAAAACCTTTTGCATGCACAGAGACAACACTTGGACTCTAATTACTGCCATTTAAGCAACAAACCTGTCCAGCTCTTTTGAGAGTTTTCCCCATTTCATGCACAACTGAAGAGATCCTAATTTTAATACCATGCATATCAAGCAGTGCCTTTGGAGAACCGTATAACTGAAATCTTAAGCCAAAATATTAAACAGGAAAAGGAAAGACCTGCAATGCAAATCTGCAGCTCACAGAGAGGAATCAATTTAGAGGAATGGTAAAAAAAACAAATAAAGGCACAAGCCTCTGGTAGGTGTGATAACAATTTGAACAGAGGGTAACAGTGGTCAAGCAATTCCAGGTGTTTTCATGAATATGTATACATTTGTAGTGGATCTGCATCTATTTAATTCAGCTTCTACCTTCTTGGTGCTCTTCAGTAATCAAGTATTTGATTTGTAAGATGCTACATCAGTGCCAGCAGGCACAAAATGGTATGATAAATACACTCCTCACAAAATATAAAACCCACACTCTTAGCGAAGAAAGCACATCTTCAGCTAAATGGAAATCAATATTTCCCTTTAATATTTTTAAAATAGCTCTGCTCAGCCACCTAAAGAGTCCCAGTTGCCACAAAAAGTCATACAAACTCCAAGCCCCGCTCTGTTTAAATTTCTATTCCATAGCTCACATCATGAATGCGAACAGGATTCTTCTTGCTTAACTAGACCGTAAGAAATTTTTTTAGCAGACCAAGTGAAAAAACAAATCTGATAATTTTTCCATTTTAGCAATTCATTTGAAATCAGTTCCATTGGAGAAGCATCAAGTCATTGGTTCTTGTTTTATCACACGCTTTATAAAGACAGGTTTGTTACAACAGCCTTGAAGGGGACCGGCAGTTAGGTTCCCACTGGTCACATTCTTGGGGAGAAACACCTTGGAAGAACTGTGATTCAATAGGACAGGGCTTTTGCAATTTAGAGCTGTGTATCTCTCGGGGACTAAAGCCACAGAATTAATGCCAGGTGGCACTACTGATTTCGCAGGGAATAAAATTTTGTTTTGTTCTAGAACAACATGTTTTACAGAAGAGGTGGAGGCACCAGATAGTGATTCTTTTATCACTTCATTTGGGATCTTGCTATACAGGTAATTGGGGGCATTATTTTCCATTACATCTGACCAGGCCCTGTAGCGAACCTCTGCAGATCCCCAGTAGTGTCTAATAGCAGACTCGGAGCGATGGCCTGTCACTGCCATTATTTCTCTAGGCCCCAGTCCTGCTTCACACAGCAGCTGAACGGTGGTAGTTCGGAGAGAATGATTGGTGTACCGCTGAGAGAGTCGGGCTGCCATACTTATCCTGGGCATCATGGTACCCAGGTAGTTCACACCCATTGGTTCTCTTTTGTACCAGACAGGCTGCTCTTGCATTTGCTCTGATGTTAGCTTTAAGGGGTGCAGATAAAAGGCAGGGGGTTCTGGAGGCAGCTTGGACAAATAAAGTTCCAATGAAAAAACAGGACAGTTTGGGTCACCTGGCATATCATACATTTTACCCATTTTATGAGGATCTTCTCCATTTTTTCCTTTGCCAGGATACCTAAACATAGCATATCGACGCCCATTCTTGTCCTTCTCAACAATGAATGCATCCGGAGCCAGATCTCTCAAAATTTCCCTCCCTCTCTTGGCGAAATGCAACTGCAAATCAAACCACACCTTGTTGACGAGTGCCAGTGGACTGTGCAAACCCAGCACACCAGATTGCTTAATCTTACGCAAGTCCTCAGCAGCTATAGGAGGATGGTGGTGAGTCTCATCCTTCCCCTGCATGCGCAGCATCTTCAGCACGCTCACAAAGACCATGTTTGCACTAGCAAACTCTTTGTCCTTCATTAAGCAAATCTGACGATTATAAGGTGGCATTTTGAGATGCCGGTTTAAGCCGGCCCGCATTGACTTGTAGCTTGCCACACTGTAGGTATTTCCATCATGATTTCTTATTGTGTAATAAAACTCTCTTAAGATATCATTAAGTTCACTTACTGGGACCAATTCAAAGCTAGGATCCTTGCCATTTTTGGCCAGCCACTGTTTTAATAGGTTAGCTGCCCAGCCAGTCTGCTTGTGGGTGTTTTTGATGCTCTTAGCATCCTCTTCCTCTTCCTCCAAGCCAAAGAGGACATCCTCAGGGAAGTTAAAATTCGTCTGTGCTGCTTCTAGTGCTTCTTTATTTTCTGATGAAGTCTCTTCCTGTTTCAACTGCTTTTCGAAACAATTGATCAAAGTTGTACCATCAAATATGCCACAGGTATACGGCACACAGTGAACTACTTTTTGATCTGAGAGTTGTGAAGCGTGGAGTAATATGTAATATTTTGGATTTAATGTAACAAAAAGCAGGTGGCATTAACTGGATTTTTCAAATGATATGGCATGTCAATTCCATATCTCACTACCCAATTAAAATGTATCAGGTCTTTTTTAACCATGGCATTACACATTAACTGATTGCATGGAAAGCAAACCTAGAACATACACTACAACAGAAGACTGAAAACTGGAAAACATCCTATGTCTTATTTCCCTCCTCCCTGCTCATCTTCCATTGCTAAATGCCACTATCATACACATTCTGTTTTTCCAAGTTTTTTTCTTGGTTTCAGACTCTAACTGAAAAAAAATTCCAGAATATGCATCCTATACTGAAAATTAAATCTTAAAATTGTACTTCTGTCATCCATTCTGGTACTGGATTTCCTACGTATCAAGTACAAGTGTTTTAATAGCTATAATCCACAGGTATCTTGTGAAGTTCCAAACAACCATTCTCTATGAAATGCCTTAATAAGAAGGTAGAGTGAGGTACAGTTTATACACTAAAATACCTTTAGGTAGTCTGGTTACCTTTGCCAGACTATTTCTGTGACAGGTGAAAACCAGAATATTGTCCAGTATATTTTCTTCTTGCTTTGAAATACAATTTAGATTTAACTGTACTTTGAAACACTAATGAATTTGTAAATTTTGGCTAGAAGAAATTAATTTTATTCACCTTAATAAAATGACTTCTAACAGCAACGTATAACTATGAGGTGATTTCTGAAATACCTATATACAGAAAGAAAATAATTTATGAATAATTCTAAATAGTTTAATTTCAACCTTTACATTTCAAAGCAAGTTCAACAAATTTTAGACAAGGAATCCAGAAGTACTACATTTTCTCCTTTATCATGTAGTAGCTATTCCTGAGGAAAGCTTCTTTTCCTTTCTGTTTTCCTATGACATATAGCAATCATACATAGAATTCCAATTTTAACTTCTGGATTAGCGCAGAAATGAGAGCACTTTCATAATGTATAAAGTATTTGTAGCTTTAAGTTCAAGCCCTTCAGACAAAGATGGGGCAGGTTTTCTTTGTATATTAGCTCTGTTTTATCAGACAAATTTTCAGTGTGCTCCTAATTTACTAACTCATCTACCTACACAAACCCCATCAGAAAACTTCTGAAAAGATTATCAGAAGCTCATGCTCCAAATAATACTCTGAATCAGAAGAAGAAAAATACAAACAGACAGAAACTAGAAAGGATGGTACAAAAAGAAATTAAAACTGTTTCATTATAAGCAATAAAGGTAGAGAACTTTTCTCCTGTGGATTGTAACTTTAGAATTTTATAAAGAAACAATCAACAGCCTACCTGTGTTGTTCCCTCAGCAGTTCGCTTGTTTGCCGAAGTATCTGTTGGTGGCCTGCTTGTCTGGCTGTCTGGGGGGTCAAGAAATTGTTCATTTGCAGTATTTAATCAGTACTAATTACTGCTATCCACTATACAAATTTGGAGACAATATTCAAAACTGTTTGATACTAAACATTCAGTATGTGGCATATCTAACTTTTAGCCCTTATTTTCAATTCTAAATATTCAAGTTTGATTAAAGTGTTCCCTTCCTTGTATATTTGACAGTGTATTATAAACATTTTATGAGCAATACTCTTGCCTATTTGAGTACAAAGTATAACTCCAACCTCTCCTCTGTCTGTATGCAAACTGACATAATACTAAACTGAAAAAATATTACAATTATTAAATATTTTTGTATCAAAAAAACTGACTGAAAAATGGATGGTTAAACAGACTACAAAATGTATAATTGAGACAATTTGTGCAGGAAGACTGAGTATCTTTACTAGCTCAGCCAAGTATCTAAATGTATCTAAACTTAAGAAGTTGCTTGAACATTTGATGTAAACATTTAAATCCAAATTCTCTCTCTTTTTATTTTAACCAGTGCTGGCCCAAATCAGTGTTTCAATTCTGGTGAGAAAACTACATCCACTAAGGCTATGTGAACTGCATAAAATGGGATACATTTTTTGGACACACAGGTCCTTCTTTGTGTCACTGGGTCTCATCTGGCACAACCCTTTTTATATTGTGTTAAATCATTTTTATTCGCTATAGAGCTAGGAGTCAATACAAAACATAAATGTCCAGCTCCATGGAAGACATATTTTAACACAGGTAACTTAGAGATGGGAAAATTAAAAGAAACTAGTTCTGATGTCAAGCTCTGCTTGAGTTTATTTTAACATTATATTGTGCCAATGACGAACTTGCTATAACTCCAACTCATAAATCTTGAAAACCTCTCAGAAAAAAGAAATCAAGGTGTGTAAAACCAAAAGTGCAGAGAAACATCATGGCATGGACAAAGATTGAAAGAAAGTATTTTAAAACAGTTAATCTAGATGCCATTATTTGAACATTTATTGTGTTCAGAGACTTTATTTTAAATACTATAAGTGTACTTCTTTGGAACTAGGTTAGTATTCAGTTGTGATTTTTTTCTCCCATTTTGTTCACTTTCAAGTGTTGTGCAAATTAAGTTCCTGATTATACTTTCATCTCAGTATGTCTTTGCTTAGAAAAGTAGTCAAATTATTTTGAGAGACTGTATTAAAAATAAATACCAAGTTGTTAATGGTAGAATAGAGGAGTTTCTGACTTCCTGCTAGGAATTACATAAATCAAGTTTCAAATAAAACAAAGCTTACAAAGCCACACTGCTGAATCCTTCTAAGGAGGGATTATTTTCAACAATGTCTGAAACACATCTACCATACAGATGATTTTCATCTTGAAAATTTCAACAGAAACGCAAACCGGAAGAATCATCTCTCTAAAACACACCAATAAACAAATTTCCACAGAAGTGCAGTTTTGTGTTTCCCTTTGACAACTGTTTTCCTTTCCCAGTGTTTAAATTCAAGCATAACTTACCAATCTTGGGTGCTACAACGGTGGGTGGTTCAGTAGGTGCTGTATTATTAAATGCAGAGACAGGAATCTTCATCTGTAGGGGCGCTCGACTGCTGGTAGCAGTATAAAGTCCTGAAGTACCCACTGTGGGCAAAGAAGTCCTTGTGGTCTGGGCAACAGGATGTGCAGTAGAAACAGCCTGTACTGCCAACGTTGTGCCTATTGACCCAGAACTGGCCGTAGAGTTCCTCTGAATACCAGGACTGGGCACAGGTGGAATGCTATTTGGTTTAGTTGTGTTAGTTGATGCCAAAGACACTGTAGTTTTGGTAAGGCTACCAACTGTAGATGAGTTTTGTACAGATATAAATTCAACATTGCCTGACTGCTGGTTAGAGACCAAAGTCCCTGTGTGGCCTTGCAGAAGTGGAGGCTGGGATGACACTGCAACAGGGACATGCAAGATTACGGGCAAAGACTGCAATGAGACAGCCACTGACTGAGTGCTTCCAGTGGGCACCTGGTTAGTGCCTACAACCGTAGCTGTGTTAGCTGTGGGAAGAACTGCTGTCGTCAAAGAGCTGGTGGAGGTCACTGGAGTTTGAAGCTTAGGATGTCCACTGACAACTGCTGGATAAGGAGCAAGACTGGAAGCTGGCACTACACATAAAAAAATTATAAAAAAAATTAAGTGTTTGAACCAAGTGGGAAGTTTCACTGCAACACAACAAATGGAAATGATTTATCATGAAGGCAGTGAGTCACTGGAACTGGTTGTCCAGAGAAGCTGTGAACGCCCTATCATTTTAAGTGTTCAAAGTCAGTCTGGACAGGGATTTGAGTAACCTGATCCTGTGAAAAGATGTCCTGGCCCGTGGCAGCGGGTTGGACTAGATGATCTTTAAAGGTCCCTTCCAACCCAAACCATTCTATAAAAGAGGTGGTGTATGATTAACCTTTTTTGCAAATAAAGGCTATAAATACTGTTTTTCTGTTGTACATTCTGATACGCAATGGCCTAGTTAAAAAACACAGACAATACTGTACTGCTTGAAAGAAGTGGCAGGAAAAAAAAAGATATATAAGGAATTATGACAAACAGGCTTGAAGAAAGCTCCAAGATTTAACTGTTGGGAACATATAAAATACAGCATTTTAAACACTCATTACAGAAATGGTAGAGCAACTGGTCCTTCACAAAACACAAGAAAAACTATGTCAGTTATGACTAATTTGCCTTGTATAGGTAGGACCTTGTATCCAGAAGGTTCTACTGAAACCAAGTATTAATGTGTCAGAGAAAATACTCACTTTTATGCAACAAAATTTCAAGATTAAATCCAAAAATCAGGAGCATAAGCTACTGAAAGCCTATATATGCCTACTGTTAGATAATTCTGTGGAAAAGATTCAGCATTCAATATTAAACTATTTTTAAAACCGAGGATGGTGAGATTACAATGAAAGTAATGAACGGTGGGTTTGAGTCTACATTCCCTATAAAATTTTAATCTAGAAATTCCATTTTTCAACATGATTCCTTTAAGAAATGGGGTTTATAACTGCCATTTAGTTTCCCACTCAATTTCTGTAGCCATTAGGTAGAGGGGAGGATATTAACATCCTACTATGACCAAATACAAAACAGGGCCTGAGTCATGTGTTTCACTTCTTGGCAGCTGAAACTCTGCCAGTTTTGCTGTCATATCTAGCATCTCCTGAAGCATCTAATTTATCCTAATCTAATTTTGGCTGGCCAAATCAACACATTTTTTCACATACCTGGTAAGCCCACTGCACAAATATAAACCAGGAATGTGGTACAGAGTTAAAAATAATGATTTTTCATGTCAGAAAAAAAAAGAAACAAAATTGGTTTTGTTCTTTTTAGTTAGTTACTTCTTTAATGGAAACCAATAAAACTTTTAAGAAATGTGTTTACAGTCCACAGGGAGTTTCTTACCTGCACTCACAGGTGCTTGAAAAGTTGCTGGTGTGCTCTCTCCTACGTTCCTCTTTGACTCAAGCATCTGCCTCACTGTGCCAGCATTTCTATGGAATGAAGTTTCAAGTAGCATTTCTCAGTAAGTCATGCCAGGTATATTTATGAACAGTACAATGGTGAAAAAATTCCCTTATTTTAGAGCTATTCTTTCCACTGAGATTTTCTAAACCCATTTTCTGGTCCTCATGGAAATTAACTTTGAATATTCTCCTACTAAAGAAGTGCAGAATTATTTGTACATTTTCAACTGCTTTCACCAAGTTTGCCTTCCAGTATGAGAATTTTCTCATTCTTGAAATTAAACTTCTAGTTTTATCCATAATTTTTAACCACTAAAACAACAGCCCAATTTACCTAAGAATACATTCAGTATTGTCAATTTATGACTTCTGTGAAAGCAAATTGAATTTTACAACTGAAGAGCAATGAAAGAAAAGGAAGAACACTTTCATTAAAAAAACTCAAAATACTGGGATTATCCATGACATTAGGTATCTGAAGTATCCTACTGTAAATTTTAACATGGTCACAGCGATGTGGTTTGCTTACCTATACGTCGCATTGTTTGTATTTGCAGTGTCAGCTGCTGCTTTCCCTGGAGATGCAGGTGCATTTGCTGAATTCTACACCAAATGAGAGAGAGTGAAAGAAAAGCCATAACAAAACAACTCTAAGTCAGCTTGCAAACTTATGCTTTCATTCTATTTCATATCCACTCACTTCTATGTAAGAGATTCATTTTCTGAAGCCAACACTGCAGGAGAACTTTACAACCCCCTGAAATTTCCTTGGTCCTACCTGCCTCCCTCTCCTATATCCTCTCTTTCCTTTTGCCCCTCCACCCCAGAATCAAGGTAATGGGATTCACTCTTATTTACACTGTACTCTTTATACTAAAGTAAATTAGATTCAATTATATACAGTTTAAGGTGTTTTCATGCTAATAACGGCTAAAGAAGCTTCTGTACAAATCAGAATTACAAACACATGTTGAAAAACTTCTTTCATATCACTGTCTTTAACCAAACCAGACAAACCTACTTTGTGAATGCCACTGAACAACCAAATCACATCTTTCTGCATATAAATTTTCTTTATTTTTCAACACAAGGTTTAGGCTAACTCAGAAAAAGAAAACCAAACCACAACACTATCTAGGTTCTTACTTCCTGTCTCTTCTTCCAGTCCTCCTTGGCTGCTCCAAACCGCTTTGTCAATCTAGCAATTTTAGCCTAAATGGGAAGAAGATGAAAACAAACAAAACCATAAATGTCCTCCCCAAGAACCATTAAAGAAATTATACAAACTGAAAGATATACAACTAACACATCAAGTCGAAGGTTATCTTCGTATGAGGGGAAATTATTCTTCCTTGAAATACAGTGCAACTGTATTATTTCAGAATAGCAGAAGGACACATCTGCATATCACAATCAAGCTATCTTACAGACAGCTTGAATTATTTCCTTCCTATTCACAATTGCACAAACCAAATCCCTCTTTCATATTCACACAAAACTCTACATATATGAAAGCCTTACATGATGTTATTAATTTGACAGTGTAGTTGATGGCTAAAGACACTGGTACACAAGTATATTGTAAGCGTCTTAGCACTTAAAAAGTCAACATAAAACATCTGGGGCAGCAAGAGGAAAGAGTTGTGTGGTAGGAACTGGTCTGGCAAACTCCATATTTTTTTTAACGCTAAAAGTATAACAGCCTTATTGTTTGAAGTTGTTATGACAGAAGCTTTTAATTGTCTAGTCGCTTCAAAATTCTTTGATTTTTGTGATGTTCCTCATGTCACCACTATGTATGTATTTTCTATAAAGAATACAAGAAAGCATGCTTCATTCACTACTAGCTATTTGTTTCCTTGCTGATTATTTAGTTTCTGGGGAAACAACAGTCAGCAAAATTCTGGCTTCATAGAGGCATTAGATATTTTCATACCTAGAATTTATTTGAAAAATGTCATCTAACAGAACAGCACAGAATGGAAGAGGAGAATGGAAAAGTGGTTTACTAGCAGCTTATGAATCAGTTTGCCAGAAGGAAGATCTGCTTTGGGGTTTTTTGATGATTAATTGGTTGCATTCCTCTTTCTGAGTTGGAAAATACAGTTTTAAAACTCAAAAGGAACATTCGTATTTGCTGCTCCCCCACCCTCTTCTCCCCTTGTGGAGCCAAAATGGCTTCCCTACTGACAACTACAGGAGACTTACTA
This sequence comes from Corapipo altera, assembly GCF_003945725.1. Classification (NCBI taxonomy): domain Eukaryota; kingdom Metazoa; phylum Chordata; class Aves; order Passeriformes; family Pipridae; genus Corapipo; species Corapipo altera. The sequence goes on from NW_020884873.1 coordinate 18,619,899, forward strand.
ATAAATATTGAGGAATTTATTTTTGATTTTGACCCCAGTACACAGCTGAACACACGCTCACCTGTAGTTCAGTAAACGCAGTTTTATGCCTCTTGGTACATTCAGCTTTCTCTATTCGCGTTTTCAAGTCTGCCAGAGTCTTGTCAAATATCACACACTGTAAAGTGCTAAGTTTTTCTTCTAACAGTCTCTGGATAACCTGCAAAATTATTGTATAAAAAAATAACAATGCAATTCCAAAATTTGGTAGACCATCTATAAAAATATTCTCAACTCTTAGCAAGTATCCTGCTATAAACAGAACAATGAGAACTGTTGTGCCCTGTCAATCAAATAAATCTATAGTCACCAATAAGTGTGTGGTTGCATAGCTAAGAAGTTTCTACATCTACTTTGGCAAATACAAATGGTCCCTCTTTGCCATTAATTTAAGAAATTAATTTCATTGCTGTATGATAAGTGCATAAAATCTTACTGAATATAAAAATAACAGAAGATATTTTCTTCAAGTGCAGTGTTTACACAAAGTTTTCTTCTTACTTTTTTGTTCTTGAGAGGGACACTGGCATTCAAAGAACAAAAACTAGACATTTAACAAAACCTTATTTCTGAGATGTATTTTCCCCTAGCAAAAATGCAGTGTTGCTTTTCTTGCAGAAGCTAAAAACAGAAAAAGAAAAGACTGATTTCCAAAAATTTTGATAAACTTATTACTTAAATTTTTTCTCCCTTTTATACCTTTTGCAGCACAAAAACAATGTCTTGGGAAACAAAAATAAATAAGCAACAAACGTGGTTCAGTTTTTGCCAACCTACATTTATGAAGTTACAACACACTAGCTAACTAATGGAAGAATAGTACAATTTTTTTTCTTCAAGATCATAGGTTCCTTACATAGCAATGGTGCAATCAGCTCTACAGAAATCTGCAAAATGCTATGTTGATTGTGCTCTTGTTTGGAGACACTTTCTTTAAAGCTAGGCACAAAATAAAGCGCATCACATATAAGCTACCCACGCTGAAATAACACCTTTACCAAGATTCTCATACTGGAGTCATATGAGACTTAAGAGTTTAACTATTTTATACATTTCAAATATAACTCCTGCAGCATAGTTTGCAAATTATATTTGGTCTCTTCTTAAAAGTAAGGCAATGTAGGACTTTATACAAAATAAGCCAACTTTTGTTATTTGAATTATATCCAGTGCTCAACCACAAAAAAGTGTTTGGGGGTGCAGGGAGTGGTGGGAAAGGACAGCCAATTCAAAGCTGGTAACACAAGTGACAGGTGCGCGGACGTTCTTCGCTCTGCACCTCCGTTCTACCTTTTGTAATTTTTGGTCAACATCCTTTCTGGCTGTAATTTTTACTTGGAGTTCTGCCTCATAATCTTCTTCCATGTACCGACGATGTTTCAAATGAACATCATCCATGTCCTCAGATTTGGAACGCTTTCTCTTTAATGCTTCACCTGGAACAATCAGATACAACTGCTCGTGAGGAACTCTTGAAAAAACAGATATCTGCAGAATGCCATGATTACTACAAAGTTTTAATTGTCTTCAATTTAAGTTTTTTCATTCTAAACCAGTAAGAATGCCTTTGGGAAAACAACATGCTTAATGACATCAGAGCAAAAAAACAGTCCCTTTGGTATCTATACATTACTGCCCTGTCAGTGAGTTCTGCTTTGTGATTCCCCAAATCACTACCACACATGCAAAATGGCTCTAGTACCACCATTCCCCTCTCCAGAACTTCCCTCCAGTTCTTCTTGCTCCTATCAGCACCATCCTATAATGAGATACAGCTTCTGAGAAGCAAAACAAAATCCTCTTTTGAAAAGGGAATCATCTTCTCAGGATTCCAGCTCAATTAAACTGCATCTCATTCTAACTGTGCCAGCAATGAACTGTATTTACCTGCCATGAATTTTAACCTGTACCTCCAACGTCTGACTCAAAAAACATTCAAACTTTTTTCTTACTTCTTGGGTAAGAAGTAAAAATCTAACAAAAGAACAGGCTCAAAACAGAACTATAATATAAAAGTAATTTTCATCACAGTGATGAAGCACAAAAGAACCAAAGAGACCTCATTAACTCCTCCAGCTCCTGGCACTGTGTCCAGCAGAAGATTCCTGAGGACAGGAGTGACATTTGTTTTCATGGAATCTTCAAGAAGGACAACAAGGACCCAGGGAATTACAGGATGGTCAGCCTTACCTCAATCACTGGGAACATGATGGAACAAGGAATTCTAGAAATTATGTCTAAACCCATTCAGGTGGTGGTGATGGGAATAGTCAGAATGGATTTATCAAGGGGAAATCATGCATTATCAGCTTGTTACCGAAAAAGTTGTATTTTCTTCCAAAAAGGAGTCTATGCAGCATTGGGGAAGACATTGGAAAATTCTTTTTACTTTAGTACAAAAGTGTTTTGACCCCTACATCTGTGACTAATAGTCTTGTGTCAGCTATTGTTTCCCTATTTACCTGTATCAGTGACTAGTATGTACTAGCAGATGTCTTACTTTTGAGAACAAGGATTGTGTGTCAGTGCAAAGAAGTACGTTATGACCTGGCCCTATATTTAAGATACTCTCAAGGAGAAAAGATTCATTAGAACATCTGCAACCACATCCCAGTAAGTCCACAGAACTAATTAGTATATATGCATGTAAGGAAGTGTAATGAATATGTAATAGAATTGTGATGAATATGTATTAGTGTCATGAACATGACCTGGTCTGTTAGGTTGCTGGGTGTGCATGCTTTATGGAGCTATTCTCATGCCCCAGCGTGCTGAATAAAGTAACATCAGCTTTCTAACCTAGCAACTGGTTGGAGAGTTTATTTCACGGTTTGCAGTGACAAGCCTGACAGAAGGCTATGGTGAGACAACTAGCTTGGTGGATGAGGGGAGAGCAATGAGTGCTGTTTATCTTGAGTAATGTTTTTGACACCCAAAACATCTTCAGAGACAAATTCATGATGTATGGCCTAGATAATTGGACTGGCACAACCGAGGGGCTCCAAGAGCTGTGATTAGTGGCACATAGTCCAGCTGGAGCTCCTCACTAGTTAAGTACACCAGCAGATGCTACTGGTACCAACACTAACATCTTCATTTATGACCTAGACAATGGGATAACAGGACAATTTGCAAATGATGCAAGACTGGAAGGAGCGAGTGGTACACTATATGGTTGTCACACCATTCAGTCACACTGACAAATTGGAGAAACGGCAAACAAGAATCTCATGAATTTTAACAAAAGGAAATGCAAAGTACAGCACTTGGGTAGGGATAAACACATGTACTAGTACAGGTTGGGAACTCGCTGGAAAACAGCTTTGCAGAAAAGGCCTGGCTGCTCTTCATGCACATGAAGTTGAACATGGGCCAGAAATGTACACTGTTGGCAAAGAAGGTCAACAATATCCTTGGTTGCCTGATGATGAGTATTGCCAGCAGGTTGAGGGAGGTAATTATTCCCCTCTAATCAGGACATGTGAGACTGAACCTTGACTCTTATGTCCAGTTCCGGGCTTCTAAATACAAGAAAGATGCAAGAATACTGGAGAGAGTGCAGTGTAGATTCACCAAGGTGTTTTACAGACTGAAGCACCCATCATGAGCTGGAATTGTTTAACTGGAGAAGGCCATTAGGGAAGAGTGAACAAGACAGAGCAAGTCTCTTAATGAGTACTAGTGACAGGACAAGAGAAATGGATGTAAACTGAAATACAGGAAATTCCACTCAGACATATAAAAACTTTTTTACTGTGAGGGTGGTCAAACACTGGAAGCAGAACACTGGAAGGTTGTGGAATCCCCACCTGGGGAGATACTCAAAACCTCTCTCTGGACACGGTTCTGAGCAAACTGCTCTAGTTGACCAGGTTTTAATAGGGGCACTGGACTACATAATCACTGAAAGTCCCCTCCAACCTCAATGATTCTGTGCTTCTAACACAAACCACCAAGTGAAGCATAATAGTTTTAACATTACGTACTTTTCTCTGTTTGTTTCTCTTCTTCTTTGTGGGTCTCTTCTCCTTCTTTATTCTCCTCACTCTCCTTTCTTCTCTCCTCCTTCACCTCTTCTATAAACAGAAGAAAGAACTCTATGTGTTACTTATACGTCCAAAAGTCTTATAATCGTCCTAGTTTGACTAGCAAATTTAGAATACTTATTAAAGACCATGTCAGGGAGGGGAAATAAGAATGACAGAAAGGGAATGCAGATATGAAAAAATAAGAGAATACCCTCAAAACAAAAATTTGAACTATCATCTAACACAGTAAGATTCACTTCTGAATCTGCTTAGCAATAAAATCAGAATAACTGACTATAATAACTATAATAACTGAGGTAACATAATGTTTCAGTTACCTCTGAAACGAAAAGAATGTATTTTTAAACTTAGCTAAAGTTGTCAACAAACTATTTTAGCTTATTTTTCTCCATAGGGAAAATGTATAAAAATTTCAGTAACAAATTACTAATATGTTTCTCTATTTACAATTGGCAAATTCAACCATAATCTTTATGGTAGAAAAGGCCTAGATTCTTCTTTGGTTAACAAATACAAATTTTCATTTAAAGTTTCTCGCTAATACAAATCTTGATAATACAATATCACAATAGAGGACCAGTCATTTAAAATTATACATTTTAGGAAATACGTAAATAAAGAAAAATCTGAATCCCCAAACACACAGAGGTTAAAATGAAAAATGCTAACGCTTCCTGAAAAACTTTATTATCTGTTCCATTACATTCCATTATGTGTTTCATATAGGTCGTATTTGCTACCTCCTACACTGGCTAGATATAACCTATAACTATTGTTTTTGAGATTACATTAAAATCTATCCAGAGCAACTCAGCACTGTGCTACGCACATCTTCTGTACACTTCTTCAATTTCCTGTACTTGTTTTGTCATTACACAGCATTTACTACCTTTTCTAGGGAAAGTTCGGGCTGCAAAGGTATGTTTGATGCTCAAAATTAAATTTTACTTCTATTATGAAGAACATTTGAATGATTTAAAATAAGTCACCTAATAAATCAGAAAAAGGAAGGAGTCAGAAAATAAAAATCTGAAATTATGACAATTTTTATTTTGTTAAGTCATACAGGAAATAATATTCAGAAGATAAATTCTGCAAAGCTGATTTACTTTTAAGGTAATAAAAATGGTATAGTGCCTATGCCACCTGCTTTTTAAGACTTACAGATAAGCTTCATGTGTTTAAGTGTTATAAATAAAATAGGACTCATTTACCTAAGAATCTAAAGGAGAGTAATTAAGTTCAAGAGAACATTTCCCACAATTCATAGATTTTAATATTCAGTTGAAAGACACAAATATTCCACGGGAAGATACACACACCTGGAATGTCTTTAACATAAGTTAAAAGCTTCAAAGTGAAGTTTTTTTCAGTTCTATGTAAAGGACAAGTAATGTCAGGGAGGAAGAAGTCCTTCCTTTACAAATTTCCATCACTGTGAAGAAATCTAGCTCATTTAACTAAAAGTGGTTTAAACACAATGCCCAGTTAAACCTCTCCAGTTAAGAAGGAGAAAATTTTACAACTGACTATCAGCTTATTTTTCACTGATAATTTGTGATCTTGTTATCCTGATGCTTGACAGGCAGAAGCAACGAACGCAACCCTTTAAAAAACCTGATTGTATCATCAAGTTATCACTATATTTATTACAATCACAGTTGTCTTAAGTCACACTATTTGCTGTGCATCTCAACACAAAGGTACAAAGGTGTTTTGGGGTTTTTTAAATTTTTTTTGACTGAGTGTCTGTTACTAAACAATTGAAAATACCTTGTGATAACTTATACAGCTACAAGCATTTATATCTGCTTAGTGACTGTCTGGTTGACTATTTGGATGTCAGTTCTGCTAAAATACATATATAAATGGAAACAAGAATAATCTATAAGCCTAAAAGGATTTGAACAGTATTTGAAAGTTACTCTGGACTGCACAGTCATACTCATTATTTAACAATCTTGTGACTGCAACACTGTCCTTATAGACTGGCTAGAAATGAGGTGCATAGACAGCAATCACAAGAAGAACAAAAGCGCAGTCTTCCTAAGTAGTGAATCCCTGACCAAACTCTACACCAAAGTAATTATAATAACAGAAATACAGATTTTCCCCCTAAAGCATGACAGAATTTGACTATTTTTGTTTTGCAAAAAAACCATAGATTTATGTACCTTCAACGGAATCATCAGGACTTAGACATGCTGGAGAAATGGAATGACAAACACTTTATGATACTCAACAAGGACAAATAAAGAAATCCTGCACCTGGGAAGGGAGAACCCCTGCAATGACACAGGCTTGGGCCACACAGCTGGAGAGTAGCTCTCCTTTGAGGGCTCACACAGAGAGCAAGCAAAGCATGAGCAAAGAGTGTGCCCTGGCAGCAGAGGATGTCCAGAACTCCCTGAGCTGGCTTACAGGAACAGAGTCAGTGTATCGTAGCAAGTAGTTATTGCTCTTTATTGGTAGCCTTATGCCATCTGTCAGTAAGGAGCAAGGGACTGCTTAGGGGCTGGGGACCTGTAAGAGAGGCTTGTGTAGGACGGAGAAAACAAATCTTAACAGGGACTTAAAAACTGCTTTCAGTGTCTGTTAGGTGGCTTTTAAGAAGATGGAGCCAGACTTATTGCAGAGGTGCATAGCAAAGAATAAGAGATAATACATGTAAGCAGAAATCAGAGATTCCAACCAATAAAAAGAAAAATGAACACATGAAGAAAGCCAGGTTGCCCAGAGTGGTCATCCAGTCTTATCAATTGAAGTTTTCAACACCTAACTAGATAAAGTTCTGAGCTACCTTGTCTATTTGAGAGTTGACCCTACTTCGAAAAGGAGACTGAACCTCTTTAGGTCCTCTTGTATATCATAAAATATATATAAAAAAATAAATCAAGTGAATCAAATGCAAAGCAAAATATCCTTGTTTTATTTATTAACACATTTTAGTTGGGAATAAAATATCCCTAAAGGACTGAAAGATTACAACTGAGCAATCCAATATCCATTAATGGGTCCTTCAAAGTCTGTCAGACAGAAGTCTGCCTGATTTCTGGTTTGTAAAATCCAGTGAATTAAAAATGCAGCACCATGTCTTTGTCTGCTGCATTAAAGAAACCTTTTTCTACCAATATATTCAGCTACCATTTGCTGATTTAAAGACCTCCTTAATACTCCTTTGGATGAACAAAATCAATATTCTTTTAAGGTTTCCAGTATGAAGCTCGTTTCCAAATGCTGAAATACTTTCTGCAGCAACTCTCTGAAAGTCTTCCAATATCCCTTTTTGAAGTAAAAAACAAAAATAAAAATATTATTGCAGAAGACTGGTTTCATTGGTGCTACTTAAATGGAACTTACTTTCCTATTAGTGAATTCAAGAATTTGGACAGCTTGTTCTATCACAACATAGGAACAAAAGTTCATGCTTAGTTGTTTATCTGCCACTAACATGTTCTAAAGTTCTCTTTTCAGAAGATAGGCTGTACTCTTTTAACTGTTAACTGCAGGTTTTTTTCTTAAAAGGTTGTATAGAAAAGCCTAGAACCTAGGTGTCTAGAATGCACTTGAAGCGCTAGAAATTCTGAGAAAGACAGACTTCAGATTTGCTCTGGCGGAGATACTTACTTGGTCCAACTTGACAGTGTACAGATTAGGTAAGAGACAGAACATAGCAACAGCTCCACAAGGCAAAAACAACAGTTCATCCAATCCAGGATACTACTTCTAACACTTTCATGTCAACAGCAGCTATCAAGTAGGGAGGGGTATAAGGAGGAGAAAAGAACAGTTACATACAGTCCTAGAAAACTTCCTCAGCTTTCTGAAAAATTGCTGGTGAAAGACCTCCAGAGCCTTAGGGTTTCTGTCCTTGACAGACTTCCAAGAAAATTCCTCTTCCACAGAAGACAAATGTACGTAAACTTCTACCAGTCAGTGAACTCCATATTTCTCCACATGGAAAATCACCTCTTCTTTCATGCCTTGATCCTGCCTCTCACTTTTTTCCTTTTCTCCATTTGATACATGTGGTTCTTACAGAGGAAAAGACAGGAAGTATCTAGACTCCATACCACTTGCTGTTTTCCACATCTTTGTCATATCTCTACTCCAACTATGATGTGCGTGGAGCCAAAGGTCGAAAGACACAGAACAAGAACACGATTGAAGAAAAGAAGAAAGCGTGTTGAAAGCTGATAGGTGCAAAGATGGACATTATTTGTTAATAGGTAGAAATATGCATACTGTAATTTTATAGGGTCAAGTATTGCTTGTTGATAGGTTGAAGATGCTTAGCTCACAGACCAGAAACGAAACTAGTTCCTCTATAAATAGAGGTTTTAAATAAATAAATGATTCTCTGGTGACCAGCCGGGGTGTCTGTGCCACAATTGCTACAGTTGAACACTAATCAGCAGCGTGGAGTAAGTTCAATAGCATTTCAGGCCATACTAACAAGAAATGTGTCTAGCAGAATGAGGGAAGTGATTCTCTTTTGTTGAGCTCTTCCTCCTCCCATCCGGAGCACTATGTCCAGATTTTGGAGCCCTAATCCTAAAAAATCACTGACAAAACCACAGCAAGTCCAGCAGAGGGTCACCAGAACAGTTAAGGGGAGGAAAAACATGGTATGTGAGGAACTGCTTTGCTCAGCCTCAATGAGTGAACACTAATTGGAGATTGTATCACTGCCTTCCATTACATAAAGGGAGGGCAGAGAGAAGACAGAACCACTACTCTTTGAGGTGCACACTAACAGAACTGGAAGCAGTGGACACAAGTTGGAAGATTCCAACTTAGAAAATTTTTCACTTTTAAAGTTGGTTAAATATTAGGTCACCCTGGAAGACGTTATGGTTTATCCACCCGTGGAGAAGCACAAAACTGCCAAGGTCCCTGAGCCATGTGATATAACTGGACTTGCTCTGAGTAGGAGGTTGAAATAAAGACCATCAGAGGGTGAAATTAAAATTACTCCATGATCTTCCCTGTTGCTTTTTCATGCACCTTTTCCAATTCTGTGCTATCTTCTTTGACATGGGGAGTGGGAAGGAAAGAGAATGAACAAAAACATTTAAGACCTCGGTGTCTCATGGTAAAGTTTTCCTCAGCTTCTTAATTTGTTCCCAGCATTCTTCACTTGCTTTCTTCAACTGCTATGCTATCAGTATTTCCTCAAAGCTGCCTTCTATAATCCTGGAAAATTCTTCTTAAGTGGTGAGTCAGTTCTACTTTCCTATCAATTTATGAACATTTTTGTACTCATGAGACCCATTTTGTAGATAACCACAATGAGTTTCATCTGCCATATTTATCCCTCAGTCATTCAGCATTGTAAAAATTCTTCTCCAGTCCTTCACAATATAATCAGCAAACTGTCATCTCACTACTTACCATTCATTTTAGGCAAATTATTAATTCTGTCACGCAGTGCAGTCTCTGGAACAGATAACTGCATTATTTCCTCCATGAGGACTTTCTATCTTACATGAAGACAATTTAATTTCCAAAAGTTCTTGGTAAGAAATCAATTGTGCTTGGATATCCAAATGAATTCAAATACATCAATCAGGTCTTCCTTATCACGTGCTTGTTTGCTTATCCAAAGAGCTCCAAGGTTTTCTAACGTATGATCTTTCGTTACAAAAATATGTGACAACATAGCTATTGTATTTACTAATTCCACCTGAGAAAAAGGTTCTCTTAATCTGTCCATTTGAATAAAATCTTCTAGTATCATTCTTCCATTGTTGTTTAGCCATGCTGGTTTTCATTTGGACTTCTTAATATCTTACTTCTTAACTGAACAGTTTGCACCTGTGCCTCCAACAGAGCATCTTGGAATGATCTTCATGTGGTCTCCACAGTTTTAATTTTCACAGACTCTTTCCAGAGTTATTCTTTATCTTCTAAGATAACTCTACCTGTTTTCTCGTGTAATTGTTTCCTGCCCATGCAACCTCTCTACTATTATCTTTGTTATTGCTTCTGGACAGTGACCAATTTTCATTTTATGAACAGTCTCAATTACTGTCATGCAACTGTAAAAGCCAAATTGTTATAGCTAATAAATAAAATAACTAGTCAAGAGAATTTATTTTGTCACTAAAGCCGAAAATCTGCAAAAATACCAATTCAAACTTCTGCAAACAGTGATCCAGTATTTAATGTTAAGTTCAGGCATTTTGCTCAGTGCAAAGTCTTCTGTGACCACTGTGTTTTTTCGTTGGGTAAGATGGAAAAAGCAACCCTAATGTCTCCAATAACAGAACACTTAAACTGCAGGGAGAACAAGGGTAATCAATTAATTTGTAATATTCACTTTATAAAAGCTACTTGTAACACACTATAATTTTAGACACAAGAACACACATTCTTTCTCCCTGCCTCCTCCACCTCCAGTAGTTTCTGGAAGACTTTAACTGCACAACAATGGTATCACTTTTGCAATCTCAGTGCAATCTCAGTGCAACAATTAACTTAAATAAGATCCTTAGAAAAAACTATGGAATCTACCTTATCTCTGTTTAACTAGCACAAATTCAAAGGTAAATACCAGAAAAGGAGGAGTCTGAAATATGGCTGAAGAGACATTCTTACCTCCATTTCTCTAGTTGTTTAGAGACTGAAGACTCAGAATGCCATCCCACATTAGTGAAAGACAGTCTCATCAACAGTGAAACAAGACTAGACAAACTGTGGTTACTAACTTCCTGACTGAAAAACACTTGAATCTTGTTTAAGCTATGGAATTTCTACCCAGTCAAGTATATTTAAAACCACTTGGATTAGCATGGTCATAATTTCATAAAACAATATGGGGGGGGAGGAAGAAGAAAGAAGAACAGTAAAAAAATCCAACCCCAAGATAATTTGAAACAACATCATTCTTAATCACAGATAGAAGAGCAATGTCAAGTTATCCCTAAACTATTAATCTCTTTTATTTTCTGAAGTGCAACAGTATGACAATGAATGCTCAATGTAAAAAAAAGAAAAAACAGCTTACAAAACTCTGACAATAATAGACTATAGAGGACATCCACTCAGTTTAACTTAAAAAATCTTCTGCTAACTACATGAAGAGATTAAAGTACCAGCTTCCCACACTTACCATTTAAAAGCATTAATCAGTTGCCACAGTTATCAAAGTTAGATAAACCCCACTATGAGTTAAATGAATAAAAGCCTTGCATTTTTCATGAAACTTTTCCAATACTGTCTTCTAATGAAAAAAAAGTTACAACAAATAAGAGTTGTGGCATGCCTGGATTACAAATATGTTTTCCTTCTTACCATTTATTTCCACATTAAAGAAGGCTGAAACCCTTTCTTCCCGTGAAGAGCAGTACATGAATGCACTTCTCACAAACCCTTCTGTTCCATCTCTGGCAATTACTCATCCTTTCTCTTCTTCCACCTACCACCTCACCCAAGTTTGCACCTAAATTTGCAAAGAGTATGAAAAAAAAAACCCAAAACCCCAAATCAAAACAAACCAGATGTTTAAGATGATAGTTTTTTGGCATTACTTTTATTTTTTCCTGGGCCTCAAATGCCACCCTTGAAAACTGCAAGACTACATAACATAACTGGAGGGTAACACTGCCTTTTTGATTCAGAAACATGAAACTTGTGTGCCATTCTAAGAAATGAACAAAATCCCAAAGTTGAATAGAAACTACCAATTTAAAAAATTCTTACCTGGAAGACTTGACTTGTTCGATACTACCCCTTCAACCCGTTCCTCTTTCTCATCACAGGGATCCTCTTCATCAGACAGTACTAAGAAAGCCTCTTTTGGCAGACTTTCATTGCTTTCCTGCTTGGATGGTGAACCCAAACAGTTGTCTATTTTCTCTTCTAAATCTGGGGCTGTGTCATCCACTGGAAGCAGAGAACTTTTAGAAAAACAGCTCAGATCATCTTCAGCAGGGGCTAGTTTTTCCAAAATTGGAATAATTTCATCTGTTTCCATAGAGTCAGTATTGTCCAAGATACTTTGACTTGGCTCATCTAATGTCTTCGGAACAGCGGTTTCTGAAAGACCTGCACTGCCCTCTTGTTTTTCCTGGTCAGCTTCCATACTGCTAGAGATGGCTGCTTCTCCAACAGCCTCTTCAACAGTAACTACTTCAGTCCTCTTTTCCCCTCTAGGTGAACTGGAATTAACTGTTATATTATTTGTTTCTCCCTTTTCTTCAGAAGAGTCAGTAATATCATCGACTGATTTACTTTCAGCTTCCAATGGGATGTCACTCTTTCTTTGGTCCAAATGATCTTTTGTATTATTTTGTTCATGGAAGTTGTCTTTATTGCTACCAAGCACTCCATTTTCTGTCTCACAAGCTACTGGAGTATCAGTATCTTTATCTTGTTCAGGAGTAGTATTTTCTGGAGACAGTGTTAGAGGTTTGGATTCCATGTCACTGACTATGTTTCCTGCCCTACTTTCAGGGCTTTTGGCCTCACTAATTTCATCAGAGGCTGTTCTTTCTTCTTCAGAGTTAACACACAAGTCAACTATGCCATTAACTTCCTTCTTGTCCTCCATACAGTCTGAATTGCTTAAAGGGGAATTTAAATCAGAATCTCCATTCTCATGTTTTCCATTTAACAGTTTCACTTCAGTTGTCTTCAACAGCTCCTCTTTAACCTTATAGACAGCTTCAAGTTGTTGTCGATCACTTACTCTCATTGTTTTTCGTGCTTTAAAGACTTTTTTCTGAGGTTCATCTGTGCTATCCATCTTGACCCTTAAAAAAAATTGTGAAGGTAAAAATTTATCATCATTATCTTAGTACTACTCCTGTAGCATTTAGCACATTTTAAAGTAACCAGTTTAACCGTATCAACAAAACCAAAGAAACAACTGTCAACATAATTAAAACACTACCTGACCTCACAAAAAGTGAATACAAGTTTCTATACATGTTGCACAAATACCTGTATGCAAAGATCACAGAAATCACACATTAGGCAGCAGTAGTCTGACTACACATTTTTGACTAGATGTCTCAGATACTGTACTAAGGCAAGAGTCAGCAGCCTTTCTTCTCATAAAAAAGTAAAAATAAATATAAATGGATGGACCGGGAATATTTTTATCTTTCTAAAAATATGTAATTTCATGAGTTTCAAATAGAATTAACAACTGGGGTAAATGACAGGATTTTTATATCAAGTTACTTTAAAAAAACCTTCATTATATAGAAAGAATTTCTGAACGTTTCATTAAGATACTTTCTTTTGTATAGATAAAACACACTTTCATCTTCCCTATCTATACAATGGTTAACTGAACTTGGGTTTTTAAAGCACTTTCATTCAATTTGCAATAATATTTTACTAAGACTATTTTTGGCCATAAAACTACAGGTGTTGCAGCACCTTACAGAAAAATTTCCTCTTTCAAGGAAAATGGGTGGGTTTGCCCCCTATACAATTATATTCACTCCATTCACTCACACAAATATTAAGAAAAACAAGAACATTTATTAAAAAAATTAAGAAAAATAATGATAGAAAATCTACTTTATCAAATCAATAAATGGAGATAAATTCAGCATTACCTAAGAATTTATAATGATTTTGTTGAAATACAAGAAAATCTTATTTAATTTGTTTCCATTAAACAAAGCAAATCTACAGGGATTTTTAAAATAGTTTTCCCCCATGTGGTCTTGCTTTAGAGCCTACTTTTAAAGGATCATATTGGCAATATTCAGAAGCAGAAAGCAGTTAAGGAAGTTGTTACACACTAAAGGTAACTCAACAACTGAGATCATGATTCAGCTGATGCTAACCAATTTAGCTCTACTGAAGTTACAAACCATCATAAGTTACTCCTGTCTAAGATACAGCTTTTATCAAGTTTCTCAAAAACATGCAAAAATTAACTTAGGTAACAGTAATTAAAAGACAGAGCAAGTAGGAAAAAAAATCTGGCAGTTATCTCTGTATGATTTTTTCGCCCACAAGCACCAGATAGGCAATGTTTATAACACTGATACAGCAGAATTATTAGACAAATGATGCATTTTAAGTATTTAGGATGATTCATTTTGCATCATCCCTCAATTCACTTTCATTCACAGAGCTGAGAAATTAATTAATAAACTGCATTTTGTCTTTTCAGGTGCAATATAAATTATTTTTAAAATTTTATTGATAAAAGAAAGCAGGACTATTGAGAACATTGGCTCAAATCGATGGCTTTGTGTAATCACAAGTTCAAGAGCGTTTGGACAACCCTCTCAGGCATATGGAGTGATTCTTGGGGTTGTCCCATGCAGGGCCAGGAGCTGGACTCAATCCTTGTGGTCCCTTCCAACTCAGGCTATTCTACAATTTTATGAACCAAGTCACAAAATTCAGAAAACAGATTCCACAGCCTCTAAGTAACAATTTGGTTCCACCCCATTTTGCAACCAACCTTTCCTTCAAGTTTTATTTAGGCAGTCCTAAGAGTGCCCTTTAGCCTTCTCTTGAGAGATTAAAGATGTCAAGCTCTCTCAGCATCTCCTTGTAGGTCACACGCTTAAGCTCCTACCATTTTGGTCTGCTGGATTTTTCCTAGTTTACTTGGAACAGTTTGCTTATGAAGAAAATTACTTAACATTTATCCTCAACTGCAATATTCTACATTGTAAGATAAGAATATATATTCTAAGGTACAATATGAATTCAACTACCAAGACAAACTCTAAACCCCACAATCATGACAGGTCATACTTTACAATCATAAGGCTTCTTTTACGCTTAGTTAACATGACCTGGCAAAACCAGGGACAAAGCAGAAAGCAACTTTTTGCACTTCCTATTATTAATGCAACATTGAGCTTCCCTTCCACTTTATTACAGTTCTTTTCTGCAAGACAGTCTGGAATTTTTGTATTTGAGTTACTGATAGTGCTTAAACAACACTTGGACACTCACATTCAGGAACAGATCACAGAATCACAGAATATGCTGAGGTGGAAGGGACCTACAGGGATCATGGAGTCCAACTCTTAGCCCTGCACAGGACCGTCCCCAAGAGTCGCACCATGTGCCTGAAAGCATTGTCCAAATCCTTCTTGAACTCTGCCAGGCTTGGTGCTGGGACCGCTTCCCTGTTCCAATGCCCAACCACTCTCTGGGTGAAGAGCCTTTTTCTAATCTCCAACCTAAATCTCTTGGCAGAAGGTTGTATCAGCTCTACTTACAGACTCTCAATAATACCATTAAGATATACATTTTTGCCAGTCTTAACTAGATTTTCTGAACCTGATTGTCTATTACTGCATGGCCACTACTGGGAGCAAAACATAACATCTATAGAAACACTGATCTGAAACATCAGTTTACTTGTTCTTGGAAAATGTTCTCATCACATAGCCATTTTCAGTCAGATGAAATATGAAATCCAGGTGAGCTGTTAATGCCTTTCCAGAGCTGCCTGCATGCTAAATACAGTTTCTTCATGTTTCTTCAGAAGAGAACATATTTAACACAGGAATTCTAGACCTGAAGTTACAGAACGCATGTAAAAACCTCTAGTATTTCTGAAGTGCACGTGCAGTTTTTGAAAGCACATCCCTTCTGTCTTCCCAAAAACTCAGCACGTAAGGTACATTTTTTCACATCATTACAAAAACATATGTCATGCTGTCATGCAATAGAATACTGACAGTCATACTCATGTTCCATGCATATAATCCCCTACAACCAACATGTATGCTGTTACAGATTTTTGTCTTGTAGAGCCAGTCTGGAAAGAAAAACAGAAAATGCCAGGTTTGGTTAGCCTTGAATAATTCCAAGGCTCCTAATAGGTGACTCAAGAATTAGAGTCTACTGTTAGCATAGTACGAGAATATAGGGCCTTTGCATCAAAATTACAACAGACAAATAGTTTAATCTCCCAGACTACAATGCTTCCTTTTACAGGCATTACAAGAAATTTACAAAACATACCACAGTATTCATATTCTTACTTTTCCTATCACCAGAAGATATACTAACAGATTAATATAACATTTACAAACAACTTAAAATCAGATTTATAAGTGCATCACTTTGTAATCAAAAATATAACTTAAAAGAAAGCAATATTTTCTGTTCTAATTTCCTTAACTACCTAAGCAGTTTTTCACTCATATTTTAAACATAAGAGTAAATACAGAGAAAATGAAAGACACTTCATTTTAAATTTACCAAGAATAGCAGTCTTAAAAAATTAAACATCAGAATACCTTCATATTGATGCATCCTTACTTTTTTCTTAAAAAATACTGAAAAAACCAGCTAAATTTCTAATATGTTTAAAAATTATGTTTATTTTTTATCTTAGGACATTATTCAAAATCTAGTTAAAAATAAAGCTCTTATACAGTTGTAGAAAGAACCTGCAAGAAAAACAGGCTTCTCAAAATTCCATTGTTAGATGGTTATTTGAGTAACTCATGCATATTTTCAGCTCAATCCCACAATCTTTTGCAACTAAAGAGTATTCAATAAAAGCTACTAAAAAATATTCAATAAAAGCTACCCTCAGTGACAAAATTACAAGCACAGATGAGATGAACTAGCGTTTAGTGTTCATCTTTTAACAGCGAAATATCACGCAGCACAGCAGAGCAGCCTTGAAGCGTTTCCAGCCATACCCACAAGGGAGCACAGTGCAGCCAAGGAACAGATCTCATGTGAGAGCTGAGTAAAAGAAACAAATCAATCGGTAACCAGTCCAGATAGGTTTGGTCACACCTGTGCAAGCCAATCAGGCGCCATGTGATAAACACTGCCTTCCAGCCTCTCAAAGAGGCGAGGAGGCAGCCCTTCAGAGAGCAATGCCAGGGCAAAGCTACCTTGCAGAAATAAAACATTTAAAATTACTAGCATTCTAAATGAATGTATTTTGGTAGTCTCCCTTAATACTTAACATTAACAAACTTAAGCTACTTTTGCTCATCTGATGCTTGGGTGTTTTCTCTTTTTTTACTCATCATGTGACCAAGTCACAAGGAGGAAATGAGTGGCCCAGGCACCAAGCCAATGGAGGGGCATGTTTTATTTCATTTAAAGGCATTTGTACAGAACAGCAGAAAATGACTCCTGCATGTAGAGTTACACATGTAAGGGTTAAAACCTGTAAATAAGGTGGTAGGTTTTGAGCTGAATTTTTTGTTATGATTTTTTTAAACTCAATACTCAATTTTGGAGTATCAACATGCACATATTTTCTATATATTTTTTTTGTTTAGATATGAAAATTCCCTTTTTCATTTTAGGCTTGAAAGTCATATATGCTTCAGCATGTGAGACACAAACAGCATTAGGCACCTCCCTCCAATACTTGAAAATTTCTTTCTCATGATGAAATGTGTGCTGCATGGCACAAAATGCTACATGGCTACCAGTGCAGCTAGGAATATGGGGAGGTCTCTTCTCTAAGCCAATTAAAAAGTTTTCCCTCTATTTCCTTATTTTTTACATTATTATTATTCTGCAGAGAGACTGCAGCTCTAAAGTAACAAAGGAAGGTATTAGATGCTCTGGATCAGCCTATGATCATGTGCTCAGGTAAGCAGCCCATGAGCTGCTCTAAACGTTAAGCCAATCAGCAAGGAGCTGCCTGAATCCTGCCTAGTAACAGGCAGCAGACAAAAGGAAGGTCATGGAAACACGGGGGGTGGGAGAAGCTGCAATCTAAACAATAGTGCACAATGGGGTTTGCATAATATCATGGGTCTAGAACAGCACAGGTACAGGGTTCCTGGGGAGCTTGCAGAGCTGGCCAAAAGCACGGCAACCATAAAACGTTTGCCAAAGCACAAGAACTACATGGATGAAGGAAAGTTCACTGATCATGAACATCAGTGCTCAAATGTGCAAATCTACTTAAAATCTACTTAAAATACGGCATAGCCAAATCAAGGAAAGTGAGGCAGCAAATGGTCATGAGTATTTTGTTCTAGGTGGAGAGCCCCAGAGAATGAAAGTGGTGAATAGAACCTACCTTTTAAGTTATGGTTCATAAAAAGCAGTTTTCGGTTGAATTCCTCCACGCCGTTGATATAAGTTTTCAGAAATTTAAAAATTATTTTCAAAGAAAAAAAATACTGTTTGTGACCTATTCTTACAGAACATGTGCTGAAATAACATGCCAATAATTTGTTTTTCTACCACTAATACAAGTCAACTGATCTAACTGAACGGAAGACAAACCACCAGCCTAATGATCTCCATTTACAACTATGCCTTTGCTTTTAAACGTAATAAAGAAAGCAGAGGCCACGACTATCATATGTGCAGATAATATTTCTTCTAGCACATCACAGGTGACTTGAGTTTTCCTCCCTTTTAGGCTACAGTTAGTGTTGGCTGAAAGTGAAAGAAGGATGTACAGTTATCTAAGAAAAAAATTACGTCGCCATCCTGCCCTATTTCACCTAGCTGCACGGGCAGCAAGACCAGGTGAACGGCAATTAAGCAGCCCTCTAGCTAATCTGTCCCCCCCTCCAGAGGTGCTGGGCGCGGGCGTTGCGTTCCCCTGCGGCACAGCCCTGCAGTGCCGCCGCCGCTCCCCAGGGGGCGCCGCCACACCCCGTCGGCCGCGGCACCGCGGGGGGACGGCCGCCAACCCCGCCTCCCATTGGCTGAACGGAGCCGCCGCGCCGCAGCCAATCAGGCGGGAGCTCCTTAAGTTCTACCTAGCAACAAGCCCCCACGCGGCGGGCGTCGCGCGCGGGCACGGCCGCGGGGGCGCGCGTTAAGAGAACGGGATTTTCCAAACGGTCTGATGGAAACTTAAGGGCTTTCCGCAAGACCTGGAGCTGCGCAACAGCGCTGACCCAGGAGTGCGAGGCACACGGCTGTACAGACGTAATAAAGAAGAGGTGTTTAATGCGCAAGAGCATTTTTAGGCGGTTTTAAGATCGCTAAATTCTGTGATGTTGACTGTTGAATCAAAAAAACTGCCGAGATCCAACCTGGCTTTAAGTACGGCAGCTGGAAAGCTTTCTTTTCTTCAGATGCCATGCAAAACCTGTGCTTTTCTAGTATCCCAGCAGAAAATCGGTGTTTTGAGACGAGTGTAGTATGACCTTCTGCCTTGAAAGCAGAGGCCGTTCTCCCCCACCCTTGCAAACTGCCTTCTGAAGTTCAGCAAAACACTTAAGTACACGTATGTATCTACGCCTAAGAAAAACACCCAAATCTTACGTGTTAAAGGCTTCTGAAACCAGAGTAAACTCGTGGTACAGTTTCAAACAGGTTAGTCTTGTGTACTGTATGTGATGGACAACTTCATGTACAAACTTGAACTACATTCCTGTCACTGTGGCATCACTGTGAATTAAGCATTGTCTTGTGTCTCCTCTACCTCAAGAGAATACTACTGCCTTTGACATTGGCTTGTGAACCTGCTTCTCAAACCAAATTATTAACTGTAGAGCTTTTTTTTTCCTCATGAGGCTGCACTGCCTTGTGGGAAAACCAGATTCCTCTTGGGGGAAAAAAATGACTGTCAGGCCCATTTACACAGTTAAGATATTTCATCTGCTGATGGTTTTGCAGAATTGTCCTTATGTGTTCATCAGGTTATGCCTTGATAACTACTACGAGTAAAACACATACTTTGGAACATGGAAGAATGGAAAACATGGAGAGTCTTTCCTAGACAACTTTTACAAGCAATTCAAGTGCCTCAGAAACACCTATTCTTTAGCACGTGGACCTTAAGCTGATTCTTCAAGGAGAGTTTTGTCTTTTTCCGTAAACTAAATGTTAACAGCTGTTTAGATTATTAAACTAGTAAAACTGCTTATCTGGAACTCAGCAACAGGGCTGTGATAATGTGTTCTCTTACTTCCCACAAGTGTTAGACTTCAACTTTTTATCAACAAGTCAAAACATTAGCTTTCAATTCAACTGTGAGATCTCCAGACACTAAACAAATACTGCTGTTTGAAACAACAGTAACAGCAAAATTCAGCTTTCCTATAGACTGATTTTTTTTCAGCACAAGCTTAAACACTAAGTATGTTTCTTTCCATAGAAAAAAAAAAGGATTTACTGAATATCTATGAAGTTAATTAGTGCATTTAAGATACATTTGTGGAGTACTATTATACACAGTTTCAATGTTATACTGCAGTTCCAGCTTTGGCATAGGATTAACAGTCACTGTTATCCTTAAATAGAAATAGGACCTAAAAATTCCATAGAAGTGGGCACCAACTGCCAGAACACATCTACAATTAAAAACTTACCCAACTTCTGATATTCCAAACATAAGACCTGAACAACTTGAATTGTTCATGCACACGAAGACCAAAAAATACAAGAAACTCTGTGAAACAAAAATCTCGAAAAAACCAAGGCAAGATGTTCTGTTCATGCTTAGGCTTTTCCAGGTGTTATAAAATACAGTATTTTTTCCTTTTATAAGGAAATAATTTATAATTTATAAATTCAAAATTTATAATTTCAAGTGAAAATTCAACAGGCTACAGCTTTGAGAAGGTATCACTAACGTATACAGATCTGCATCCTTTTGAGGCAGATTTCTTTACAAGTCTTCTGTTAGATAAAATGCAGGATTATTGTAATGAAAAAATTGATATATTTACCGCAATAGTCCATATTTTCTAGACTAGTTCCTGTATCACTTATACAACTAGCTGTAGCAGTGTAACCTTGGTTTTCCAACACTGGCAGCTTGGTGACATTGCAATTCAGGAGGTAAGCTGCCTGATGCTGACAGTGGTCCCCTGAGGTCACTTCTCAAATACCAGGAGAAAGAGAAGTGAGAACTCACAACAAAAAAAGGTGATGCTGTATTAGAACGTTACTGTTTGGCACGCATACAAGCGCCTTTTATGAATTCTTTTTTTTTGCACATTACATTTTCTCAGTAACAATATAGAAAGTTTAAAATGGAACAAAACCAGCAGTTGGGAGTTGGCTGTGGGAAGGGTTATCAGTATTTCCCCCGGGGAAGGCACTGTTCCTCAGGAGGGGCTCTGCACCTGCTGCCTCACCTGCACCCAGACCTGCCCCGCACAAGCGCAGCACCCGGGGCTGGAGGGGGCACATCATTTCATAAACTCATCCAACTGAAGCCTGATGGGGACTCCCAGATTTTGGGGAGCAGGGAAGCTATTTGGCCATTTCCTACATGAAAGGATGGGTTTTCTTTCAGTGGGTGCCTGAGGGAGGCCAGGACACCGCCCCGGCAGCCATCTTATTCCCACACCAGCTGCCTTCCCGATGGCGGGGACTGCCGGAGATTTGCATACCCGCTCGGGATTGGCTGCGGGAGAGCTGTTTTCATAAACCAAATCTGCCCGGCAACAGGCTAAAAATAGCCGGGGCTGCTGCTGGGAGCGGGAGCGGCTCGGCCCACACGAGGGGCCAAGACACGCACAGCCTTCCTGTCCTGGCGGTATGGGCGGGCACGGCACACTGCACTTCCTCAGGGATTTTTTTTTTTTTTTAATTTTTTGGTGGGGTTTTTTTAAATGGCAAAAATAATTTCTGAAGTAATTCTCTCTTCAAATCAAAACATTACCTATTATAATTTGCACATTGTCTTCTTTCTCACTTTCATTTCTAAGCAAGCAGGAACAGAAGCCATCTTTCTTACTCTGTTTAATACCCCATGACAGTTTGGTGAGATGGCAGTGGGGTGATCCACAACATCTGCAACAGATATCACCTAATCCTCACTACATATAGACTGTTACAGAGGCTGCTTCTTGGCTCCCAAGTTACCCTTCGGTACCTCACCAGAGACACCCCCCCCCCCCCATACAATTCCTCTACTGAAACTAAACATTTGGGATTTCGAAAGGCGAGCACGATGAACCAAGAAAAAAAATTCCGTAAGTACATAAGGTATCTTGAGACTAAAAATTAAGGCACAAAATTAAAGCACAAAATTTCAAAGTTATTATATAAATACATGTTCTTTGATAACTCCAGCAATTATTTACATGTAGAGTATTTTAACATTTAAGCCTACAAAACAGGTATCATTTACAAAAGTTTGATTTTCAGTAGTACTGAACTGACAGCATAAACTCTTCTGACTGCAGCAGAAGCAAGTAAAGAGATTTCCACACTTTTCACCACATCCACTCCCAGGTTTCTGTTTCATGAAACTGTGTTAAAGGCAGGTGAAAGCCAACACTGTAAGATGAATGGAGCATCCAGTGCACACAGGACATGTACAGACACCTAATACAGGTCTTCAGCATCCTGGAAAGTGCCATCTGAAGTGTAAGCTGTATATAAGCACCTTTGGTATGAAAAAATGCACTTTCTACAAGGCTGTCAAAATTGACTAAGAAGAGAAGGAAGAAAAGTGGCCAAAGAAGATGGCCGGTGACCACTGATGAGACTTGATATCTTTTGAATGACTCAAGAAAAAAAATCACAAAAATTAACCAGAAATCCTAATGGGAAAGTTAAAGTGAAGTCAAACAAATATTTGTATATAATAAAGCTTCAAAATAAAATTAGAAAAAACCACCACCAAACAAACCAAAACCCACAAAAGAGTTTCTTCTAAAAGCTACTTTACCCAAACTTTATTACCTGTACCTAGTGTTAGGACTATTTGTCACACGTATTCTTTATGGAAAGGTAGCTTACTCCATAGATGTTGGCTTGCTACCTAAACAAATTTTACTAGCAACTGTGCCATGTACCACAAGACATTTATTCATTAATCAGAGCCTAAATATCTTCCAAAAGCAACTAATGGTGTGGAATAATGGGAACTGAAAAAAACCCTGCCAACCTAATATTCTTTTTATTACTACATAGAAAAAAAAAATAAAAAAAAAATCATGTTTTCAGTGCTGGTAAATCACTGCATTAATATGCTAAGGACCCTAGACAATGAAGGCAATCCATGTTTTTACAATGATAAACAGTCACTCTAATAAAATTCCACGGCAGTCAATTTCTTACTATATCAAGCATTCAATAATAGAGCAAGATTTATTTACCCTAGTAGAAGGGTACAGTGACAGATCAAATTCTTTCGAGTCAATGGGTGGACAATTATTTTTCTGTATTTGCTGCTAGGTAAAGATTTGTCACATCTCAAACTTGTAAAGGCTTGTAAGAAAAATTACTCATAGTGTCACCCAAATTGCAATTGAAACGTTTCATAGTCAAACACTAAGCAACCATAGCAGAGTTGATTCTTCAACTTATTCATGATTAGAACAAGCTCTGGAGACAGATATCCAGACTTAATTATTTGCTAAGCTGCCTAAGGAACAGGAAGCAGAAAGCGCACAAAGCCAAGATGATTTCTTTACAGAGTTCTAATCATGGAAATAAATGAATAGAACTAGTAGGAATAAATTTTGAAATTATGTTACACTAGTTTAAGTGGCAAAGTTTTACTGATCTGCATCAGCAACACCTTAAGCAGCAAAGCACGATATGCCCTGTTAATTTCTGAGGTGCTGACTTACACCTAAGGCTAACGTACTTGTCAACTCATATAATCTGAGAAACAAAAATATTGGAACAAAAGCAAAGGAGGACGACAGTAATGTCCTGAAAGTAATTGCTCAGTTGATGGGAAAATCCTTTTGTACTTGGCTCTTTACAAGAATAAAAAATTTACTCTTCCTATCAATGTTTTTGAATGAACATAATAACAAGGACTGCATTTGGCAACAGTCCTGTGCCATTTCTTGATATGCAAATATCTTGTATCTGGCATATAACAGAAGCCTAAAATGAACAAAATATTCTCAGTTGTTTTTTTTTACCATGGAGGGGTGGGGGTAAAGTTTGGCTGTTATCAGTTGGTGGGTGAAGAAGCATAAATAGGAAGAACTTCCTCGTCAATACAAGACACACTTTTTTTTTTTTTTTTTAAAACCCCCCATAATGATTCTTTGGAACAGCTGCACCAAGGATGTGTGAAAATCCCCATCGTTGGAGGCTTTCAAGGTACAGTTAGACAGGGTGCTAGATAATCTCTTTTTTCCAAGGAAGGTCGGACCACGTGATCTTTTGGGGCCCTTTCCAACCTGGGCTATTCTCCCAACTTAGCTGTACAGCTGATTTAACTACCAGAAGATCAGTATTACCTGTCAGATATTAAAAACCCCTCTAAAATGGGACTTTTGAAGGTGGTCAGATGACTAGTCCACCAGTCTTCTGAAGGACTGTTACATCTTCAGCAAGAAAGCAGCAATTGCAGAGTTGAAAAGGTACCTTTCAAGTTAAACCGTCTTCTTCCAATAAGCTCAGTCATTAAAAAGCAAAAAAATCCCCTCCTCTTTGAATAAGTTATTTGCATAGAAACACACAAAAAATATATTTTATGTACTTTATATATTTTGTATTTATATAGATATATATGGTTGGGGAAAATGTCATCAGCTGGCTTACAATTAGAAAAGTCTAAAATGGTAATTAGGTTGTGAACTTAAGGATCTAGTTTTATTTGCATAGGGTTTTACATATAATTGCATATGGAAGCTGAATAATATATGCAAACAGTAGATCATCAGACTGAAATAAGCAGAAGTGAACTTATCTTTAGGCAACTTTCTCCCAGAATAAAAAAATTCATCTTGTTTGCTATCCCTGGTCAGATATGAAAAAAATTGATACAGCTGAAATAAGAAATTAAGTTTCAGAAGCAGAGTCTAATTCATATAAGGCACAGACTTCTATCAGACCTAAGATATGAATTCCAAGCACCTCACTTTCCTTTCTTTGGTTAACTAATAAAATTAGTACTTCACTTGGCATCTTTAATTCATTTTTTGTCTGTTTACTGTTCTGACATGGCAGTAAATACTGCTGATGAAATATAGAGGAATATACTTCAAGAAGCTACAAGGACTATCGAGTTTGACAGGATCTTACAAAAGTATTTTCAATTTTTATTTAGGAATACCCTTTGTAACAATGTAGACAAACAGGATGTAAAATAAACACTACTATGAATGTCTTTGTTTTAAAGGCAAGGTACACTGCAAGGCCTTAAGATCCCATTCTAGAAGGGGAAGGTTATTTTCAGGAGTTTAAACTAGGAGACACTGAGCAACTAACAGACTTTAAAGTACCCATGAAAAACATAACACTCTTTTGGGTGAAAACATCAGGATAAACTGGAACTGCAACACATTTTTTGAATCAGATCCTCACACCTACCAAACTTGTTGATTAAAATGAGTACTCTTAAAATTTCCACAAATTTAGACCGTGTTTTCATACACCCTTCACATCCCATTTTCCACCTGCAAAATTTCATTTCAGAAGAATGTTCAAAACAGTTCACAACTTGCATAAATAAGAAGTTAGATTACAGAATACGATGCAACAAGAAAAAATACTGAAAGCAATTTTTATTATTCAAATATAATGAAATATTTTTTTCTCCCAGTTCTGCTACTGCAGCCTATGCACAACTAATCCAGTATAATCCTGCATCAAATTGTGAAGATAAGTCAAGGAACAGGAAAGCTGGAGCTTATTGCTGCTTTAGTACGAAATGCAAGACCAAAATATTTAGTAAAAAGTGTTGTTTATCACTAGGAAAACATCGATTTGCAAAATAAGTTTTATTGCCAGGTTTTTGTTTTCCATCCTTGACAAAGGTAGTTTGAAGGTTCACCAGAATGAGGAAGAAATCATTATAAAATTTCATGAGGAGAACTAGGTTCTTTCGATATCCTGCTTCACAGACTCACTTTACAGCAGCAGTGTTGCTGTAAACACTCACTGTATTCATCTGTGGCCACCAGAGACTACCACAGTTGCTAAGCAACATCTTAGTTTCATCTCTATTTTGATATTTGCCATTTCAGAATATTCACTGGAACCTTACATTCTTTGAATAACCCCATCTCATTCCACTATTTAAGACACTGGTTGCATAACATCAGATACCTAATGAAAAAAACTAGCTTTTCACAGTGGTTTTATGAAATGTAATCAACTAGATTTTTCAGGGACCACTCAGTGGTTTTATTGGATATGTAGGAATCTGCCTATACAATTCCATTTTGGTGATTCTCTCTCATTGACTTTTTTCCCACCCCAAGTCTGCACATTGAGCCAAAAATCACAAGATAGCAAAATATGTGGGGAATTAAAAAAAAAAAAGAAAGAAAAAGAGGGGAAAAGCCTCTTTTTTTCCTATGCTTTTCTATATGTCTATGTGTAGATAAAATATCTAAGAATATCTGCTTGCAGCAAGAAACAGTCACCATAGTCCTAGGGAAACCCCACTCAGTTTCAGAAATTGTTTTGCCTTTTCTGATTTCTAGTTTCTCCACTTAAGAAAGAGCGGGAAATAGAGAATTCCATGGTAAAAACAATATTAAAAAATTCAAACCACAGAGCAGTCAGCGTGTTTATCTAGATTTATGGTACTATGGATTAGAATCTTACTCTCATAAACGAGACTGAAGTCTCTCAATGAAAGAGTGTGACACATGAGCCCATACACGTTCACCAATCTTACAAAAAAAATGACCAATATAAATGACCTTTGGTGACTCTACCAGTATACAGGCATCAAGCAGCAGATTCCACAGTGGCAGGAAAAGAACACAGATTGCAAAAATCCATGCAGTCAACATATTTCTGTGGATAACATTGCTATGAGGTTACTGCTCCTTGAGAGACTGCCCCCCAAGACTGTCATCTAATTCAAAGAGGGTTTCCTATTGAACGATATCTTACAGGACAGCATCCTATGCCCCACATAGTTACTCTGCACCCTTTGCATACAGAAACAGTATTCAAAAGAAGCAATGAGCTTTCCAGAACTCTGGCAGACTGAGCACCACCACTGCCACCCAGTACCATAGTCAATAGTTCAGTCAGTGTTCATACAGAGTCCCGCTCTCATAAACTCTCTCCTGTCCTTATTAAGCAGCATTTAAGCATTAAGAAGTACTCCTGATTGTCTTGTTGTAAGAGTTCTGTTACTTGAACTATATACTGTGACATTTCCCTTTGGGTTGCATAAGGACTGGGGAAAAAAGAGAGGATGAAATGCTAATAATTAGGTGTAGGCTCTCATGATGAGAACTGAGAATAGCTATGTTTCTATGAAATACTAAATATTTGGAATCATGCATGCACCTCAGCTAACAGCTCTTCAAATCACAGCCCTAAAATGACCAGAGGATATAAAAACAAGTGCCTAGTTAACCATTTGAAACAGAAGATGACAAACCTGACTAATATTACATAGATGTGTCAGACATGAAGTAAAAAAAAAAAAAAGTAATCCAGCTATTGTACTTTCTCATCTAGCAATATGAATCTTAATAAAAAGGAGTCAATTAGGAAGAGTTTTATCACTTTAGCTGTTATGCAACTGCATCTGTTTTTTGTGTTGTGGGATGACCAAATGCTGTATTCTGTAGCAAAACTCTAGTACTAGGAGTCTGAAATATTTTCTGTGAATTACACCTTATTGTTAATATTACAACGGAACGTGGACTTCTAAACCTAAGAAACTGAAATTAAAATCTGTAATCTGAAGGCATCTCTTCTCCACGACTATGAAAGAATCCATCCATCCTTGTGTTTCCTCAATTTCTTAAGAGTAAGGTCCCTTAAGCAGAAAAAAGTTGTATGCAAAATGTCCTCTTGACCACACTAGACAGCAGGTTCTCTCAGGCTGGGTTTCTTAGAGGATATAAATGCAAAATAAAAAGGAAGACTGCAGAGATGTTCCACCTGTTTAATAAAGACTTCTTTTAGACTAAGAAGCTACAGGCCTCAAAAGAAATTAATTTGCACTTCCAGAAGTATTTCTTACATTTGGTTACTAATGACCCAAATGAGGCTTGCAATTACGCAGGATGCACAAGAAACACTCTAGAAGGCTTCCCTGGCTTTAAACTTCACATCTAGGATGACAGGTTTTAATTTTTTTTCCCTGATGAATGCTTTTCAAAGACAGCCATGAGTCCCAGTTTGCAGTCACTCAACACCATCAACTATGCATGGGTGCTGGCAGTGAACATGTGGACAGAAGTAGTCAGCCAGCAATGTTTTGTTGATGCTGACTGGTGAGATCATACATATTAGCCTAGTGAGCCAAGGAAATAGATCTAGATACATGATGTGCCTAGGACATGTGCCACCTTCTGCTCAGAAAGACCAGGGTCTAGAGCCACCCTCCAAAGCCAATGTTGCATTCCTAAGTGGAAAGAAGAGAAGTGAACAAAAGCAAAACACATTTCTTCCAGTAATGAGGTCATTGTATTTTCAAAAACAAAGAAGACATTACAAATTCATGGAACATTAATAGTCTGCATAAAACATTGAACTAGCACTCACAGTAGTATACAATATCAAAATAAGAAGCTGCAAGTTAACTATTTGTCAATGATTCTGCCAGAACAGCCCATAAAAAGTTTTTGAGCCTGGTACTAAAAAACAGTGGCCAGGCTATAGTGATACTGCCAGCACTTTCATGAGTGGCTAATACTTCATCTGTGAAAGACTTGTCTAAACTGCTCCATGAAAAGCTCAAAGTAGCTCTACAAAAAACATCCTTAATTTTACCATACTGGGAGGAAGCAGATGATGAAGTAACTATCCAGTAACACCATTGTCACAAATACAGAAGTACATCAAGAATTTGTACAGCTATTATAGACTGCCTGACTTCCCAAATTCCTTAAAAAAAATCATATGAAGAAAAACGCATCTGCAGAGTCACTCAGTGACCACTGACAAGAAACTTCATTTTTCTTGTCTAGAAAGTTTCCCAAATGTCACCCAGAGTTACAGATGCCAGAAGCAGACAGTATGAATTACACTTGGGAATGCCTCCACTGACAAAAGGTTTAAAAAACTCAAAGGAAAGCATCTTAAATTTTGATGATTTAAGGTTATCTGTAATAAGTCAAACTCCAGAAAGGTTCTACCCAGAAACCTTCAACATTAAAAGGAATGCTCTTTCACAGGCTGACTTCTACCCAATGAACCATCAAGCCAAAATGCTTGTGTGCTTCCTGGAAAGGATGGACTGCAGTTTCTCCTTATGCCAAAAATCAAAGGCTAAATTTCTCTTCGAAAGAGTGAAGACATCAATATATATTCTCTCTTCATGTTCTGGCACATAACATAGCTGAGCTCTTTCTTGATAGTTTTTCAGAACTAACTGCAGACTCTCCTCATTAATCTGCATGTATGACCTTTCCCCAAGTTTGCATTTTTGATCATAAAACGATCTTATTTATATGCCCAAAAGGTGATTATGACCAGGTCATATTCATTTGTCACCACAGGACCTTCTTGGGGAAGAACTTCTCTAAATAACAGAACACTGAGGAAAGGGTAGCAGAAGCTACTGAACTGGTTAACCTTCCGAAAATCCATTTTCTCTGGAAGCTGTTAGTAGCTTCCTTAAAATCTTGTACAGTTCCAGAGAAAACTATCTGCACAAGAAAGTACTGATCCTTGAAGGAACATTAAAAAAAGCACCTATTTGTTTTGAGAGGACAACTGCATTTTTTTCAACAATCAACAAATCCTTAGAATTTCCATCTTGTTTTCAAAGTGCACAATTGACAGAGAAGGCTGCTGCTCACAGTGTGATGGCCTTCCCAAATGATGTGGAAGCTCCAGCAGTATCACAGCAGTCCTTCAACAAGTGAAAAAAAAAGATCCTATCAGCAGTTTTGAGACTACTACATATGCTGCATCTGAACAGAACAGTTAATTACCACAGCTGCTTGGAAAGAGAAGTATCTTTTTCATTTGACTATAACTAGCATACTGATCACCAAAGTACTTTCCACTTTAGGGAAATGTAGCAGCAAACAGTTACTAATAAGTCAGGGATATATGCTGCTTTCATTAACAGACCTCAGATTTTAATTTGTCTACTTCACATAGCATGAAGTTAAGCTTTAACATTTTAATTTTGATAGTTCCTATGATTGCTGGATTTTCTCTGCCAAATGAACAGTCTTGGATTTGGTTTTGCAATGCCTCTCCTCCATTATTGAGTTGACCCAATCTTCTAGCCTGGAGAACACAAATTATTTACAAAATCTGTCTTACACTATCAGCAGCACTTCCTGGAACACACATGCAGTTCTTACACTGGCATACAAGATTCTCAGTTTATCCTTACCAGTAGAAGAAAACAGATGCAATTCTAAAGCTTCCTCACTTTGAGAACTAGCTCATCATGAGACATCAGTTTCATCGTCCCCACTGCTGTCAAATATGCAATAGCTGCCATTACGACAGTCAGCACAAAATCCTGAGCTACACAGCATGATCAGAATTCCCTTCCCATCACATCTTCTTATAGCTGATTTTGGGGTGAGAAAGCTTAAAATTTTTCCCTTCCTGGCCCCATAATGAAACCAGCTGCATGCACTGGAATTTGCTGATGCTCAATCTTAACACTAAAGATGGAAAACTTATAACTGTTTTCAGTAAATAACATATTCACTGTTTGCAGCATAGATTAAGTGATCTTTTCTAAGAAAAACTCTAGTTCAGATCTACTTAGGATAGCTGAACCCTTCCCTCTATGAGGTTGCTGATGGAGAACACAAGGGACATCTTCCTCTCCCACCCCAGCACATACTTACAGAGCACAGGCCTGTACCACAACTGATAGCTATGTTTGTAAATGATCTCAATGTCACTGAAGTTCTAAAATAAGGCATTATAAAAGTCACACTGCTCACAGTTTTAAATATTGTTCTCTTTGATTACACCCCCCCACACACACATACACACCCAGACCCCACACACACACATACACACCCAGACCCCCCCCACATGCCCCCCCACCAAAAGAACTCAACATAACAAACCAACAAAGCAGTTTTCAGTCATCACATAAGGTGAAATTCTAGGGTAAGTCTGACCACAAATAAAGAAAAAAGACCCACAACAAAAGAGAAATACATTTGTACATAAAAACAAGATAAGGTCACTGACTGCACGCCACTAGGGTGATTGAATTTTGCTAGGTATTTTACTTTTCTTGACCATAAAGGTTTTCATTCAGCAGTTAACAGGTTTTGCTGCATAGACACTAAACCTTGCCCACTGTCCTTTCAAAAGGGAGGGAGGGAAACAACAAAAGTATCCAAAATCTCTGCAACATCTCCAGTGAAAGATACCAAACATCTATAAGGAAGACACCATAAAGCATGAGAACAGAAGGAATTATTTTGAGGCTCATCAGACCATTAAATGTCCTTAGCTATCCATTTGCTGAATCCAAAAAGGCACTTGGCTTTCTGGCTAATTTTGACTCATCATCTAAATATCTTTTCAGGTGTGAGCCACAAGATGCGACAATGCAGACATTATTCTTGGGGAGAAGACCTAGACTACTTTTGTGTGGTCTCTTCACCGAATCAAACTAGTAGGTTGTACCAAACCCTACTAAGTAACTGTATACAGTAACTAGAAATTTAGATTACATGGAAGACTTCATGCAAGCATTATCCTATATAACCCAGCTGCTGAGTTGCCACAGTGGGCAAGCCATACATCAACTGTTCCAAATCCCTATGCCATCTAAATCCCATAGACTGGCCATTCTTTTAAACCTGTCTTCCAATCAAAGTTAGATGTCTTTCTAGAAAGAGACAAAACAAAAAGAAGTTCACTGTTTCCTTTACTCACAGCAAAACTAAAAAAAGAAAAAAGCAACATTTTAAAAGATCAGCTGGTTTGCCTCTAACTCTCCACTGCTTTTGTTTTTTCCTCTCTGGATTGGAGTACCTATTTTAGGAGTCATTTTTGCTTTCTGAAAGATTACATTCAGTGGAATTCTTTATACAATTTATTTTTTTAAAACTCAAGACTGGGCTGCGTAAGTAAAAACATAGCCTGCACATAAAAGGAAATTATTGTTCCACTCTGCCTGGCACCTGTGAAGCTACATCTGAAGTATGGTACATCTACTTTTGGAACTCAATGCTCAAGAGAGATTGATAAGAAGGATCCTTGGAAGATCACCAAGATAGTTGAGGGCTGCAGAACACGAGAGATGAGATGAAATGTGCTGAATTTGTGTAACATGAAGAATAAATAGCTAAGCGAGGAGAACTAATTGTGCTCTACAATAAGCTTACTGGTGTTCATAGAGAAGATAAAGCCAGACTGTTTTCAGAGATGCACAGAACACTGACAAGGAAACAGATAGAGCTTGCAGCCAGAGAAATTCCTCATAAATACAGAGAATAATTCTTCATTACAAGGGTGGTCAAGCACTGAAACAGCTTGTCCACAGTGGTTGTGGAAGGCTCCTCAGGGAGGTGGTCACAGAACCAGCATGCCAGAGTTCAAGAAGCATTTGGACAACACACTCAGGCACATGGTGTGATTCTTGGGGCTGTTCTGTGCAGGGCCAGGAGTTGGACATGATGATTATTGTAGGTCCCTTCCAACTCAGGAAATTCTATGATTCACCCTTGATAAACCCCAAAAGAACCTGGCCTAATTTTGAAGTTAACCTCCTTTGCAGAAGATATCAGACCAGATGACCTTCGGAGGTCCTTTCCAACCTAAATTATCAGTTTAACTTTTAAATTATTTTACAATTTCATTCTTGAGCCAGAGTGATTTTTGTGGCTTTTGACAGGACCCTTCCTATTTTTCAACATTGTAAAAAAACAGTATGGACAATAGGACTGCAACCTGTATTAATCCATAATTCACATCATCAGCATTTAGTATCATCTATAACCCTGAGTATAACTCAATGAAGAGTATGACTTCCTTAGTCTTTCTCTATGTTCAACAGATTTTCAGACCCTCTGCATTAACTTTCTATTTTGGGCTTTAGCTAACTATTTTGTCTGTATCATCACCACTCAATTCCAGAGTGAAGTCTCCTGTCAAGCAGGTATGTTCTATGATGGAATGTCTATAAATGTACAACTTCAGATTTTGGTGTGCAATAGTAGACTGTTTGAGTAGGTCCCACTAAGCAAATGATCCCGATGACTCTGTAAGAGTCAGTGTTTCTTCCCTCTGTAAGTTAGCAAAAGTAACTACTTGATAGTACCAATCATAAAGAAACTTTACTTGGAGCATGGATTGATACCCCATTCACTTCAAAAGCTTTGAAAGGCTTTAAAATCAATTTCATGTTTTACTGATACAGGGTTTGGGGTGCGGAAGTTGTCATTTAAGAAAAAGACTACATCGAAGCATAACTGCATTATACATACTGGGTATTTACACCAAGGAACTTCGTTCTAAACCAAATTACATTGGAATATCTTTTTTATAATAGTGTTTTAACAATTAAACCACCTCAGCATTAATTCAAATAATATTCTTTCACGTTTGCTGATACACTCAGGGACATGTCAGAAAAGAAGTATTCTCAGCCAATTCTTCTAGAACTCCTGGATGCAGATTACAAAGACCTGCTTATAGCCTTTGCTAAGAAATATTTATTATGGATTCTTTAGTATCTTCCTTGGAATTTCCAGGTTTCAAATAATTGATCACCTATGTAATGTTGTAATGTAATCTCACTTTTACTTAAAAATAAAAAAAAAATTTACTGTAATCTGCCTTTTCTCTTTCACTATGATTTCATGTTATCATTACCACCTACATCACTGTTAGAATTACTTTTCTATTTTTAACAATCTCACTTTTGTTATCGTTTGCTTTATCAGTCAAGGTTTTCTCTCAGGAACATTTTGTTTATTTTAATCAGCCTTCTACATTTTTCACGCCCCACTCAATGCCATTTCTCTTCTACCATCCTTACACTTACACTTCACAGAAAAGGAAGGATGGGTCCTGAATTGCTTCTTTAATGCAGCAATGAAAGCAAGACTGGCTCTAACAGAATTTGACATTTATGGACAACCTTTATAACTGTTAACAGTGATTTTTAATGTAATTTATTTGGTGAAATCTATCATATACCTATGCTTCTCAGCCGCCACTTCATCCAATTTTTCTACTTTTTGTACTGTGGACATGCATATAAACGAGACTTCTCAGTGACAAGCAAAATTCTGTCCATATTAAATCTGAAGTTACTACTAAAAAGTTATCAAAGGTTTCAAAGTAAATGAGCTAACTACAAACCGTGACTCATTTGGCCCATGTTGTTGGCAAGTAGTATTTTTCTCTGCCAGATCAATGCAGAAGTTTTGTTCTCTCTATTACCATTACATCCCCCCTCCTCAATATCAACCAGTTACAGTTCTCTTTCCTAGTATATTTACTCAATTGGCCTTAATTCATGCCATTTCAGAATGGCTCCAATACGTTTAGTCCCAATCACTGCATTTTAAGCTCTAATAATCTACCTGCCTACTTTGCTCTTCTGCCTTTTTATTTTCTTCTATTAATCTCGTTTTCCTTCAACCAGAACAGGCTGTCTACTTCCAGTTCCACGTCCCTTTCTTGAGGTGCTGTCTGCCTTCAAGTGGCCATGTTTTGTTGGCCTGTTCATGCATCTCAAATTATTTCCTTTCTCTAGTTCAGACACCTTCCTTATCCAGTAATTTTCTTTTACCACTTCCCCTTTCCAGAATGCCGCCCTGTACCTACCTTGACTTGTAAACCAGAAACAACGCAAATACATTTGTGCAGAACCAGCACATCTGCGCCATGCAGCCATTTCATGCACTACATGCATAACCACAGTAGAGCATATTATGTAATTAGCAATACAGTAATTTTGTTAAAATTTGCTGCTGTAAGGGGGTAGAACAGATAAATATCTTGATCTATTTCCCTATTTACAAAAACAACTTTTAAAAATGTACATATATGCACTTGAGAATGTATATTTATTCTAAAAGATACATGGAAAACAGTTCAGCATCCAATACTTTCAACAGCTTTGTAATCTCAAAAAGAAGAGAATTAAAACTACAACCAAGATAATGAAAATCCTTCATAACACCATGAAGCCAAAAAACCACAGTTGGTGGGTTCAACTTTGTTAATTCTGCACCCTTTTCAGGGCTAAACTCTCAGTATTGCTAAGCCTCCATGTGCATCAACTGGTGTCACTACAGAGACAGAAATAACACAGTAGCAAAACGGTAGAGGTTTGAACCAAACAAAAGCAGTAATATTATCAACAGAAACTACGTACTCAAATTTCTAATGTTTTTTAACGTATTTAGTTTTACTAAAGTAAACATTTTGCAGTAAGTTCTCGTTAACATTCCGCTAACAAAGGCAACCCAAAAATAATTAGTCAGAACAAATGTCTTCTGAGCTTCCCAGAAAATGCCATGTATATTTAAATTTAATTCTTGGCATTGTGCCAAAGTGGGGGGGTGGGCACCTAAGTGGAAAAATAATTTCAAAGGCCTCTAAACCATTAATGCAGAAAATTAGTTGCTTCTCTTACCTGTCAAGAAGATGGCACGTGCAAAATGAGCTTCCTCCTCTGAGTAAGCCACTGACATGCAGCTCATTTGCATAAAGTATTATCTACAAGTAGATTCCCAGGTCGGCCATCTTGATACTAAGATCTTGTTTTGTTTACATAGCAGCATGAGTACTGTTTTTTAGCCAGCTTGAGCTACAGCTAGTATACCTGTCGGCTTGTAGCCTACATCTGCTTGTTAAAGCCTGCTGGAATTCCTACTTCTCCACACAAGTAGCTGAATGTGTCAGGAGTGCCCCTGCAGCTCACTGAGCATGCCACAGCCTCCAAGGATACTACTGCAACTGCAAGTGCTTCCAGTGTTCTCTTTGTACTGCCTTCTGTGCTGCCAACTTATTAGCGCTGCAGCAACTATGTGCAGTGAAGTACCTCCTCCCACATACCACACAGTAGTACCAACAAACATTGATTTATTACAGCCCAGCAAAAGACACCACACTGAAAAAAGAACGCTGAAATTTCCTCAGTATTTTCACTTACTAGCAATCTAATTACACCTAGGTTCCTTTGTACATCTTTTCACATTCATCAGTGCTGCTCTTTCGGTCCGGAAGCCAGAGTGCTCCAGCAATCCGTGTGAAGGTGAAGTCCATGACACATGTTAGCTGCTGCCGGCATGGATCCAGACTGCAGTTACAGCTAGCTGGCGCCAGTAAAAATTTACATAAAGGGGCCTCATTTCAAGACTATACTGCAGCCCGATACTGCTTAGCAAAGCCTTCCCCTCCCCCTTCGCCCCCTCCCCACCCCCATGAGACTACTATGGGTTCTAGAATATATCCTCTAGTTATTTGCTTAATTATAATCCAGATCTGTGTCAAAAGTCAAGTGCTCGTCTTATCGTTCATATAAATGAAAACTGACAACAGCCTCTGCAAAAGAAATTCCATCTTGAAGCCTGTTCCTAGTAGGATACTACACACTGTTCACAGTGGTTCTGTAGTAATTGAAATAACACCGGAAAAATAGGTATGCATAATGCCTGGAACCGGCTCTCCTTAACCTGGTACTTTCAGTATTTCACAGACTACCACCAACAAATAAATATCAGTTCCAAGTAAAAAAGATGCATTTTTAGCCTCATGCTAAAAATGGTAACATGTCTGGCCATTTCACTTGTTGTTTCCACTATACATTTAATTTTTCATCATTAGGTAGATGAAGGATAAAAAAAAAAATCTCTCATCCAGAGCGTTATCTTTTCAAGTACCTCTAAGGTACAGTAACAGGTAGAGGCAGAAACTTGGATTTCAGCCTCAATCTGACTTCAAATAGTTAATTTCTTAATTCTTACCTTTAATCAAAGTCCAATTACATTAATAAATTAATTATATTTTACAAAGGCTTATTCTGAAAGTCATTGTACTGTTTTTAGGGGGAAAAAAAGAAGCCAGGCTTTAAGTGTACGTATGTAAAGGATGAATCATTCGCCAATACCTTTTCGTCCTCATGTGCTGCCTTTTAAGAACTCTTAGAGCACAAAACAACTCAATGCAAATAAACATACTATTTATTATATTAGCTGTAAACAGGAATTTGTGAAACCCTAAATAAAATCAAGTTTGGCTAGCTACACATATAGCAATGTGCAGCTGTAGTGTCAGCCTAGCACCATTTAGTGGAAAAGCTAAGTGATGGAGACAGCGATGCTTGTCAATTTGAGCAGGGCAAAAGCAGAGCACCTCAGGACCAGAAGAGCCTGCTTTACACCCCAGGCTTCTTCTAGTTCCCGTCATTGTTCCTCTGTAGAATGCCAACAGTGTCAATGCTATATATAGTTGAATTATATATCCCATTTTCTGCTGCAAGCATAATTTGCTGTAAGGTTGGTTCTAGATTATTAGAGCATAATACAATTTGCTTATCTGCAATGTAAAAAAATACTAATTTTGTATCTGAAAGTATTTAGTAATGCAAATTACTCTTCACTGGTTGTTACAATTCATCCTCACCTTTGTATCCAAAAACCTAAATTGACGTGTAAGATAGAAATAATTATTTTTCCAAAATGGCTGTCACATTAAAATGACAGTCACTAACATCTTCTTTTATGTCACATGTATCTTTTG
The DNA here is from genome assembly GCF_003945725.1 of Corapipo altera. Lineage (NCBI taxonomy): Eukaryota > Metazoa > Chordata > Aves > Passeriformes > Pipridae > Corapipo > Corapipo altera. The sequence continues at coordinate 18,657,464 of NW_020884873.1, forward strand.
ACTTGCTTTACTTTCAAATTAGCACATTTAAATGCTGTGCAGAATATGTCCTTCAGTGATACTGTTGTCATTTGCAGAATGAATCATCAGATTAACAACCTCTGAGCTTAAAAATATAGGACACCAATGTTGCTTTATAAAAAGAAAATGAAAAAAACTCCTTGGATTTCCCAAATACAGCCGTGTCTCCACCCTCCCCCTCCCGCCCTCCCCAGCTCTACAGCCTTATGCACAAATACCAGAATAATAGTATGATTCTCAACACAGTAAAACAGACACTGCAAAATAAGAGCCCTGAAGCATTTTCCGTTCTGGGCTCCAGTCTGCTATGGGAAATCCAGGCCAGAGCTTGCCGGCAGCCCCGCGGGCGAGCTCTTCATCCGCAGTTTGTGGGAAGCACCACCCCGCTTCCAGAACGTTCCTGCAGAGTCACTCCCTCCCCCCTCCCTGCGCCTTCCTCCCTCTCGCACTACTGGCTATGACAAAGCTCACTTTCAAACGCAAAACGTTTTCACAAAGAGGAGGAGCAATCGGTTTACAAGTTAGAAACGCACCGACTCGGTTACACAAGCAGGGCGTGCTGAACCCCAGAGCAGCGGCAGCCTCTGCCTGCGATGCACAGCGCTGGCAGCCAACCCCGAGTACAAAAAAGACAGGGACCCTCCAGCAGCCTCCAAAACCAGGAAATTTGGGGGAGGAGGGAGTGGGGGTGGGGGGGTGGTGTTTTATTTTTGTTTGTTGGTTCGTTTGGTTTTTTTCCGTTTGGTTGGTTGGGGGTTTTTTTGTTTTCGTTTTGTGGGTTGGGGGGGGGGGGGGGGAGGAGAGGGATGTGGTTTGGTTGGTCGATTGGTTTTTATAACCTGAGAGATTAAACTACAGCATACTCAATCATATTCTCCAGTGACTGTCACTACAGAAAAAGCCAAAATGCCTGTTTGCCTTTCCCATGTTTCTCATACAGTCACTGGAAACATCTAAGTACTTTTATGATTTTGCCTTCTCAAAGCTAGTTAACAGGGCTCTTCCTCCAATATGTACACAATTTTCTACTCTCGAATCAAAATGACCTTAAAAAGCACATGTGTCAGTCAAAAGTAATAAAGCCGGTTGTGTTCAAAATAACTGCTATTAACTCTATGGGTTCAATAGGTACTTATCAAAGATAACATCCTCAAATTTTAAATATCAGCTGATTCATTTCAAAATAGGAAAGTAGAGGAAAAAAGTGATATAAAGTGATTTCCCTAATTCAGACCATTTTAGCTATTAAAGCATTCAATTGACAAAGTTTGTCTAAAATAAAAAGGAAAAAAATCCCCTACAAACCCAACCATGATTTAATCTGTCACTAATACCTTGACCTAAAAAAAGTCAAAACAACAAAAAACCCCAGAAGAACAACAAAAAACACCTACCACAAAGCAAATTAAAGGCACAAAACAGAATGAATTATTAAATTCTTCATATAACAGTCAGCTAAGACTTTAGTAATTCCCAGAGTCTTCTCACACTGGTGTTTGAAAGGCACAGAAAATTATGTACATTTCTAAAGTAGAGAACTGTTGATCAACATATTATCTTAGCCAGTGTGGTTTACTTCAACATATTTTACAGCAGAAGCCCTGTATCAGCAGAATAAACAGGGAAGACGGGAAAGGGGGGAGGGAGGGCTAACAATAGTTGTATCCGCTTTTCTACTTCAGAAAAGGGGTGAGAAAAAGTGTCTAAAATGGGTAACTTCCAAGCAGTAGCAGAGTCTAATGTTGTACTCCCTTTCTTCTAGAAAGGGCAAATACTCAGTTTGACTCCTTATCAATATTTTGCTCACTTAAATTTACATTAAGTATTTTGTTATTTACTAAACAAAGACTGAAAAGCTGACAGATCTCAACCTGAAAACCAAGATGATGGAGGAAAAAAAAATTTGCCTTACTGTTCCTTCAAAGACAGTACACACTTGAAAAAACTTACTAAAGTTTACAGTTAAAAATAAAGGTCCAATTCAATTATATAATAATAGTCATACCACGATTAAGATTCTAAACAGTTCTTAAACCATTTATTTCTAATACCTAAAGAACCGAGTCAGCTATTTCAAAGTGATTTACATACATTAAACAGTATTGCATTCATTCAGCAGTCCATTCCAGTTCGTTTAGAATCCTGCCTGAAATTGTTTGCTCCCAAAATTGCTACCAAAACAGAAGATGCAGCTGCGCAAATTGAGACAATTCTGACTTTTAAGAGGAACATAAAAAATAAGCCGTATTAGAATGGTTCCAAGCAACTATGATTTAGCAATGAAAAACTATTCAGATAGTTGGCGCACAAATGAATTTTCTTATAAGCAAGTGCAGCATGTGCAAAAAAGAAAAAAACTAAAAAATTCTGTACACTCCAGAATAAACTATTGTTTTTCTCTTGGAAAGTGACATGTATTTGAGACTGCTGTCCTATTAGGAATTGGTTTACTCCTGAAAGCCTATCATTCAAGTTTACCTATGAGCAGTACAAAGCTCAGCGTTCTAGAACATGTAGACATAAGAACACTGAACACAGTCTGACAATGCATCTCTCGTTAAAAATGTATAGAGATCAATTCAATTGAAATCATTAATTCATTATACATAACTATATCTAATTCAAACTGTGAATATCTAATTTACATATTTAATAAAAGCTTTTTTTTAGCATCCACTGAAGTGGCCTGTTCCCATGAATGTAAACTGTGGTTTTCGTTTTCTTTTTGACTACTAAAACCCAAACTAATTACACCGTGGAAGGGAACAGACAAGATATTACGCTTTCAGCTACTAGTACTACCATAAAGCAAGCATTACAGAGTATTTAGAGTTCTGGAAGGGAGAATGTGTTTCATATGCAGAACAGGTTTAAAAACCTACCATACTTTATACATTCCGACACCTACTTTAGGAAAGAAAAAAGAAAATCAACCAAAAAAATTCAAAATCCAATCCACACCACCTACCCAGCCCACACAACAAAAAGCTACAGCTTTCTGCTGGGCCAGTCATTTTGTACAGCACTCCCAAAAATGGAACTGTTTTCAAAATGGCCTTTTAAAAAGCAAAGGAAACCAAAACCAAAGGGAAGGGAAAATACTGAGACGAGAGCTTTCCTCTGAACTCTGGCAATCTCTCCATGCCTTTTCTGTAAAATGAGACTAAGCTTATTCATCTCACAGAAGAAAAACATGGGCAACAAAAAGGGTACTAAAACAATTGTAAGAAGGACATGGTCTGAACGTGTAGCATTTTACTTAAATACAATACGCATGAAGAACCACTCTTTACAGTGAACGTCAAAAATATGATACTTTTCATGTTTCCATTAAAGAGAGGGTCAATGAAACACCCCTAAATCAACAGAACAAACAGCACTTGACAATTTTTATATGGCCGTTTTCTTTAAAAAAACACAAACAACCAACCAAAAAGCTCAACCTCCAAAAAACCAACAAACCGCCACAAGATGTTTATGGTAAAGTATGTTTTAAACATAAAACTTCATCCCCCTTAGTGATTGCAAAGTAGGAGTTCAGTGATCTCATAAAGCATGAATTGTTTCTGCCTGCTTCAAACAATATGATGTATTAACATCTGGAATTAATCAACAACAATAACTGACTAAAAACCACACGAACACAAACTTCAGTAACCGTTTATAAGGCTGGGGTCAGGATGACTTGAATCAGAATATCTTGCAAAAAACCAGAAAGATTATTGTTTGAGGCATGGGAAGAAGGAGATTTCACTATATTATTAATCTGCATTCAGTAGATGAGGTGAACGTATGGCAAAACTTCTCATTTCACCAAGATAAATGTGGTCTGAATTTTCAGACGTTCTGTGGTCTGAATTTTCAGACGTTTTAAAGTACCCAAATGTTCCCAGGATCTAAACTATCTTACCCAATCAAGAAAAGCCACTATGAACTAAAATCTGCCTTAAATCCACTAAGCAAAGTTCCACTAGCAATAAAAGTAGTAAAACTATCTACCCGCTTACCCATTTGATCATCACCTGCGACCACACATTCGCATACTTGTTACTTATCTCTTAAAGAAAGAAAATCTCATGGTCAATTACTTAAAAATTTGCTGTTAGCTGAAGTCAGCAATCAACCTGAGCTTAAAAATTCTGTATTTTATTGACTTTTTAAATTTCTTTTTATCACATGCATGTGGTAAACAAGGAGCAAACATGTCTCCAGAGAACTTGATGTGCACTGTCTGCCCAGAATACTTCATTTCTTCATAAACAGTGTGTTGCTTTTATTTGTAGAAGATCATTTATGGACATAGATATTTCAAAACTAATTTAACTACTTAGTACTTTGTTGTAGATGATACTAAAAGCACCAAATTAATGTGCAAAAATTCTGAAGGACTAAACTTTTAGGTTGACTGACTTTCACATCCTTGGCACAAAGTTCAACTTCAGCCAGGAAAATAATATAAGCTACACTCAGATGAGTTATCCAGCTCTTCTGCTGCTCCTGACATGGTTCTGGAGAACTTTAAATAATTCCCTATTTAATTGCTCTCAGTTTATGCAGCTCAAGAACCTATAAAGACCTTAACTAGGTTTAAGACACAGAACAAGAAAACAAGAGAGTTGTAAGGAAAATGTCTTACTTCTGCTTCTCTTCTGTTGTCCCCCTCCCCAATGGAAAAAAACCCTGGGCATTGCTTTTCTCCTACCTTCCTCTCCTGGACACTTTTAACACTTTTAATGAGTGTACAGGTTGACAGATAGGTAGGCCACCAAGCAGTACCACACAGAGAAATACACTAACTAGGCCATGTGAAACCACTAGCACTTTGAAACTCAGATTTCAATGGAATTAAACAATGATTTATCTCAAAATTTGAATTTTATAATTTGCAGCAAATCTGAAAAATTTCTGAAAAATTTCTGAAAAATTTCTGAAAAATTTCTACTTGTTCTTGAGTAGTTCATAATTGCTACCTGCAAAACAGTTAGCATGTACATAATCATTGCTATTTCAATGTATTTACACAGACTTTGTAGTTATTTATCACTGGAAAAGTTACATGTTAAGAATATGATAATCAAATGAAAATCTAACCACTTGGTTACAAAAATTTAATAAAATTTGTAAAGAGTTTATTTTACGTTTTAGTTAAAAGTCTGAGGCAAGCTTTTGAAAAATGCACAGAATAAAATAAAAGCTATTCTGACCTGGTAAGAAAGTAAGCCAAAAAGAAATAATTTGATTAGCCAGACATACAGATATGACCTTAGATCTGTCCTGTCCCATGTGATCTGTCCTTTAACTGAGACAAGAGATCTGTGAATTAATTCAGTAAGAGAGGGGAGGGAAGGGTATATTATACAGCTTAGAATTAGATAATTTTGCCTGACCAAAATTTGAAGTTGTTTCTTAGCAAAGCAGAGCTGGTGCTCACCTCTAAGGTTTGGAGCACGTGATGCCACCAGCTCTGCTAATTTGCATACAGTCAAGTTAAACTGCTGCAGTGAAGACACTCTGTCAGCCATTCTGAAACTGCACTGTCTCAGCTGCACTGAAAATGAGACTAAGATGGCTGCAATGTACACTCAAGACCTGCCACTCAGTGACGACTCAGCAGTGAATAAAACATTAATAAAGCAAAGCACCTCCCTCTTTACCACACTGCAACAAACTGCACAGGCGGGGTGCGTGTGTTTGTGCAGGCAGAGGAATGGTTTCTTTGACAGGCAGGAAGTGATTAATGCACAGCTGCAATGCTGCAGCTACTCAGCACAACTGGTAAAGAGAAAACTAAACCAAAAACCATCGAGAGGCAGCCCTCCTAGGCCTGTGATCCTGGATTTGCAACATGTACTTCAAATCCCTCCCAACTCCAAGGCAGTTCAGGATCCATGTCACATATTAACAGTCAAGGTTACAGAGCCAGATCATGCATAGAACTGACGAACATTAGGGAATACTTTTCAAGAGCAGGCTCATTTCAGAGTTAAAAAAAGAAAAAAAGTGCTTAAGAAACTGATCTGTACCTTCTTACAGCCCGACCTACTTTGAAATATTCTGTAATATTAGTTGCCCAATAAAACAGTTTTACTTGGGGAAGAAAAAAGGAAGTTCACTTTATAAGAAAGCTAGCAAAAAACCCCAAGAACATTCCAGAACTTCAGTGCCCACAGAAATCAAGTACTGAATTCTTTATGAATGACTCAGCATGTTGTTGTGTAAGTTTTTCAAAGAACAGTCATATCTAGAATCACTTCAGGAATTTTGCTGGAATCTTGTTGCAAAAAAGTAGTTCCTGAAGAGCAGGTTTGAGAACCTATGGGGGTGACAAAGGCGTTGTCAAAACAAACACAATTTTAATGCAAAGAGAATTAAACACAATTTCTGCTCTAAATCTGTTCATTAAGAATTAAACACAAAACAAGTTCTGCTCTAAATCTGTTCATTGACACCAATCATGTGCTGTTGTCCAGAAACAGTGGATCAGTTCTGGAGGGAGGTCCTCTATATTTGCTTCACTTCTCTACTAAATCCAAATATGTCTACTTTAGTAAACAAAATAACTGCAAGAGCACATGGAGCGATTCTGAAGGAAATTAATGATGAATTATAACTAACCTTCTACCGAAAAATTGTCTTTGTGATCCAAAATTAGCCCAACTCCGCTCCCTCCCAAAAAACTAGAACATGCCCTCCAACCGCTTTGTTTTATGAAAATGTTTAAACTTACGTAACTGTGCATGTCTGTTGCCAGCTGCAGCTGGTTATTTCAGGACTGATTAATCATGCCCAGTTGTCTGATGTATTCATCAACACCACAGTTAGTATTTCAAACTAAAAAATGGTAAAATACACCATCTGGCTTTTCTTTTTGGCCTTGTATTAGCATGATTTGCAATACAAGAAAGAGCATGTGCCACATACGAGACAGTTACATTGATAATTTTTGTGTCTGATAGTACTGTTCAGATTTAGAAAACTAAATTAAAATACAGTTGATGTTCAAATGCCCAGAAGAGAGATCTCGCAAAAAACAAGTCTGTGTGCACTGGAGAACAAACTCATTTCAATTAATTTAAAATTACTCATTACACTGAAGCTTTTCTTCACTAAGACCTATTACTAAATCAAAAATCAAGTTTACAACAAATTCAAAAGAAACATTTTCTATTCGCCGTTTATAACCCCATGTTGCTTATTCTGAACCTCATACATACCATACCATAGCTTAAGCTTATAGGAATTTACAATAATTTATAACTTTTCAAAATTCAATATTATTAATATTCCATGTGTAGGACAAATATATACTTTGATTTCCACACTAGCAATGTTTTAAATTGAAGAAAAACCTATGTTTAGTACACCTACAAAATTCCTAGATCAAAAGGTGAATTCTGACCTCCAATCCTAGAATTTCAGGAATATTACCAAAAACCTAGGGAGGCTATAATCTGGAACCCAAGAGCTGCACTTGTACAATATTGTGTTCTCTTAACATTGGGGCTTGGAGCTCAATCTATGGAAACTCAATTACATAAATAAGTTTTGAATGGGCAAAACTACTCGGCAAAATATTTCAGAGAACTCTTTCACTGAGCCAGAGAAAAACAAGAAGCCATGTCACAGTCTACTTGCTATAAACATCTTGCCTTGTCAGAAAGCTTCATGAACATGCAGGTAACATATCTTAACACAGACACACAGCTGCAGAAAACCTTGAAATCTTACTGAATAGTAAGAAACCATGTGCCTTTACTCAGGAGTTCACTTCCATATATTTCCATTAGTAGACAGAGATGCATTAGCATGTTAAAAATAAAACTAATGTTTAATTAAACCCAAGATTAGGAATGAAATAATTCTTCTGAAAATGCTTTAGTTCAGGAAGTAATAAGAGTGAACATATGCTAACGTGGAATTCCTATATTAGTGCAGGACTACAATTTCTTATTGTTACTTAACTTGGCATCTGTATAGGTGGTCAAGAAGTCAAAACCACAAGAAAATCAGGCATTTTAGAAAGATTTGAGGATGGAATTTAAACTTCATGTTATGTTTAGATTTCTCTTAAACACCTAATAAAAACTCCCAACAACCTTAATTCTGCCTTCTTTTGATGACATGCCAACACACTGCAGTATCATCTCAACAAGTTCAGTTATTCTAGTCATAGTTAAATTTTAAAACGGGGCTTCTGTTTTTCAAACTTCTCATGAACATCAAACAAGAAACTCTAGAGAATGGCACCCTGTCATTTCTCTAATTTTTGCCCTATGTAAGTAATGTCACCCTCTGCACGTAGCTCTTAAATATCATTACAAAGAGACACAATTCACATTAGGGCTCCTACCCTGAAGAATCTAGGGGAAGCAGAAAATTCTGAACTTTCAGACAGGGTTTTATGTCATTTCATGTAAAAAGGGCAGGAGAGAAGCAGGCAAAGCATAAATATTATATATTATATGCATAAAAATTATATGCTTAGAAACCAGTCTGCTAGGTATCATCCACAAATCGTTGTGTACAAACGACATCTTATCCACTTTTCTCATTTACCCTTTTCCTTTATTGATCTCTTCTGTGTTGTTGGGTTTTTGGTATGTTAGTTAACATTAAGTGGACAGATCAGTTCTTAGACTGATGAAGTTCGGTGAGGAGAGATTATTATTTGAAAGCATCTGAACTGAAGTCTCAAAAGACTATCCATTGAAACCCTCTTTTATCTACACAAGCCAGTAAGCTGACATCAAGAAACATCTCAGCTCTCACTTAGAACTTCAAGAACTTCACAAAAACTACCTAAAGTACTGGTGGGAAAAAAGAGTCCTTGATGATCATGAGGCAAGGAATATGAAAGTTCAGAAAGTCAAAAGTCTGCACAACATTTGAGGACTTTTCATAATTCCAAGCCCCTTGACAGTAGGACCAATGAAGGCAATTTTCAATGTACTGACTGAAGTCAGCAATTAGATATGTTTATGTGCCTAAACACATTTTTGAAAGAAGTAATGAATTAGAATGCAACATCTTTTTATAATTACTTCATGGAAACTGCATTAAGTTGGAGGCAAAGCTAGAAGAAACTTTCTTTCATGCCAGGTTTTGGCCTGTTCGAGGTTTGAGATTTTTTACCATAACATCTCTTTAAACTACTGTGAAATGAAAGATAATGCTTAGGACAGCACAAAATAACAGAGCAAACACACAACTTATTTTAACTGCTACCTGACATATCCACAGTCATATAATTAATTAAACATATATTAAGTACATGAACTTACTTAAGAGCATTTTCAGAAATTGAATCTAGAAGAGAAAAATATTTTTCCTGTGTTAAAAAAACCCAAGTTACGCATATCAAACTAGCTCTATTAGTTTACCTAAATATTTCAGAAAATACAGTATTGAGGAAAAATTACTAATACATCAGGTGATTTGATGTTTGTTCATGGAAAAAAATAAGATCTATTAATTCATAAGTCCAGGTTTTAGTAATTTGTAACATGCACAGATCACAATAAAAGAAAGAGCATAGTTTGCCTTTTATTTTTCCTTCAAGATATTCATAACTCCCAAAGGAAAGTAAAGGGCATTTATACTATACATATACATATATACAGTGTTGTGAATTCCTTCACAGTGATATGATGGAAGCTGACATACAAATGAGGATCAGGCATTTATTTAATACCATATAGTTACTACTATGCCTTCAGCTACACCACCAAGGAATCTTTATTTTCAAAAAACAAAAAAACCCAAAAGGGAGGGAGGAACAGAACAGGGGGGCAGACTTGCTGTGATATATACTGGCAGTTTTAAAAAGTATACGTCAGTGCTACTAAACAAGATAAGGAGTGAACAATGGAACTAATGAATCCACATTTCCTACAAATTTAAAAATGTCGTCTTGCTACTTTTTAATCAGGTTGTCACTGGTGCCTTAGAACACTGGGCAAGTGAGTGCAGGTCCACAGCTGGTCTGAAGCTGCCTGCTGATGTGACAGATGCCATACTGCTTTGACAGACAGTACCTATGTCCTGACTGACAGCAAGTTATCCCCCCAAAACAACACGTAACTCCCAAGTTCCCTTACTGGTGACAATGGTAGCCTCTCCTCACCCCAGCTGTTCTCACCAAATTTGCAGGAATTAATTGATACTCCTTATATTTACTGAAAACCAACAACTCTTTCAAGACTTATCAAGGACAGAACAATTGACAATCAATGATCACAATACAGGAAAACACCAAATGGACAGCAAATGGAAAAAAATGCATTCAGCTTGCAAACTATTAAGTAAGAGGAACATACTGGTAAAGTGTCTTTTGGCCTTCCTATTTACATTTTATGAATAAACTTGGGATTTTCGGCATAAATATAGTTTCTGACAATTAAGTCCAGCTAAACTTATAAATGATTATACTATTAAAATCATCCAGATGGGGAGAAAAGTGATTTTTCCTCTTGTTTTGAAAAGAAAATATAGTATCTGGTTTAGTCCACTACTTTTCACTGTGGAAATATTTCTGGTTTTTAACAGAAAAAAATGCACAAACACAATGAAAATGATGATTTAGTTACTAAGTAAGAATCAGTTAATAACTGATAACAATAACAGGATTTTCCAATTTGTTTAACATGTAAACTGTTTGCACCAGATACTCTGAAATCAGTATTTAAGCTATTTTTACCCATAGGTCATTGAGTTTCTTCACTGGCAAAATCACCTCCCATGCTGGTAGGAAAGCATTTGCCGGTTGTCTTTCATGTCCCACGTGGAAGCATTAGTAAAGGAGCCTTTACAGAAAAACTAACATACTAGACTTAATGTTTATCTTCTAAATATGTGAAATGAGCACACCAATACAAGCCAAAGCAGGAGGTACCAGAAACCATGAAAAAGTATGGCATGCATTTGTATCTGTTGGAATCAGCATCTTCTGGAACTTTGTAATGGATAGGAAATAAGAAGAGTTCTCGCAATGAAAGCATCAAAATGACAATTTAAATTAATGCATATAATTACTGTATCCTTCTATGAATCAATTCTGGTATGACTGGTTTCAAACCTACACAAGATCCAAGACAGTCTTGCTAAATTAATTGATACAGAAAAATACAGTACTGTTCCACATTATCACAGGAAACATCAGTTCAGCACTGCTACATTTGGTAGCAAGGTTGCAGCTGATAAAAAGCCTTCTACTTCAAGAAACGTATACTGAGTTTTCTGAACTAAGAACATAATAATAATCTGAAATTCTTAGTACAGTTCCTTTCCAGATTATATGTACATAGGAACTTGACTTGGTACTTTTGCAATATACAAAATATTAATTTTTTAATAATATATTTTAAAAATACTAAAAAAAAAAGTTATCTTAACTGCCATACCTGCGGAATAAATAGCGGGTGTAGTTGCCACGATTTATGAACTGCACAAATCCTCATGCAGTTGTTAGTGAACTGATTTTATGATTGGCCTAACAACAACCGTTAGCCCTGTTTCTTAGATCTGAAACCAAGAAATTACCTACCCAAGACGAAGTATCAAATGGCACTGTTTTTTGTGTTTGGTTTTTTCCCCCAAGGAACTCTTAATATCTGAAGGAATACTCTCCTTCATACCTTCCTGTAGAACTGCAAAACCCAGTATCCAGTAAGAAAAACACACTTCTTACATTGATATTTGAGGTTTGTGTACAGAGTTCATATTTAACTTATTAATTGCAGATTTAAGCAGATGTTAAGTATGTCCTTCATGCTTTCAATTTTAAAAACCTACATATAAAGTAAATATTTGTAACTGCGATAAGTGCAAGTATATCAAACTAGTGTATCAGTTAATGGCCTAAAATATATTTTAACTTGCAAAAGAGAGACAAACAGCATGCTTGTAGAATATCCTGATCTTGTCGATGCAAATTCCAGTACATTTATTAATAATATATTGCATTTACTTGTATAATTTGGGATATTGAACAAACATATCTGTTAATATGGTCTCATTAGCACATCAGATACGCTGTCTAGATGTACAAGTGTCATTATCCTATGACTGCATGAAGTCTGCAGTTTTAAGCTTATTGACTGCTCCCTAGATCAGCAGAGCTGTTCACCCCTTGATTTTAAGCAAATGCTTTTCCATCAACTATTCCAGTTTTTCCAACAAGTCTATATGCATTAGGGGTCACAGTGACATCACATTACATAAATTTATTCCAAGATTACTGTTAAACAACAAAACATCCTAATGTTGGCACTTCCGACATCTGTCAAATATCAGGAGATCCAGTAAAAGAAGGATTCACCTGCTAAAAGAACAAACCACTCGAGGACAGAGCTACACCTCTAACAGGCCCTGGAATTAAAAGTGCAAAACTCTAAACCATGAAGAGTTTTGGTATTTTCAATGTTTACATTTAAAAAAGATTAGCAGTTCAAATGTACCTTCTTTACACAAACACACGTCTCAAACTGGTGTCGCCATGTTGTTTGATGTGGGCGGCCATGACACTTGGATGAGCTGCTTGGGCCTTGTTTAGTGGTGACATCGCACGGATGAGGCCCAACTGGGCCTTCTGTTTGTTCCCTCATCGAAATGCTCTGCTTTCCAGTGAATGAGTGCGCCCGTATTGCCACAGGAACTGTGCACTGCAGGCATCATTGTAGGAACACCACCAACGGTTTCCCCTCGTTGCTTCCACAACCCACGTGCTGCGCCATGCCTGTACGGGCGTTCCATGGTGCCACACAGGACCCCCGAGGCCACGCCACCCCAATTCCAACAGGGAGCGAGGAAAGGCTGTCGAGGCGCCGGGCGCACCCCTGTCCCACCCAAACACGCGCCGCCACCTCGCCTCGCCCGGGGCGCGCGAGGCGGATCGCGCCCAGGCGCGCGCCCAGTACCGTCGGTGCCCGGTGCGCGCCGCCGCCGGACCCACCTGTGCTCGCGCCTCCGCCGCCGCCGCGCGCGCGAGAGCAGCGGCAACGCACATGCGCGCCGCGGCCGCTGCACTGGAGCCGAGTCACGTGCTCCCATGCAGGCGCGTGTACAGAGCTGCAGCCCCACGGCGCATGCGCGCTGCTGCTGCCGCCGCTGCCGCCGCGCCGCGGGGCAGCGAGTGTTGCAGCTGCCCTGCCCTGCCCAGCCCGGCCCCCGCGCCCTGGGCGCGCCCGCGCGGTACCTGCGCCCTCGCGTCCCGCGGCAGCTCCTGCCCCAGCGCCCAGCGGCCGCCGCCGCCGCTCCCGCCTGCCCGCTGCCGCCGTGGATTCAAACTCGGAACCCGCTCCGGGCGCCAACGCCGCCTCCCGCGTCGCACGCGCCGGGCCGCTATGCAAATGAGCCCCGTGTCCCCTCCCATCTCCCGACTGGCTCCGCCCCCTCCGAGGGCACAGGGGCCGGCAGTGGGGAGCTGCCTCGGAGCCGGCCAATCACAGAGCCGGCCATCTTGGCGGCATGCAAATGACCGCCGGGATATTTAAATAAGGCGGTGGCCCCGCCCCTTGGCGGACGTCGTGGACTATTAGGCGCAATGAGACGCTGGGGCGCGCTACGGCTGCGGCCACCAGGGGGCGCTGCGGCAGGCCCGGGGGGCGGTGCCGGGAACAGCCGGCCCTCCCTTCTTCCCTTCTGCCCTTCCCACCCTTCCTGCACTTCTGCAGCTTCCCACCACTGCAGCTGTGCGCCGCGAGGCTCTGCAGCCTCTCTGACACCTTCGAAAGCCTGCCTAAAATCCGCCGGGCTGCATTATCAGTGTCATGAATTGCTTGCTGCTGGTCCCTTACCACCTTTCTTGTCCTGCTTCCGCACTATGGCTGTGCCTGGCCAAAGCACAGATGTTTGGGGTTGTTTTATAACCAGCTTTGCAGTTTAGGAGTGGAGGGAAACCACTCATTCTGTTGGCTGCACTTTAAATGTATCCGAGGCACACGGGGTTATCCTGAGTGAGCTGCAGGTCAACCACAAGTGGCCATTTCCCACCTACCTTCAGGGCCTTAGGGATGGGGGTGGGGGGGGGAAACCATAGAACTTGCTTTGATGTGAGCCAGAACTTGGTGCCTTTTGTACCATAGCCAAAGGCAGGAATTACCATTGCCAGCAGCTGGTCTGTCCCATGAGGTATGGGTCAGGTCTAGCAGAGAGACCAGATACATGAGAAGGCACAAGAGGATAGAAGGACACATGTAGACTTTCTGCCAGAAATGCTTATGTATTGCCTGCGCTAATCTAGTGTTAGTCACGTACCAGTCACCAAATAGCTCGATAATGGAGAGTTCCATTTCCTCCTTGTTAAGGCAAATAAAGTTCACATTTTTCCCACTGAAGGTGTGAAAAATGGCATCTTGATTTATTTTTTTTCAAGAGTAAGCTAAATATGAAAGAAGTTTCTTTCTGTCACCTACCAGGCTGACCAACAGGTCAGCTCTGTGTCTGTATGTCATGAAAGAGTACTTATGACACAGCCACTGTAAGAGTTTTGTCAGATGTGCTTGGCGGATTTGTTAAGGAAACTTTCCTGTCTGACCAGGCAGGAGCCACTATGGCAGTCACTTGCACCACCCGAGCTAGGACCAAAGCCCCTTCACAGCGAGTGGCTCCAGTGAGCCAGCAGGTGCCCCACTTGATTCCCTATGCTCACCACATTCACACAGTGAGACAAGGTTTCCGTACTGGTTTGACAGCAGGTTTCACAGAATAGAGTCTCAGACATCTGGATCCTTAAAATAATTCATTCATGGTGCAACAACAGAATAGCAGCTCAAGCTTGTGCCTCTGAGGAGGGACAGTCTGCGTGCACAATAGCCTGGAGTCTTCCAGCTGAGTCATTGGCTCCTGCTGTCTCTGAGTGTCCAGTCACCTGGATGGTGCCACAGGTCCCTCATGCCCTTTGTTATGCAAAGGGTCAGCACCAGTTCGTGGCCTCTTGCGTGGGGTTCTGGCCATTTCCCACCACCTAGACCTCAATCTCCAGCAGGCACTGCAGCTGCACACTGATCTACCTGCACTGAATGTATTCCTCAAGAGATTGAGGGGCAGTATTTTAGGGTGTTGCCATCCCCAGTGGTTTGCCTGACCTCCCTGCTACATGCTTCCATTGCACAGCCAAGATGGAAGAAGTAAATGTATACATGTGCCCATAAATTTGTGCAAACACATCTGCAACAGGTCTTTAAAAAGTGGCACTAGCCTGGAATTTGAGCTGCTGAAATGGGAACATACGTCTTGCTTAGCTGTATGACAATTTCTAAGATGAAGTGTGGCAGAAACCTGCAACAATAGTGTCTTAAACTTTCACAGTTAGCATTGTCGAGGTACAGCACAATACTGTCTTAGAAAAACGGATACTTGTATTTGAAGTTGAGTCTTCTGAGGTTTTGTGTACAGTCAGAGGACAAGACATTTCAGAAAGAAAAGGCTAGAACTATCCAGAAGTTCCTAGCCACGCCTGTTGTTTAACTTGAAATTTCACTGCTGGTGAGCACTTTTGCAGAGTCCATGCATATATATCCTTTGGGAGTCAATCAGGAGTGAATGCTTTGTGGCTAAAAGATGCAGGTTTTCAGAAGACTGTGTATTAGTACAGCCTTTGAATAACAATCGGTGTTATTCCAAACTTACTTTAGTATGGAAGCCGTTGGAGAAATATAGTTTTGTTCAATGCAGTAAAATTCATACACCTAAAGGGAGAGTTAAGAAGGTTTTATCTACCTAAAAAATATACAGTTTGTTAAGACTGCATTAAGGTATGAATTTGCTGCCAGTAGCATGATTTTTTTCTCACAAATAAATAGAAAATACTATGACTATGATTACAGGTGCTAAGGGAATGTAGTAAATGGGGTTATGTCAGGCTAGTGACCAGTCACTAGTGGGGTTCCTCAGGGAACTAAGGGGAGACCTCATTGCAGTCTACGGCTTCCTCATGGGGGGAAGCAGAGGGGGTTTCAGTTCTCCAATGAACTTAAGGCTTCAAGTCTGCATACAACATTTCATTTTCTTATTTCCAGGTACTGTTATAGGACAGCTCCTAACCTACGAATGACATATCACTAGAAGGCTGATTACACGGTCCTTGTCTCTTTATGTCAAATAGTGTTAGAAGTACGATACTTAACACCGTGAATATTTCCCAAATATTAACTCTCTCTCTATGATTTAATAATTGCTACTGGAGACATTGCAGTCATAAGAGGGAATAATAAAAGGAAAAAAGGAAAGTGATGCACAAAAGAGGTACAGTTCTCAGTATGAAAATGTACTTTTTATATAAAGACAACTACTGACAAAACCATGAAGCAAGAGGGACAAAAAAGAAAACGATTTTTTGGTACATTTTATTTTTAAATAATTACTGGAAAATGTGTATTTAAAGAAGTCACCTTCCTAAGTGGATGACACTTTGAAGCTACTAAAATTTACATTAATTGTTTTTTGGTAAATCACTAGATAAATAAGTATTTCTTGCATATTAATAGCGCAATAGGATGGAATGATTACAATTTCTCTGATTGTAAATAATTCCTACAAAGGGCAAAAGAGACACTATAATATCAGAAAGTAATTTCACTAACAGAAATATTTCTGATGAGAAGAAAAAAAATCTCTGTCTGACAATATAATCTGTGATTTAGCAGTGTTAGGTTAATGGTTGGACTTGATCTTATAGATCCTTTCCAGCCTTAACATCTCTATAAATCTATGATTTGGGTCTTCAAGAATTTCACTTTAAAGGCTTAAAATGTCACTGATAAAGGAGTTGCATGATAACTTTCTGGTGAACTAAAACTGAAAAATTTTAAAAATCCTTTTTCATACAAGCCTTTTATTTTAATACGATGTAAAGTAGCATTGTTATTACAGTACAAGTTGAGGAATTAGTGCTCAGTTTTAACCTCCACAATACTTCTTAGATGAAGGGTACTTGGTCTTCAGATTACACAGTTTTATGAACATGTATCTCACTAATATTTATGTGATATATTTAAGTGTTTTTAGAACTGATAAAGAAATGCAAATAATATTTAATACGTTTCCTTCTTGGGGAATATGTTTTGACCTCTCGGAAGAAATCTGTCTGAACACGTCTGGAATGTGATGAATATGGAAAGTCTTCAGGAAATAAATTATGCAGATCTGAAATACATGGCTATATTGGATAACCATAGGATTTTTGTCTATTCATGTTAGTGACTTATTTTAAGTAAATTAAAAAATTTATCTTCTTGAATGTTTAGCAACGGAAATACTTTCTTTAAAAGAAAATTTTCTATACTGTTATAAAAGCTTACTCTCAGGGCAAATAATTCTTCTCTCAGTTTCTTTTTCTCAGTTCTAACCTTAGTCTTTTTCAATGTAATACCTGCTTTAGGTCTTTTTAGAAAGCAGAAGAGTCATGTGTTACTGAATTCAAGTGGTAATACAGATTCCAAATTTCTGAATAAATGATATGTATCTGGAGGACACTGCCAGTGAAGAATCAGATGCAGAGTGGTTTAATAACAGCTTAAAAAGGTAAAATACTTGGGCTTAGCAACAGTGAACCTTTCAAGATTATGTTGAGAGAGCCTTAACTGAGAATTAAGAATATCTCGTTATCAGTTGTATTTGGAAAGGTCTCTCTTTTTTTCCCCTCAAACACAGAACGATCAACCTTCTACAGACTTGCTGGAAACATTGTGAATAAAAACTTGGCTGACAGAAGAAGTCTGGAATGTAAAAAAAGTGCTTGCTTGGGTTTATTTATTTATAATTTTTGTTTGCTAAATTTCACGAGTTTGTGGTGTGGTGTTGGGAACAAGGAAAACTACCATCAGACCTTCATGATGCAGTCATCATCACTTTGTATAAGAAGAAAGGAGTTAAATCAGACTGTTCAAATTACCATGGTATTACTCTGCTCTCCATTGCTGGCAAAATCCTGGCAAGAATACATTTGAACAGATTAATACCCACTATTAGCAGAAGGAATTCTACCTGAAAGCCAGTGTGGTTTCAGAGCCAACAGGAGTACCACAGACATGATATTTGTTCTCAGACAACTGCAAGAGAAGTTTAGGGAACAGAATAAAGGTCTCTATGTAACCTTTGTTGATCTCACCAAGGCTTTCGATACTGTGAGCAGGAAAGGTCTATGGCAGATTTTGGAACGCTTAGGTTGTCCCTCCAAGTTCCTTAAAATGATCATCTCACTTCATGAGGATCAGTGTGGCCAAGTCAGATATGGCAATGCACTTTTTGAGCCCTTTCTAATAACCAATGGTGTGAAACAAGGCTGCATTCTTGCACCAACCCTATTCACAATCTTTTTTAGCATGATGCTCCAAAGGGCCACGGCAGACCTCAATGATCAAGATGGAATCTACATTCATTATCGTACTGATGGAAGCCTATTCAACCTAAGGTGACTGAAGGCCCACACTAAGACCTTTCTCACTTCCCCAAGTACACCAACATCTGGAGAAATCATCTAAAATTATTCTGCTAAGTCATGGAAATTAAATGCATTATTAAGTAAGATGGTGGTAACTGTCAATTACTTTGTCCTGTAGAGTTTGATTATGTGGTAAACAAAGTTGAATATCTCTTGTATAAATACAACTTAAATAATATCCGTCAGTTCTTCCAATACTGAGGCAGGTAACTAACCAAAACACATGATATTTACTGATCCTGAATAAAGTCATCAACAAATGGAGAAGTCAGCACTACCCTTTGACAGTTACCACCATCTTACTTAATAATGCATTTAATTTCCATGACTTAGCAGAATAATTTTAGATGATTTCTCCAGATGTTGGTGTACTTGGGGAAGTGAGAAAGGAGGCTTTATAAGAAAGAAGGAAAGG
Organism: Corapipo altera; assembly: GCF_003945725.1. Taxonomy (NCBI): domain Eukaryota; kingdom Metazoa; phylum Chordata; class Aves; order Passeriformes; family Pipridae; genus Corapipo; species Corapipo altera. The sequence continues at coordinate 18,676,339 of NW_020884873.1, forward strand.
AAGGAAGGGAGCCACTGATGAGAAAACCTACTCAGAATTTGGCTAGCAGGCTAACATGTACACACAGAAGCAGTCTTATCCCTCTACCAGCGTAGCAGAGCCCTCTCACAGAGACATTTCCTATGATACAGGGACCTGAAATCACAGACATTTTTGTCATTAAAATATACATTAATCACACATTCTCCACAAACTTCACTTACAACATCAACAAAAAATTCCCCACATTGTTCTGGTTCCAGCCAGGACAGGATTAACTTTTTTCAATAGCCAAGAGAGGGCATGGCTAGGACTCAGAGGTTATTCTATACCACCTCACATCATTGCCAGGGGCAGGCGGGGAAAGGGTTCCTTTCAGTTGAGGAAATGTGGTGGAGGGAACCATCCAGTATTGTCTGTTATTGCTGGGGTTTTTTTCTGTGTGAACCATTTCTTTACCCTCTGTCATCTGTATTTTTGCTGTTACTGTTCATTTTCTTATCTCATTGCTGTTTCCAGTAAATTGTTCTTATCTCAACACATGATCTCTGCCTTTTGTGCCTCCAGTTCTCCTCTCCAGCGTGCCACAGTGGGAAGGGAAGGGGGGAAATGGGACAGCAAGAGAGAGGGTATGTGGTTTGGAGAGTGTTGGTGGGGGCACTAAATTGGGGAGTACCATTCCTAAACCACAACACACATCGAAATCAAAGTAACACCATCACGGTATTGGCAAAGGTGAACAATATACACACACAATAAATCTCCACCACACACCAGTATCAAAGCTCCCCCGAATTATTTCACTCACTGGCAATGTTCAGTTCAAGTTTTGTGCATTACCTCTCCTATTTACTGTCATCATCTTTAATTCTTTCAGCCCCATGTTGGACACTAAATCTCTAAGACTGTGGTGGCTTAGCCTTGTTTAACAGTTAGATGCCTACCCAGCTGCTCTCTCACTCCCCCCCTTCAACAGGATCAGTTGGTAAAAATAGAGTGGACAAGCTTAGGATAGTCGAGATAGACTGTAACATCATTTACCAGTTACTGCCCCTGAGAAAACAGACTTGACTTGGGTAAGATATTAATTTAAAATAGATTTGCATAGTGAGAAGTAAAAACAAAAATTAAAACACCACCTTTTCACTTCCTCTATCTCAAACTTAGAAGAACCCAAAGATCTTATTGTGTAATAAATCATATATTTTTCTTTATTCTTTGCCTTTTGATAAAAGTGCTGAAACATTAGTTCCTTTTAACACAAGCTGCCACAGGTTCTTGTTTTGTTTGTGTTATTCTGCTATAATCTTACAAGTTGGAATTTTAATGTCTTCTTGACATAGCTCATCATGTAAGTCAAACCCTTAGCAAAACCATCTTTTCAAATGTACCTCATTTGTTTCAAAAGGAAGCAAACAACTTGGAAAAATTTAAATCAAAACATTATCTCATCATACTCAGTTTCTTCATTATGATAGAGTAGGGACATATTTCTAAGGGAGAAATCTCAGTTGGAAAAATAGGAGGTTTACTCACAATTTTGGTGACCCAACAGCAAAACCAGCAAGGACCTACATAGCTACCAATTGGCAAACCTATAAGCTACAGCACTGGAGCAACAGCAGAAAACCAAGATTGTTTTATATATATCCATCAAAACTGTGAGAACTGGAATTATGTCACAGTAACACTGAAAAAGAGGTGATGCTATTTATCCAGGAAAACCACACACATTGCAAAGAGGTCACAGGTTTGTGTTGTTTCAGGTTTTTCAGGTTTCTAGTGCTTTGCAGAGTTCTTTTTTCTCTTTTTAGTGGCCTTGCTCTCTCTAATTTTAAAGGAGCTTCTTCAAATTACTCAGAAGTAATGTCCCATTTGCTAGAAGGGTTTTGATTTTCCCCTATACCATTCTGCTTCTTGCCAAAAATTAGCACCATGGTTTTACTTACTACTTACTTGCTAGTTCAGTGTTAGAATGGAAGGAGTGGTTTCCCTAGAATAGGAAATAGAACGCTTTGGGGAATTTATTTCCCACTCAAGATGATCCCTTCATGGTGGATTTTCTCCAGCCGTGCACATGCATGTGCATGCACATGCAAAAATGCTCTTCTAATCCCTCAGTCACCTTCAGAGAAAACTACTTCTATCAACATATGGCATACATAGAAGTAAAACAAAACATGTTTGCCCACTGGCTGAACTGTGGTGAGGCGCATGATGGGCAGTTGCGCAGCCCACCTGAATGCCCGGATTCTGCTTTTAGTGAACAGAAATATTAACAAGATATTCTCATCGCGTTTTTCAGAGTCGTGGAGTGGCCAGTAGTCCCATAACTGTGTAGGGCAAAGCAGGGAATGGGGTCTGGGCTTGGGGCCTCCAGCCTATGGATGGCACCCCAGGGACCTGTGGCCCTGCAGTGTTGCCTGGCACAGGGACTTGGGGCCTGAGGCACCTTCAGAGAGTTTGGAGCACAGTGGGGAGTGGGAGAGTGCCTAGAAAACAGGCTGCAAACAGGGCAAACGGCAGGACCAAGGATGGGCTGAGGCAGGAGAGGCGCAGCCAGCGTCTGCAGGAATGTGCTGGGCATACAGGGGCAGTGTTGGCTTGGCACCATGGGTCCTGGCTCCACGCATGCACTGCTCATCCTGCCGGTCTGCTGTTTGCCACCCTTACCGAACCACTGCCAGGGCAAGCCCAGAGCCTGCCGTGATGTGAAAGGGCATTACAGACCATCCCTGCCCCAATTCTGGTTTTCTTGGTGGAGACCAAGATCAGAAGGAGCCCACTGAGTGTATCACCCTCAGGCAGTGGAGCTGCCCTCTAAAATCATAACTGTACTTTCCTTTTTTCAGTAGCATTAGTAATGCCAATAGGTGAAGTACAGTTCCATAAAACGGAATGTGTTTACAGAGACTTGCTGAGATCTAGACTTTGCATTCCAACAAAAGAGGTCACAAGTGAGAGAGGTCCAGAGGAAGCTAATGGAGACAACCAAGTGTCTGTATAACGATTGTTAACTTCCTTTGTTTTTCTGTGCTAGATGTTTGGAAAATTCGCAACTGGTTCATGCCGACTGAGTAGAAAGACTCGTATGAAAAGTACAGAATTACAAGGGTAAATATTTATACATGGATGTGGTGTGTCTTCAGCCAAACTGGGGCACCCCAAATGCAGTTTTACTCAAGGTTTTCATACCTCTCAAGTGTTCAGCTACAACAGGATTTGGCTAATCACTAACACAACACTACCGATTACTAATCATAGTAAAACTCTGCAAAGCAACTATATATCTGCAGCATTATGGCTGCTGGTATATCGAGACAGACATCAGTCTTGCTATAGTTACTTACAGGTGAGTAGGCTGAGACAGTTCTGTTTGTTCAGCCTGGAGAAGGGAAGGCTCCAGGAGGACCATATTGCAGCTTTCCAGTACCTAAGAGAGGCCTATAGGAAAGATAGGGACAGACTTTTTAGCAGGGCCTGTTGTTATAGGACAAGAGGTAATGGTTTTAAATGGAAGGAGAGTTGATTTAAATTAGTTATATGGAATCAGTTTTTTACAGTGAGGGTGGTGAAACACTGGAACAGGTTGCTCAGAGATGTGGTAGATGCCCCATCCTTGGAAATGTTCAAGGTCAGGTTGGACTGGGCCCTGAGCAGCCTGATCTAGCTGAAAGTGTCTCTGCTTATTGAGGGGACTAGATGGTCTTCAAAAGTGTCTTCCAATGCAAACCATTCTGTGATTCTACATATTCGAAGATATCACAAATAAAAAAATATATCTACTTTTGATCTTCTTGGATTTCATTCTACTCCACGCATTAAACTTGTGTCTCTTGCATGCACAAAAGAAACCAATTCTGAGCTTTTGCCATTGCTATCAAACTGTGCAATGGTAAAGAATTTTTTAATTGTTTTCTTAAAATCCCTACATGTCAAGCTGAATTTCTGGTACCAGACCTATTCTACAGGGCTTCTGTTTATCATTTTAGAATTGCCATTCTAGAACAAACTTTTCTACTATCTGCAAAGTGGGCATGTTAAGGGGCAGCTGATGAAGAGCCATGCTAGGAAGCAAGTATCTAGGTAGATTCACTGCCACAGTGCTAAAAGCAAATTTGTGAAGTCCTGGATTTAGTGCCCCTTCACCCCAGTTCCTGTGCTGCAAAAAAGCATAAACTATCCCAAGTTCTTCAGGCATCTGAATTTTACTGTAAAGTACAAATCACTGTGACTGCAAGTTCTTTTTATGATACATGAGCACACTTTGTAGCATTTCTAAAGTGTAGAATTTTATTCCTGGTTTCTAGTTGATGTGATAAAATTCCCAGGACCCGTTGGTCAAATTACGGTCTGCTGCATTAGAAGAATAAAGAATATGCTATATGCTATTCTTTATGAGATATATGGATAAGATATATGGAAAAGAATAATTGCATCTGTAAAGAAACCTTGCTTTACACTCACCTTGAGTTTAGACTGAAAACATGTTTAATATCAAGCACAGATTTTTATAGTCAACCTTGCTATTGAAAGCACCATATTTCATATATTCAACTATTGCATATGCCCTCTTCTACTATTTAACGGTGCTAAACAATTATATATGAAGGTGAGGATTTCCTCTGCCTCACAGTTTACCATATGTTGATTTGTTAATATATAATTTTGATTTTGTAAATTATGTCATAAGCTTCAGGGTAGTGAAAAAGCGAGCCTGTAGATGTTTACACGGTTATCTGACATTTGCACTAACAATAAAACATTTTAGGAATAAACAGGCTAGGAATCCCTGATTCAGAAACCTTTAGGCTTACTCAAAAACTTCTTTTCTCATTTTAGATCACCCACAGCTCATGCACTGGTGGTGCAGTGCTGCTGCTTCCTTTCACTCTGGCACCCAAGATTGTGCCTATTGGCTCTGTGGGGCATGTAGTCATCAAATCCATTTTCTTTATACTGGGGACACTACCACTCTGCATAAAATAATAAATAAATTAATGTTTCACTTCTAAACTATCATGTCTCCGGTGTGCTGTTTTTTCCCACTCCTCATTCTTTCCCAAAAGCATGTTCTGTCTGCAGCTTGTGATGTGACTATCAAGGGGAACTTGGCATGGGACAAAATATGGATCTTCTTTAAACCATGGGTTTTATTTGCAGGTGGACGTCAGAAGCTGAGATGCCTATGCTTGAGGAAAACAGTCAGCTACTGGAGGTTTCAACTGAAGCTGCCATGCTGTGCACTAAGACAATTAGCAATGATGCTCTAGTTCCTGAGCATCCTAAGTTGGGTTGCTCTACTTTACAAATTAAATGCTATTTTTGCTATTCAGCAGCAAAATAAATAGGTCATTTCTTTGGGACATATAACTAAAGTAACTGCCTTTCTTTCATGTGAAAAGCAACAATCCTCCCTGTTTATATCAATTAATGATTTCATTGTATTTTTGGAAGTGTAAAATTTTGTGGTCAAACACCAGTGTAGAGATCTTCCTTATTTTCTCTTTCAGTTTCAAGACAGAATGTGAGTTCCATGCATCTACAGTAAAGTGACAGATGGAAATAATAAATACTGGAATTATACTGATTAAAAGTAAGATCCAAAGGGAAAAATATCCTATTATAGTATTTTACAGAAATGTGTTACAACAAATGTTGGCTTTACTGTAAATCCCTTCAGAAAAAATAGTTAGGATTTAATAATTCTCAACTCTGCAATTGAAGGAAATGGCTAATTTTCCATTATTTTTATCTGCCAAGTGTGTTTCATGTATATGAGTTTTTCAGTTGCACAGATTCTTCTTTTTAATTATTTAAAAAAAAAACCAAACAAACCAGGAAAGGCACTAATGTGGGAATGAAAGAGGAAATTTTCAGAAAGTTATGCAATGGTTGCACTTAAATGTTATATTTTGAAAGAGTTCAGGCTTGATACTAGGTTAAAATTCATAATACAATGACTGGAGTTATACTGAAATTACAGCATAGTTACACAAGTAATTTTTTATCCTGCAGTTACCAATAATTCACATAACCACAAAGAATAACTGGTGTGAACACAATGTACATCTGAGAAACATATACGCTCATATGTATATATATAGATGAGTTTGTTTGCGTGTCTGTCTATACATGTATGTAGAATTCAGATATAAAATACTCCCATGTCTGTTGTGTAGAATGGGAATGAATGGAATACCTGTATAGTTACTTCATATTTGTATTGGCATCAATTAATCATTAAAAAGTATGACCTTGCTATAACCATGTCTCAACTGGACTGAAACTGCACTGTAACTAATCACTGTGTGATTATGTTGATATCTCATAGGCATAGAACACAAAACATTGTAACTCTCCATTGCACATAATTTTAAAAGTTGACATAGTCACTTTATTTTCAGCTACATGCAATTGTTTATCATGTGTCTGTGTTGACCTGCTCCATTTTAAAAGAAATTTAAGCACTGAATTATTTGAGTATGATGAAATTGATCCAAACTTGGGTTTGATGCTTTTATAATTCAAAAACAGGTAAGATGTAGTATTTTAGGATTGTAATATTACTTTTCTGTTAAGAAATATGAGAAGTCATTACAATTTTAAGCTATTAGAAAGACTAGTATATTAAATGTTCCACGTTATTATTGACATGCTTCACATTAGCTTCCACAAGAAATGGTTGAAAATATTTAAGGTTTTACAGTGCAATAAGACTTCCACTATGGAGCATGAGGAATGCTTAAAATCTAAGATGTGAAGGAGAAAAAAGACAAAGGTAGAGCAAAATAGTAGCAGTGATCTTTTTGGTTCCATTATTTCTGTCTTGGTTTTTCAGTTTCGGGGTGTGCCTTTGTCCAATTGCTTTATAGGACAGAAAATTGTAGGAAAACGGTTGCAGGAAACACAAAGAGAATGAGAGGTTGGGAAGAACCATTGGACGCAGGAAGTGCAATGTTGATGAAAGAAGGAAGTGAGAGCCCTAAGGGAAGCAGTGCATTAGACAGGGTCAGGAGACATCATCACTGAGACCATGGAAATTACTTCTGTGTCTGCCAAAACCAAACTCTGGTGGAGTCCATACAGGAAAATGTTTATCCTTCCGCTTAGCTCATATAAACACTGAGTGATTTTGGGGAGGAAGATGACTGCATGGAAACCATGTCACTGAATGATGAGGTGTGATATAATGATTTTTCTCCTACTTGCTGTACTGCTAAACAACTGCTGAGAATAGAATGCAGATAAAATAGACTTATTTGCCAATGTGTCTGCGATTCTACTTCTGCATATTTGGTAATTAGAGTAGAAATGTGTGGTTAAGTCAGTCAAGATACTCCTTTACCATTCAGGATGCCTTTGCAACATCATCCCTGTTGTGCAATCCCACTGGTCGCAATAGTTCAGTTTCAACAGAATGTTTCTCTAACTTCCTCTCTTGACAGGCAAGAAAGCTAATGCAACCTTGCACACTACATACTCTGCTGCATTGCATTATTGCATCATTGCATCTGTAAGTGTAAGGTTATATATTCAAATCCCTTCCACAGCTGCATGCCTGCACAGCAGTAGGACAAGGTAGTATTAAATACTTAGAATAAGGCTCTCATTAGTGACTTCTCAAGAAGACTTACTTTGTAAGCTACCAAGCTTAGTCAGTCAATTAACTTCTAAGCCTATGTACTATTGTGCTCACCTTACCTGCATGCAATAAATTCAGGTTAATATATCTAAGAAAACATGTATCTTTGAAGTACTTGAACCAAGCAAGGCCTATCAATATTTATGATCATTATATCACCATATATATATTCATCTATGAACAGACTTGTTCCTAAGTGGACCTTCAGTAGGTGTCTCACATTCCTGTGGTAATAATTATTGCGTGGGTGGGTCTGTTTTATCATGTCATACCTAAATATGTAATGCTATTGGTATGAACATCATAGACAACTGATGAGTGTTACAACAAATGTGTAACAATTCTTCCACAGACCAATGATCACAGTGCATAACTTCTAATGTAGGAAAACTCTCATTCTGAATGGGAACCATGTCTGAAGTGGAATGGTACTGGACAACTGCATAACATTTCCTTTTCTAAAAGTACTTCAAGGTCTTCTTTAATCAAAGTTATAAAAATGAAAACCATAGGAAAAAAAAATCTAGTCTTTTAACTGAAGCAAATGTGTTTTCCTTGGCAGTCTCCTGTATAGGCATGCTGGCGGGTGGGAACTGATTAACTGATTAACTGATAAACTTGAAACCCAACATAAGATCCTTAAATATGAACAGCTCACTTTTATAAATATCCAACATCAAGAGGCAGAGAAGAGGGAAATTGGAATGCAAAGACAAATTGTACCATGTGTCCTGGTTCCTGCCAGGACAGGGTTAATTTTTTGCAGTCGCTGGGAGGGGGCAGGGCCAGGATCTGGAGGTTATTCTGTATGACCTCATGCCATTGCCTCGGGCAGGGCAAAGGGACTCTCTTCAGGCGTTCCTTCCGGTTGAGCAAGCCTGGCAGACAGAGCAGTGGGGTAACACTGGTTCTGAGATGCAGGGAGTGGTTTGGGTGTGCCGGTCCTGAGCTGGAGGGAGTGGTCAGGGTGGCCTGGCTGTGGTTGGGTCAAGCTCTGCACTCCGTCTTTTGTACACTTTTGTTACTTATATTGTTGCTGTTACTGTTCATTTTCTTATCCCAACCTGTGATCTTTGTTTTTGTGCCTCTAATTCTCCTAACCAGTCCACTGCAGCAGGAAGGGGGAGAGGAAAAGCGGGGAGGGGGGGGGGGGGGAGGGGGGGGGGGGGGGGGGGGGCAAAAGGGGGGTGTGAGCAGAGTGTGGTTTGGAGTCTCAGTGGGAACACTAAACTGGGGGGTGCCATTCCCAAACCATGACACCATGTTAATGCTGGGGTATTCTACCAGTTGATCACTGGATATTACATTTGCTTTCTGATCTTAAACAAACAGATGACAAGATATTTTTAATTTTGGGACTACCACAGTGTAGACAAAAAAATGTGTAAGTGCTTAGGAGGCAAGATCTGTTTGAGAACCTAGAAATATAGTGCCTCTATATGTATATGTGCCTGAATCCAAGTTGCTTTTTCTAGAAATATTTAGGGGGTGGGGAAGCCACCGGCTTCCTCTTGATATTACAAGCGTAATTTGTCTATCTCCTTTCAAAGAGGTGCTTTTCTAGAATTATTTTATATTTTCCCCCTTATGTCCTTTTTTCAGCTGGGATAGAGTTAATTTTCTTCTTAGTAGCTGATAAATGCTGTGATTTGAATTTAGTATGAGAATAGTAATGTGGTTAAACCATGATACCATGAAAAAAAAAGATACACTGAAATCATTGAATGTACATGACAGGGAAAAAAACAAAAAAACAAAACTAAAACAGAAAATGAAACCCAGTTCTGGAAGGCACTGGTAGTTACGATGCCCAGGTTCTACTATCAACGTACACCTCTTAAACTAACATGACTAACAAAGGAAAGACTTGGAAGACATTTAGAAACAGACCAGTGAGCCAAAATGAAAGTACAGTCACCTCAGGAATATTTAATCTTTTGCCTTAGAACCCACTTATTTTTTTTTAAAGAAAACAAAAGGAAAACTAATGATTCAGAAGGACTCACATAGTTTCAGGAGACGGCGTTATACCCATTGCCAGATTATATCAAGAGGAGAAGGAATGATCTCATTACATATGAAGACCAACAAAGAAAAGATCTTTGTAACCTTCCTGCTGGTTTCTTTCTTCCCACAGCAGCACTGACAAATATATCCAAAAGTCTGGCACTAAGTCATCTCACCTGTTTCAGTGCTGCACACATGAGAGCCCTACAGGAAACAGGGTCACACTGAATCCGTATATTCAAGATAAGCCATTCTGCTGCCTATCGCTCTCCATCCGGCATTCCTCCTCACCTGGATCAGCTTCTCCATTTACTTGTGTACAGCTTTCTCCTATTCTCAAATCAGCTTAACCTGATGTCACCTTCCTGTCTAAATGCCAAGTGCACCATGCAGTACGAGTGTTCGCAGTTGCAACTTGTTTACAAGTATATGCAGACCTCCATAGAGTGGTCACACTTTTCTCTCCTTCTGTGCTTCAATATAGTCATATCATGATTCCCTGGACAGATCCCTGTTCTTTTTAGAGAAGATCCTTCAATCGTTATGCCTTACTCGAGCCAGGTGCAAGATAAGCAAGGGGCCCAGCTCATGTTCTTCTCAACCAGCCTTATCAATTTCTCACAGACTTAGAGTAACACTGCACAATTCTGACCATTTACCACAAGGTCTGAGCGTGCAATTACAATCACAGCTGCAGATTCATTAGATGCTCTCCAAGTGAATGCCAACTCTGTATAGGCTTGATGGTTGTGTAGAAATGAGCTGCAAGTGAAAAAAAAAAGTCCTTTTCAAGTGCACTTCAAACTGGGAATAGGAATCACCAAAAATGATAAAGAAAAGAAAGAAAATGTCATCCTTGCTTGTGCTTGGCCTAGTATTTGGCAATAAAGATCTGTCATTTTTTTTTCTTTATTTCCACCTGCCCACTGCACTCCTAATAGATAGAGGCTGTCCCCTGATAAAGCTCCAAGGAAGAGAGGGATGAAGGGCAAACTTGATGAGCTGCATCCCAACCAAATGGCCAGAAATCTTACAAGTGAAGAAGACAGATATTTTGCAGCCTTCCTGTTAAGGAAACTTTCCTGTCTGATCATTCAGGAGCACTCTGGCAGCCACACTCTTACCACCAGAGACTGCTGGGACCGAGGCCCCCTTGCAGCAGGCAACTCCAGTGAGCCATTTGTCTCCCTACACACCCACTCTCATGCAGTCAGACCAGGATTCCTTATCAGTTCGCCTCCAGGTTTCCCATGGATCCAGGCTCCTGCTGTGTCTCTGAGTGTCTGGTCACCTGGCTGGTGCCACAGGACCCCATGACTTTTGTTTTGCTCAATCTGCAGCTTGCACCCCAAGGTACCTGCAATAAATATACTCCTCACCACCTCCAACTGGGATTCATCCAGTATATATCTATCCTAACATTTAGGAAAGTTTTTCTAAAACTGTGAAACATTCTTAATATGAAACTACCTTCTTCTCTTTCCACTGTGTTACTTCTCATCCTATTCCAGTGGACATAAAACAAAATAATTATTCTGCTCCTTTTTGCAGCAACTTTTTCAATAATTGAATTGTAACCAAATTTCTTCTCATTCTTCACTAGACTAAACATGCCCAGTTATTTCTACCCTGGGTTAAGGTTTCTATATTACTTACAATTCTTGTTTCTCATCTTCAGATTTTCTTCAGCTGACATGCATATTTGCTTGGACTGTAGTGCCCATAACTGGGCATACTATTTGATAGCTAAGATTTTAGCAAGCTTTTCACTTTGAAGTAAAAGGAAATTCATCCACTGTTCCCTGTTTACTTAAATTATCATGATCATGTTGAATAAATAATATTTTATTATATAAAATTCTTCTTAGGAAGAATGTTTCTCTCAAACATTCTCAGTCCTCTCTCCTGGCTGCCTTTGCAAAGGTTTTTTCCCCCTTCTACCAGCAGAAGGTCTGTCTTGGAGCCAGCTGGCATTGGCTCTGTCAGACACTAGGGAAGATTACTGGCATCCTTTCACAGAAGCCATCCCTGTAGCTCCCCTGTGGCCAAAATCTTTTCACACAGACCCAATACAACAGGCTATTCAGTAGATCCAGAAGGTCTTTCCACCTTTATCTTGTACTCACAGGCTGATACTTTCATCCATAGGAAGTGGATAATATGTGGAAGTCTAGGTTGCCATATACAGCGTGTCTCTGTATTTGTACACTAAATAAAAACAACCATTAGCACTGCAATGTCCCAGTTTCTGACAACAGGAAAGACTTTAAGCTTTTTGATTATTGGTTTCAATTCAGTCAGCTGAAAACTGGCAACACTCCTAACTACACGGGTGCGTAGCGGGAGGCAGTCATCTAATCATTAGAAACTACAGACCTTAACTGTTTTGCACAGAGTAAGAAACAACTGTCTGATAATAATTACTTTTGGTCACAACTGGCCACAATTCCAAAGTCACCTAGCTTCCAGCATCCTGAAAACTTGATTGTCTGGCCATTTATTTAGGTACTTTGCATACCTTTAGTTATTTTGAAACTTTGCCTTTGATGACTAAGTGCTACTTAAATTTATTATAGAAAAGTTTAAAATCAGGCTGTTTTGTGATCTTAAATATTGAAGAAAAAACCCAGCACAGGATCTGGAATACTGTCTGGCAGATTTACAGGTTAAAGAATTTATTTTATTCATTTTTTTTTTCTGATGGAAATGGTGTTCTGGGAAGCCTGCTCTGAATATAGAGAATTCTGAAGAAAATAAAATTATATCTGTTCTTGAACATCCAGTGTTCAAACCTCCTGCCTTTGTTTCCCCCTAAATTCTTTTTTTCTGTGTTGTCAGCAGAGATGTGAAGTAGAGAAATTTATGTTATTATGGCTGAATGCTGGTGAACATATTTGTTCCTGGACTATTAACAGTATCCAAAGACAATCAGAAGACCAACCAATGGAGATTACCTATGAGGACGATGAGCTTACACAATTTCCTAGCATGGTCAGGTTTTCTACTGGCAGTGCCAGATCTGAACAGCTCATGTTCCCACAGCACTAGAGCACCTCAAATAAACGTCATGCTACAACTTCAAGATGTACTTGGTTGAGACACCCGGCTAATGGAAATTCAGTGGCTATCTAACATCATGGGAGAAACGGCGCTTAGCAGTTGAAATCTCTTGCAAAGCTATATGGATCTATTTTAAAGCCTGTGCTAAAGTAAATTACATAGAATCCAGAATTTATACTATAAAACCCAGATGGAAGCGATGGAAGCCCTTTACATCAGACAGTGCAATGAAATCTGTTCCCAGCCTGAGCACAAGCACAACCCCCAGCGGATGAGGTTGGGTAAGAGAAAGACATGAGAAAGGAATTCACTGATCTGGTGCCTCTCCTTGACAGGGCTGATGAACAAGAAGCCTAACTGGGTAAAGCCAAAAGAGCTCAGATGCATAGTTTTTTCCTAGGACCCCAGCTGAAACCCTTTCTTTGCAGAACAGAGCTCATTTCAGCCTCTGCATACCTCATTTGACCCTCTTCAAACCCCACTCTGTGTGACTTCTCTCCAGCCCAAAGCAAACAGTCCTAACCCCTTAAATGAGAGAGGTAAAATCTGCTGCCTTAATAGAGGTCTCTTGACCTTTGGATGTGACTTACATTTCCTAGGGACATTGTGTGCTTTTGATTACTGGCATTTTCTAACAAAGACACATTTTCAATGCTGCTGTGAGGGAAATATATTGACTACGTCAAACAAGAACCTGCATAACTTTTCTTTTATTGGGGCTTTTCTCTCTCTGTGACTGACATATGAAAGAGTGAAACTAAGTCTGACTTCATCTCTTCCCAGTGTTTCCAACTTTATTTCCGTTAGTCGTGTACACTGAAGCACAACAGTTACAAACCTGTTGGTTTTCATGGGGAAAACAAGAAAGCTCCATCTCTCTGTTCTCCGTTCAGTCTTATACTCTTCATGTGCCATGTGCATAGGCACACATACACTGCCCATCATGGCAATGTAGGCCCTCCATAGTTAGAGGATGGCCTTCCATCTTGTCTCTCTGCAGAAAGATTCAAGGTCTGAAATGTATACAGCAGTTTTTTGCAGTTTTGTTGGCAAGTGGAAAGGCAGATAAGATTTGGGTTCCTTGCAGAGCAAGGATTGTTTAAAAACATATTTCCCTCTGATTAGAAATTACTTCTGACAACCAGTGTTCATAGTTTCAGAGCAGATAAATTTGCTGGCACTTCAGGGCTTAATAAATAGTAAAAAAGGTAGAATGTTTCCTAAATGGGCCCAGGAGAGCTTAAAGAGCTGGGAGGATAAAGCATAAGATCACCATAATTAACTGGTGTTATATTTATTTCCAGCTCAACTGAGAGAGGTTACTGGCAAGGAAATTTATACATTTTGAACTTGTGAATTTACCATTTTATGCATAGTCAGAATCACAGCTATTTTCCTACAATTGTAAATAGAAAGACAGTTTGAGAAACAGGAAAATTTAACTGTCAAAACCCGATAAAGTAGAATCATACATAGGAATGGTACTTTGAAAAAATAACTTTGTGGTTGGCTGCATAGATGTCAGCTTTTCTGTGGTGTTTTGAAGCAGTAACCAGCTTTACATCAGCCCAATGTCTGCAAAGTCCTCAGAAATCTATTTAAGTTCCCTATACATGACTTGTAGCATGAAGTGGATGTTGGGGATTTTTGGAAGTGAAATGGCAAACCACATTATATTGTTGGGGCTCTACAGATCCGAACAAATCTTAAAACTTTTATCTTCATGGCTAAGCTCCATGTTCTTTTCCATGTCAATAATGGCTGATACTGTTGGAAGATGCTTCTGACTACTTTTGGACAGAACCTCTCAACATATACAGGTTGTAATTCTCTGTGAATCAGAGATAATGACCTGTCATACATCAAAGGTGTAGAGGCAACAGAAGAAGCTGGATAGTGGAAAAAGCTAATTGGGTCACCACACAATTTTAACATTTATTTATTTTTAATCGGAATTTGCACATTACCTAAACTTCATGGTGTTCTCTCATTTCTGCACCTCTAGACAACTTAGTAAACAGTAATCAGAAACAAAGTAGTTTCTCAAAAACAATGATTCCAGATATTTCCTAGGAGATGCCATTCTTTGCTACTGGAGTTCTTTTTTTTTTTTTTTTTTCTGGGACATAGTGTTTCACTAGTACTTTCAGCACTGATGAATGCTAAGTGTAAGCACTTACAATGGGGAGTGCACTGCATTCAAGTTTGCAGGACATTCTGTACATGCTCCGTTGACCTACATATGCCTTCTGTGGCTTCCACAAGGACACGAGGCAGCTCTGTTTCCTGTCATGAGTCATCACTTAAGAATGATATTTAAACAGGGGAAAGAGGAAGGGAAAAAGCAACTAACAGATTCCAGGGAAAAGCAAGTAGCAGCCTGTGGTTCTTACAGACAGAAATACAGGGTTTTTTCCTTTTTAGTAACCATCTTGCTAGGAAATCCCATGAAAGTCAGAGCCTTGTCATTTTTGTTACACTACAACTAGTGTGAGTGGAAAGACTGTATTAAAGCATAATGCTGACCTTGTCCAACTGTAGTGAAGTAGTCATTGTCCAGGTGTTTGTCTCCACTAGAGTTCCACAGTGAGAAATTTTAGGAATGCACACATGCAGTACCCCTTTTTATCAATTAAGATAGTCTTATCTTAAGGAAGAAACTTCTAGAATCTGGATCAGTTGTGTGATGCATGTGCACATTAACCTTCAAAAATATCAGGTGCCTCAAGTTTAATGGCCAAAAAGGTAAAGTCAAATGAAGACAAGCTCTGTTGGGAGGATGAGAAGTGTTAAAAGAGACTTTTTATGGGTAAGTTAGTCCTCAGCTTGTACCTTCCCCTGAACCAACTAACACTGATTACTATAAGAGAAAGTATACTAAATTAAACAACTCTAATCTATCAAAATAATGCTTTCCTTGCTGTAGAATGCCCAGAGAAACATCTTGCTAGAACCGAACTTTTCCTGATGCTTTCTGCTTTGTTTCATCAAAGTGTTTTTCTGTCTTATAGGCAAGATGATTTTCTCTCTAGGGAAAATGGTTTGGCAAATGAAATTACATACTTTTTTCCAATGTTGTCAAAATTCAATTTTTTTTGGTTGATTATTTTTTACCATCATTTTTGACAGGAACAGACAAAAAGCCAGGAAGGAAATACATGGTAATTAAGATGGGGGGGAGGGGCGGAAGAAGGTGAAGAACAGCACAGAGAGGAAATCAGACTCAGCTGGCTAAGTAAACAAATAGAACATGGTGGATGAACAGCAAGGAGCAAACGGAGCAGTGAAGGGACCTTCTTGTGCTCTTACTGTAAAAAGGCAGGATGGTGCCACAGATGTTTAAAAAAATAAACTAAAAGGATCAATAAACCAGAATCTGTCACCCAGGTTTTTCTACCTGTTCTCAGGCTATGAGTGACTAAAACTGATTAATTTGCTTTGTGGCTCTTGGCAGCCTGTACAAAATGAGCTGATGGTTATTTTCTGAGGAAGTTGTGTTCATATCCCTCTACTTCACATATCCTGCTACAACACAGTCCCTGTGTTGGCAATGAAACTTCTTTTGGTTTAGCAGAGGTCTTGTGGGCTCAGAAAAGAATGTCAAGGGGAAGGAGGAAGTAGAGTGGGTGTTAAAGTTCATATGCTCTACTCACACCTCATCTCTTCTGGGAACAGACAGTCATTGTCAGTGATCTGTCGAAGGCAGAAAGTTCTCTTTTAAAATCACCTGTAGGAAAAAGTACTTTATTCTACTATTATTAACACTTAACTGGAGGAGGACACCACCAGCTGCACCATCACACCACAGGCTGGCTTTGAGTTTGATATCAGCTTAATAGGGATGCAGAGGTCAGCTCACTCCTACCCCTACTTGCCTGCCACCCCTTTTCCTGTGCTGATAAACCATTTATGGAGATGTACTTTACAGCAGATAACAGAAATTGTCAGTTTGAAATGTAACTTTACAGAGGGGAAAATAGTTTGGGGTGTTTTTCTTTTTTTTTTCCACCCACCTCTTCAATGACCTAATTAACCATGTAGCTTCACACCTCATGGATCTGATTCACTGAGGTGGGATAAATTGCATTAGTGAGGGAGAAGTACTAGGAGGAATAAACACTTTGAGGATCAGGATCTGGTGCAGAGAAAACAGTATTTGGAAGAACTATTTTGGGTCACCTGCTGAAGGGCTGTCTCTTTGTAGGAGCACTGGGAGAAGCTAAGTCAGATGAGGTTTGGATGTCCTGAAAAGCTCTGGCCTATGACACCAGCTCTGTTCCTGGGCCTGGTCACCAGCAATTCTATTGCTTTCCTAACAACTGTTTCCACGGCATTGCCATGCAGACGTGTTAGTCATCCTGGATGAAGAAGGCAATGTACAAAGGTTCATGCTCCAGCTCCAGTCACCTCTTGTGGGGGAGGGCAGCAGCTGGTTTCGAAGGAATCCAGGCAGGATTCGTTTGATGAGGGTAGAGTCTCTTTCAAGAGCCTGTAAGCACAAAGTCCATGCTGAACTGGCTGCTGCTACCAAAGAATTAAATCGTATGCACTCAGCTCATTCTTCCATTGGTAGCTGCAATAGTAATGTAGTTTCATTTAAAGTAAGAGATGGCAAGAGCTTAAGCCACAAGAAGTGGTTAGAGGCATTTCTATTGTGAAGGAACTGCTCTGTCCATCCCTTGGCATTGAAACCTGAAATTAGAAGCAAATCTAGTGACTTCTTCCATGCACTTTTGGAAGGACAGACTACAAGTAGCATTATACACAGGCATTCCTGCAGAGCAGAGTTGTGGTAATGTCTGGGAGCTGCTATACTTGTTTATCAGGTTTAGCTGGCCTTTACACAACAGTACAGGAGTTGTCAGCATTTCCTGCACAGCAGCCATGACCTCCTGTAAACTGTGAACTGACAATGTCTTCTTCCCCACCTGGAAAAAAGATGAGGCACAGTTAAAAAAAGAAAAAGAAAAGTTAGAATGCTCCTCTGTATGGCTTCCCATACAGCAATCTGTGCATGGGATTGTATCTCTCCATGTGCTGGGGAGAGACCTTTTTTCTAACAATAAAGAATCAAAAAGGTAAAGGCAGTGGGGAACCTGTACATACAAGCCTAAACTTGTGTCCTCTCTAAAAGTGTTTTATCTGCTGAGGGTGGGAGGCAGCACTGATGCTGAATATTCTCAAGTATGTCGAGTCAAAACCAATTATGACTCAATACTTCTGGACCCAGGTCTTGTCAACATATCTGCTCAAAAATCTCTACCTATTTGGTGCCTAGAAGATCACTCCTCCATAGTTAACTGCATCATCAGACTTCTTTCAGTTACAAATGGATGGGTCTGGCTTTAAGCTGGCTCCAGAGGCAGGGGAAAAAAGAAAGATGGTTTGCTGGCCTCCTCTCTGACACCTTGCCTATGTAATGCTCAGTTGAGGTGGTGAGTCTTTTCTTATCCAAAAGCCTTGCTTAGATTCAGTTTTATATCTTCTAAGTGGAACTAATAAATAACTGCTCTTTGACTGACCAATTCTGCCACTTAGACTCTAAATAAATACTTCATTAATACTTGTTTATACATGAAACTGCCGCTGATTAGATCCATGTGTGGATACTCTTGCTCTGAATAAGGAATATCCATGCACAGTTATTTCAGAGCAGCCACTGCACTTTTAAATTCATTGCCTCCCCCAACTCACATTAATTGCAAAGTGCGGTTAAAACAAACATTATAATTGAGACCTTGTGCCAGTGTAACATTGATAATCCAAGACAGAATGAGTGTTCTTCATGTTAGTTAAGAAGGCGTGAGAATAACTGTTGTGCTCTTACATTTACACCCCGGCTTGTTTCACAATATTTCATTTATACAGACAGCCCTTGACCTTTTTTTTTTTTTTCTGTGTCATCCTAAAGTGCTGGAGAACTCTCTCCATTCCACGCTTCCCATGATGACATGATATAAAGAATGTTTATTGAACAAATATGAATATTTCAATGGAAAAACATATCTGAATGGTTACTTGAATAAAAATTCCTGTACAGGAACCAAAGCCATTTGGTTTAATTTGTTCATCTATTTAGGAATGTTTAATGTTGAGTTTGCTATATTGCCATCATGTCACTACGTCCAGCCATTTTTCTAAATAATTTCCTCTGCCTCATCACACCTAATTCTATGGAAAGGTCCTCCTGGAGTTAAAAGTAAAGCCTATCTGGGAATCAAAATATATTCCAAGCACAGTGTGCACATATATGCTGCAATTATGTTTGATGATTAGTAGCGAGTGAATGTTCACTGCAAAAGAAAAGCAAAAATATTCTTGGCTTTTATAAATATTTTCTAATATTGCAGCATTTTTAATTTCAGATTTTTGAACTTTTCTTCCTTATTTCCTATTCGACTGACAAAATTAAAGAAAATTCAGCCATCTCAGTCTCCATGACTAACAGAGCCACAGGGCCAAAAATTCAAAGAATGGATGCAGCTATAGTGCAAGGGGCACTGCTGCCAATTAATTTTTGTTCAAAGCATGGGCAAAAGATCCTCAGCTATTGATACATATCCACTTGCAGTGTCTGCTAGTACAAACATGTAACTATCTAAATAAACATTTCTTAGTAGAGGCAAGACCTGTTGTTAAATGTCCTGTGTCCGAGGCCAACAGCATAGTCTTGATGCCCCTTTATAAACTTTAGATTTATTCAGGTCTTTACTGCCTACCAGATGTGAGCAGACTGCCTAAATCACATGGGAATTGGGACAAATCTGGATTTGGCTTTAGGACTTGATCACATGAGAATAGGGACAGGTCAGCTGCCATGACCTACTTAGCTTTCTGGCAGGAGATGCAGCCTCTTAATCATGATAAACTCCTCATGTGGGAGGGCACCCATGGTGGTTTTTATGACATTTTCTGTACCAATGAGGAATAGCAAGTTCACTCCTTACGGAGAAATCTGCCTAATCCTGTGGGGAGTGAGGCATGAGGGGGCAGTTAATGGTTGTGCCTTTCCTTTTCTTTTGAGCAAACAATGTGTTCCTCCTAGCAGCTCACAGTCTGCTGGCAACCAGCTCAGCTCTGAAATATGAGCTATGGTAGATGGGGAAGGGAAGGTCAGTCTGGAAGGGTGTGGGAGAGGATTTCCATTCCAGACGCAGGCTTTTGGCTAGAGCACTATTGTTCACTCGTGAGTTATTTGAATTATCAATGAGAAAAATTTTCTCTCTTCTCCCCTTTTTTAGCAATCCTGATGTAAATATAAAGGAAGATTTTTTTTTTTTTTTTAATATTTCACTGGTTTCATAGTCCTGATTGCAATGAGCATTTCATGGTAAGACTTGAAAGTACTTCTGCCTTTTCATTTCACGTACGGAAGTATGGTTTGCTTGAAAATATGTGTCCTGCTCAAATTACATTAAGAAAACCTTGGAACTATGATATACACCCATTAGCTAGACATAAATTAGTGCTATTTTGAATTCTGCTGCAATGTCTCATCAGTTTTCATCATTCTTCTCTCGCTCTAGGAAACAGTTCTTTACATACCTCTGCTGGCATTTGGAGTTAAGTCTCTATGCTATCAAACACTCAACACTTTGTGTAACTCCAGCATTAAAGAAAAAGAACTGACAAACAATTAGAGAAAAACAAGAAATACCTTGTTTTAACACATGATTTGCTGTGATAAGAGGCACTCTTAAAAAATATGCATGTGAAATCCATGACATTCAGTACATATATTCCTTATTTCTAGCCAAGGGATACACAACAGAAGTATGGGGCAATGTGTGATCCAGAACTGGTATGGTATCTTATATAGTTACCCAAATTATTGCTCAAACTCAGGGAACTGTGGTTTACTTTTAGTAGGTTGAAAATGACAGCAGAAGCATGAGGCTCTTTGATCAATTCCACTTCTTCAGAAAAACTGTACACAGTAATACTGCCTGAAATCAGCAGGAACCTAATAACAGTAGACACTTTTTTAAAAACCGCCGGTTTTATTTGCCAATATATGCACATATTTGGTGATTGAAACCATTCTCTGGCACTATAAAGGAGTGCTAACTTTTCTCATCTTCAATGAAATGAGGTAGTTGTTGCTTATTTCAAGTGAGACACTCTTCCAGCATAAGGAAAAATTAACGCTGAAAGTTCCTTACACAAGTTCAGGAAAAGAAGTATTTCAGAGCACATTCATTAAAACACCCACCACCACCACCACTCATAGGTAAACAACAGAAATCAGAAAAATGCATTTAAAAAAGCTGTAACTCAGATGAGTGCTACTGTCCAATCAATGAATGTAGTTTAAAAGATATCTCCAGGAATATCACATTGCTAACCTTATGCCTGCTCTGAGGCAAAGCCTTGTAACTTCTAAAGACCAGATGAATCACGATTACTTGGTCATTTCATAGCTCAAAGACCTGTAAACATGGACACTTATAAACTGTAGTCAGCACTGCCGTACCAAGATACATCATGTTTTGTGCTGCTTTTGAACTCTAAGCTACACTGTACCAAACAAAACTTTTTAACATTTAGAAGATAAATCTGTGAGAAAAAAAAGTAGACCTTATACTGAGGTCCATGGAGATATTTTGACCTCTGAAGGATTTCTGGAAGGAAAGATGCAAATCTACTTGTTCATTAATTCGTACTTTTTCTCTGTATGTTTGTTTGTTTTACTCTTCATTTGACCTTCTTCCTGGTTTATTCCTTTCCTCTGTGTCCTGGTTCCAGCCAGGACAGGGTTGGAAGGGGCATGGCTAGGACCCAGAGGTTATTCTATACCAACTCACGCCATTGCTGGGGAGGGGGGAAGGGACTCTCCCTTTGGGGGAAGAAAGTATTCCTTCCAGTCAAGAAAACATGGTGGAAGGTCGCCATCTGGTATTGTCCATTATAGTTTTGGGGGTTTTTCTGTGCGAATCAATTTTTTTTCTTATACCCTCAGTATTGTTGCTGTTACTGTTCATTTTCTTACCTCATTGCTGTTTCCGGTAAATTGTTCTTATCTCAACATGTGACCTTTCCAATTCCCCTCTCCAGCGTGCTGCAGGGCAGCGGGGAGGGGGAAGTGGGAGAGGGAGAGAGAGCAGTGCATGGTTTGGAGAGTCTCAGTGGGGCACCGAACTGGGGAGTACCATTCCTTAACCACAACACTGTGCTAACCACCTTTCATTACATTTTATCTTTTGTTCAGTCTACAATCCTTTCCCCTTTCCTCCTATGCCTTATGTAATTTTTCTAACCTGTTCTCTCTTTCCATTTTCTTCACCATAGTTCCTTCTTTTCTGGTGTTGTCTCACAGAACAACTGTCCTCAACTCTTCTAATTTTGAGTTTAAACTCTGCAAGAAAGAGACGACAGTTTTGCTTTCCTCATCTCTTCCTCCTTCCCTGATTTCGTCAAGTTCTGAGTAACCAAAATACTTCAGACTGTAAAAAACCTGCACTCATGACCATGTTACCATTTAAAATTATGGAGATATGTAATACCTTGCTAATGTAAACTTTCAGATGCTTGTAGAGAGAGGAAAGGTATTGCCTGAGCCTTCTGTTCTCCAGACTAAACAACCCCAGCTCCCTCAGCTGCTCCTCATAAGACTTATGCTCCAGACCCTTCACCTCTGGTTATCCCTAAGAGGTCTTGTCTGCATGGTTAAAATTCAGCCAGGTCTGGGGCAGAAGTATCTCTGTAATTCTGCACACACATGCTGTATATAACACAGTAGCTTAGGGTACACAAGAGGAATCCTGAGCTGACCAAACCTAATTACACAAACTGGAGTTTGGCCAAGACATTATGTTCAAAGATAAGACAGTGACAAGAGACAAGATGCTCCAAGATCTTCTGGAAGAATACTTTGTTAGTCCTACAGTTTTATACTCCATTAAAAACATCAGGCAAATTGAGGACTAGACCAACAAACTGCATTTATAAGATTCAATTTTACTAAGCAACTCTTTACAGTACACTTGTATATGTAGAATTTACACTAAAAGGATGGTATTTCTTTCACTTCTCTTGCAGGACCCATATTCAAAGTTCATTGTTGCCTAGGCAACAGTGGATAAAAGCAATGAAAGCAAAATATTTCACTGAACACCGTAAACTTATGGTATTCTCAACTGTTTCTACAGATACAGAATCATCAATTCTAGTCTTTGCAGATAGGTGAAAGATGGGTGCCAATTCAATTTTATTTAAAAATGTAAACCCCAGTAATCTGAGAAGAGTAGTATGACCTAGCAGTTAGCTGTCAGATGATGGATGTCCTGTGCATGACTCCTTTAACCTCCTTCTCATGCTTGTGTGAACAAATTTTTTTCATGTCTAGCCTATAAAAGGATCTGCAACACAGGTGATACGATGTTGTTCCTTAAAAGTGCCAAAACATAAACTTACTGTGCAATGTGTTAACCAAGATATCTCAAATATGCAAATGACAAAAGAGTTGCCTTCATGTTTGAGTCACTTGTAATATTTGACACACTCATGGGTACACCAGAATGCTAGAATAAATACTTGGGGGGATACATTTGGGATAAGAGAGGAGAGGAAAACGGTCTTTTATAACTTAGAAACTTACATTTTCTTCTTATAAAAATTCAATACACTTCAAACATGACAAAATTAACAGAGCAACTCTGACTGAAGCAACACATATTCACCAATATTTAAGAGATAAAAGAAACAGCTTACTAATCGAGTCACATTTCTCAAGTAAGCATGAGTTAAAAAGTTCTGTCTGCAACAAGAGTTTACAGTTCCTGCATTGGTGTCACAGATAATCAAGTCTGACTTTCTTAAGTACAGAAATATTTCAAGACACAATACCCATGAAACTGAAGAACAGAAAGGTTGGAAATTTTTTTTGTCTTTTTCCTCCTGTGATGAGGCACAGGTATGCATATTGTTATTAAAACAGAAAAAAAAACCAAACAGAAGAAGAGGATAAACTGTCCCATGCATTTCAATATAATTTTAATTCCACAGAACAGGATGTGACTCACTCCCATCCTTTGACAATACAGAGTATCAGAAGAGTATAGCCCAACTCACTTACCCAAACCACCACAGCTGACTGCACTGTAGTAACCAATATAAATAGTAAGCAGCTCTCTTGCTTTGTTATCTTTTCTGTCAAGGAGCAAGAGTACCTGCTGCTAAGCTATATTTACTTGCATATCTTCTTGTAGGGAAATAAGGATATGAACAACTGACATCTCTTTTACAAAGCACACTGAGATGAACCATGAACACCTCTGGTCCAGTGACTTCCATATTTAATACTTATAAAAACCCAATTTGTCCGTATTGACATACGCTGACTCCTCTGGGCTTTTGAAGAACAAAATACAGTTTCTATCTCTTTCTACACCTTTACGTTTTGCCTCAGCTAGATTACCTCCTGTGACTGCTTTGGAGTTATCAGAGAAGCTCCACTTCTGGCAATACTGCTGTGTGACCACAAGAATTTTTATCAATGGCCTCTCTAAATGGATTTACGTAGACTACAGATGGATCAGATAACTAAGCAAGGGAGCACATTGTTTGTATCACCATTCTCAGAGCTGGGGAAGCAACGAAAAAGTGACATATGGTTACACACTGAGAGGCAGCAACAAAAAAAAAAAGGAAAACCACTGTTAATGATGGACAGATGGACAGGTGGACAGGGAGCATCTTCCATTTATCAGGGTTACCTGGAGAACAGTATAACCCAGTAAGAGAGGCAGAGATGAAAGACAGAGATTAGAAGCAGATCAAATGCTTACGAACATATCTGATCTAATACAAAGAGAGGTGACAAGGCTGTTTTTTTGCTGTTCAGTCTAATGACTAAATGATCTGAGTTAGCCCTTAGGTTGAAACACCATGGGCCAATGTACATTGCTGTACTAGCCCAGTGTGACAGAACAAAAGAACATGAAGACCAGGAATTGAATCTGTTTTAATTGCAGATGTCCACTCAAGTAATGGGTACAGGTGAAAAGTGTACCATTTGCTAGAAGGTGATGGACTTACTATGCTGCAGGTGGCCATTGAAAATGGATCTAGAAAGTACAATGTAATGAAACCATAATTTAGGCTGAGGAAGGATAAAGAATTTTCTACCAGGTAAGGTATTAAAGCGTGAAATTGTTTTCCAAAGAAAGTCAGGAGCCTGTGGCTCTGTGCTCCTCTGACAAGACACTTCAATACCAAGATTATATCGGCCACAGGAGGAAAAACAGCAAACGTATTTCAGGCAGCATTGTCGCTTCCCCTACAAAAAGGTTCAGATGCCATTTTGCACTTCCAATGGTAACGCGGCTGATCAAAGGCAACACATATATTTGCCAATACAGTGCAAAAGGTATCCAGAAAATGGGTATTTCAGTCCAAAAACCTGTGCCTAAAGGTTACCGGGAAAACCCAAGCTCCTTATCCCACGCATGACCAGCGAGCCAAAGGCTCCTCATCCATCCCAGGCTGCCTCAGCGGCGCTGCCCACAGCCCTGCCTGCCCTCCGTGCAGTTCACTTGGCACACCCCAGGCCGGTATAAACCCAGTCTTTCCGTCAGGCAGAAGCGGGATGCGTGCGGTGGGACCCGCATCGGGACCTGGGACAGCATCCCGGGGGGCGGCTAGGCCTGGGGCAACCCCTCACACCCGGCCCAGTTCGGCCCCGGGGCGCCCCCTCCCCCGCCGCTCCCTTCCGCCGGCCGAGCAGCCGGCTCAGCAGCCGGCTCCTCTGAAACCCGACACCGGGCCCTCCTGCCTGTGCAGGTCTGGGATCGCGCGGGGCGCGGCGGGAAGCCAGGAGAGGATTCCCGCCTGGAGGTGGCTCCAGCTCCCCGCTGCGGCGTGGCCGGGCGCAATCCCGCGGCTGCCGGCGGCGGCGCGGAGCCCCGCTCCGAGGGCTCTGAAGATCCGTTCCGGAGAGCAGCTCCCGCCCGGGTGCAGGGGCGGCCTCAGCGGCTGCTGTGTCCTTGCAACGCCCCAACCGGCCCCAACCGGCTCCAACCGGCCCAGACCGGATCTGCTGGTTCTTCCCTTGTCCTCTCCCGCCTCCTCCTCCTTCTCTCTCCCTCCCTCGGCCTCTCTCCGTCAGCTTCTCTCCCAGAGACTCCCCCGCACCCTCCCCACAGCAAGGCATGTCCCACCACCATGGGCTGCCTGTGGGGCTGCTGCTGCTCCTGAATACAATTAGTGTGTTATCTCTCTGCCCTGGCTTCCTACCCACAATTTTATTCTCCTCCAGAGTCAGGGAAATACTGTGTATTTTGCATATTTGTTTGTCTGACACTTAAGGATAAAAAATGCAGAACACAAGCTTTGCTGTTTTTGGCGAAAACCGCCTCTGCAGGGACATGGCTGCAGGGGGCTAGGGGGCTCCTTGTCCCCTGCCCCCCTTGAATCGAGTGCAGCTCTCTGGGTGCAGCTTCCTGCCTGTCCCATGCTTGGATGTGGCTTCTTGCTCCCCTGGCACATGTATGCCCCGTTGATGACATAGGACCCCAGCTGCTCTGCCCTGTCCTGTCATAGCCCTGCAGAAAGCAGTGTGGCTCCATTGCCGGCCACCACCATGGCAGAGAAAGGCCTCCCTGTGCCTACCCATTTCCCCTAGTCACCCTGTCAGCACAGAGACAAACCTAGGTGTTACGCGTTCCTTTCTGCCCCACAGAGATACCAAGAAGATAAATACATCCTGCCTTTGTCACCTCATCACCACAGAAAACACTGCTTCTTCCTCCCCCCCCCCCCAAGCCCCCCCCCCATTCTTACAGATTAAAGGAAATCAGCCTGACTCCATTTTGGAGAGGATATTGCATGAAGGTTTGACTTCCTTCTGTGGAGCAATTTCCTCCAGCGGCATCTGGAGCAGAAGGGAGACAGCATGCCTCACCCTGTGGGTGCCATGGGGTGCCTCTCTCCTGTTTGGAGGCAGAGGGCACAATTTTTCTGTGGCTGAGTGGTTTTGCCAAGCATGGGTTTGTGCCATGCTGGAGTGGTATATGTGCCTGGGCTTTAGCCAGCTCTGCTGCACTTTTGGTAATTTCAGTGGAAACTTTGTTTTCAGACCTCCATGCTTCTTACAGCATTGAGGTAGTGACCCTACACACCTCAGGGGGACAGTTAGGTATACGTTTCCTACTTTCTTACCTGGCTTTGGTTTGACGATTCAGCTGAGTAGACCTAGCAGCCGGCTGCTGCTGAAGGAGTTCCCCACTTTCACCTGTGCTAGCTCTGGCATTTGTCAGACACCTCATTGAGCCAATTTAGTTCACTAACATACTAGATCCTACTCCCATCCTCCGAGAGATGTTCTGCCAGATCCATGGGTTGAGCAGGCTCACCAGAGAGTCCAGCAAAGTGCTGCAGCCAACTCTAGAGTAGGTCTGCCACACAAGTGGGGTGCAGCAAAGGAGTAAACAACCCCATTTATGGCAGCAAGCCATGACAAGCTGGATTTATTTTTCTCACTGACACTGTCAAGCTGTTCCTGAACAGTTCCTCCTCAGTGAGAAACAACGTGTACCTGCACCTGAACCTCTGAAAGTCAAACATTTATCATCCTTAGGAGTATAAACACTAAAGATGTAAAGACTTCTCAATTAGGTGCATGCCATTCACACCCATATCTGGATGCCAAAATAGGTGTACAACTCCTGTTATTTTTAAGGCACAGACAACAGGCACAAGTCACCTACTTGGTGTGTTGTGACAAATGTTTGCAGAATGCAGATTCCTCAAGTAAAGTAGGAAGTAAAGTTCATACTGTCATGCTCTCACCCAGCTGCTTGCATGCTCCCCATTCGCAGCAGAATGGCGGAGAGTGTTGAGCAATATATTTAGTGCAAACAGTGTGCAAGCTGCAGATTAAGCTCTGGGTGTCAGGAAATGGTAGGAGCCTGAGGCAAGTGGTTGTGAACTGGTGCCAACCCTTTGAATAATAAAGGGCGTGGGAACCTATGGCCCAGCCAGGTGACCAGACACTCAGAGACGAAGCAGGAGCCAAGGACTCAGCAGGTAGGCCCCAGACTACTGCACATAGGCTGAGGGTATAAAAGCCCAGGGCTTCCTTTGTTCATGGTCTCTCCTTGGCACCAGCTCGAGGTGTTTCTGCATTATCACACCATGATTAAATTGCTTTAAGGATCCAGAGGTCTGAGACTGGTATGGGAAACCTGGGTCCAAGCCAGTAAAGAAACCTTGTCTGACTGCATGAGTGTGTGTGTGTGTGTGTAGGAAGTCAAGAGGGTCACCTATCAGCTCACTGGAGCCACCTGCTGCATAGGGGCGTCAGTCCCAGCAGGTAAAATCTCTGGTGGTGGGAATGTGACTGGCAAGAGTGGCTCCTGGGTGGTCAGACAGGAAAGTTTCCTTAACAGACCTTGCCCAGTATTTGAGCATCATTGCTGTGAAATTTTTTTCCTTTTAATTTACTTAATATTTCCCCTGAGAGCAGTCCAGTTCTGTTTACTCTGTAGCTATGCATAGGTAGTTCAAGGCAGCAATTCAATTCCCCCATGGCCACCTTTTCAATTTAAAGAAACCCAGTTATGTTTTTGAAGACAGAAACATTGAGGTTGGTATTAATAGGGAATGAACGGGTGTCGTGGTACAAGAATGGCAGAAAAAATGGCTATAGAATGGCATATGTTGCTGGCACATAGATCAGGAGGTCATTAAGATCTGAATACAGCCACAGACACAAATGGCTTGCGGTATATCCTAATGACTTACAGAGATGAGAAGGTGGAGAGACTACTTAGTGTCAGCTCCTAAAGCCTGCTAAAAGCCCTCCACTAACTGTACCCAGAACCAAAAAATCACATCTATCAGAACATCTTGACACAAAGCTAAGAGCCCGGGAAGGCTGAGGAGCACTTGGTTGCTGGCGGCATTTGTCTTAAGTGTAATTGCAAGGAAACCTGACAAGACCACTGGGACCAAGTGTGAATAAGCAAATTAAACCAGTTTTTCTCTAAAATGAAATCATCTTTTCCTAAGGGTGTTCTATTGCTGCTACAATATTGCAACATTATTTCCCGCGTTTTCTATCCTTTCTCCTACCTTACTTGATTCAGGCCCCAAACTATCTTGGTGGCCTTCCACTAGCTAGCTTTCTCTAGCTTGTAAATATCTTACTAATACTAGACTAGTCCAAAACAGGACCCTACCTTGAAGTGGTGCAATTACTAATGTGCTGTGCTGAATAGAAGGAATTAACAACTCCCTTGAACTTGCTGTTTTTGCTTCTGGCTAATGCAGCTCAGTAGCTAGCCTTGATTTCTGCAAAAGTGCACTGCTGAGCTGTGTAAATGCTTCTTGCCTGTCAGAAGTCACAGGTCCTTTTTTGGAAAGCTGCTTTCTAGTTGATTCTCTAAACTTTACAGTTTCACAGCATTGTTCAGTTCCAGGTAGAGGACTTTGCATTTGTTTTTGGTGAACTTTATGAAGTTTCTGTTGACCT
This sequence comes from Corapipo altera, assembly GCF_003945725.1. NCBI lineage: Eukaryota > Metazoa > Chordata > Aves > Passeriformes > Pipridae > Corapipo > Corapipo altera. The sequence goes on from NW_020884873.1 coordinate 18,705,501, forward strand.
GTTTTTCCAGTTTGTTGGGACTGCTGTTGAGTGACAGCCCAACCATCAAGCATTGACCTCTCCTCTTCCAGTTTTCTGTCCACAGTGTGAGAAATCCCTTCACCAGCTGCAGAGTGTTTTACAGAAGGCTGTTCACATACTATCTGCACTGCCTGCGAAGGAAACACCACCACTCACAGCAATGACCTTCCGGGAAATTTACGCACGTGTGCAAACTTTCACACATCTGCACACTCCTGCTCCAGGAGTAGAAGAATGCTGCTTTTCAAAACAGATAGTTCTTGCCTAGTTGTAAAACAGAGATGATTTAAAAGAATAAGAAAAAAAGCCTCACTCTTATCTCACAGAAGGCTGCCTGCAAACAACTGTCTCTGCTAAAAGGGACTAGCCCCTTTATAGAAAGCACTGCTTCCCCTTCCCCCAGCTCATTCATTGCCTTCAGCCCTCATGCCAAAAGAAAATACTTGCATTTTCACATTTTTCATACAGTTGAAAGTATTCTCTCATTTTCACACCATATTTATAACTTTCAAATGCTGGCAGACCTGGCTGTGGCTCTGGGAGGTTACTCCAACAAAGGGAAAGTCTCTGCCCTGCTCCCTTGCACCCTTTCCCTGATTTCCTTAGAAAAGACAGGTCAGACTGTTTCTGAAATAGTCTAGGGAAGAGGTTTGGATTTTTATGTGTAACTACAGGAATCTGACTAACACAGAAAACAAAGTAGAAACCTTCAGGAATTTAAGGAATCAGAAAAATGTTTTACATTGCAACTGAATATGGATTATTTTGTAACAGGCATGTGCCACTGGCCCTCTTTGGGAAAAATTCTGTCTAATGCAATATGCCTCAGTTAGGATGAGCACCAATAGTCCTGATTTTGGCTGTTCTCATTTGTCTCCCTCTCGTGGCCAATGGCAGTTATTTTTTTTCCAGATTTGCGGAGTTGTAAGTAGGGAAGTTTTTGTTTGGCTTTTGTACATACATGAAGAACTCAAAGTGAATATGTGGCTGAGCAAAAAATTCTGTGTGTACATACTTGTTCCAGTGTATCGAATAGTTAAATGAATATTTATGTATTTAAAAATTCACCTCTGAAATCTTGAAATGAAAACATAAATCTTGCCATATCTCTGAAAATAAGCCAAGAGGAAATCTGCTAAGGGGAGTGCTCACTTTCAGTCAAGCTCAGAATGCTGGAATGATGCCAGGAATAGTGGAGCTAAGAGGTGGCTCTATTTCTGAAGAGTTGGTGACAGGGAGAAGAGCTGGAGTCAATCAGTTGAAGGGAATTTGACAGACTGCAGACTGACAATATTTACCTTTGGCTTTAATGAGTCATATTAATGAAATGTATGCAAAAAAAAAGGAATTAATTTATTGTTGTGTATAAGGAAGAGGCTGGGCATAGACTGAGGGGTACTCGTGTAATACCTAATCTTCCTACTCTAATTCTGACAGTGCCCGTTACTGAGCAGGGATAGTCTTCTGGACCTAAGGGGAAGCAAGTTTGGGTGACATGGGAGGACTACAGAGGAGCTGTTTGTCATTGTACAGAGAAAATTTGTGTGGCCAAAGCTTGGTTAGAGTTGAAGCTGACTAGTACTGTGGGAGATAATAAAAAGGTCTTTTAAAAATATGTTAATAGCAAAAGGTGAACCAGAAGTCACATTTGCCAATTACTTGATGAGGACAATCACTTCCCAAACAGGGACATGGACAAGGCAGAGATGTTTAATGCTTTCTTTGTTTCAGTATTCTGCACTAATAAAGGGCGCTGGGAGCCCCAGAGCCCTAAGATGGAGGACCATGACTGCGAGAACAATTTTTGATGGTTTTTTTTGTTGTTGTTTGGTTTTTGTTTGTTTTGATTTGGAGTTTTTGTGTTTGTTTTGTTTTTCGTGTTAGCAATTAGTATTGATGCATTCAGGAAAGAAAAGGGCAGAACTGTAGAGATGAATAAGGCATGTCAGAGTCTGAGTTATAAGAAAGTAGCCAATTAGATTATTTTATTATTTAGAAGGCAAAGGGAAGATAGGATCAACATTAAAAAATCTTTGCAAAATCACTTCAGAGAATATGGAATGTAGAAGAAATGTAATAAAAGCTCAAGCAATTCTGTTCCAACATTTCCATATAAAACCCCAAACTAGCCTTCAGCAACTGTATTTTTAATGAAGAGTACACCTATGTTTTTTTCTCAGTGGAGAGTATATATTCTCAGAAAATTCAAGCATTCTAGTAAATTAGACAGAATCCTTTAGGAAAGCTGTTTGTCAAATAGATTTTTTTATTGTCCTGGATTGTCTTGTGATAACTCTTCAGAATTTTCAGCTCATTAAACTGACTTAGATCTCCTACCCTGACATAACTGTGAGATTTTTTTAACATGTGTTGTTTTTTCCATAATTTGTCATAATTGAATGCTTTCCCTTTAGCAAACAAATGTTCTATTATGGAAATTTCAAAGGAAAAAAATGTTCCTGGAAGCAGCTTCCCTCCTTTGTTCAAAGTGGTTTAGACTGTCATTGCACTGCTATTTTTATCTGGCAGAAGTACCAGTTGCTGTTGAAAGGAGCATGCTGGCTTTCCTTCTCCTGCTGTCTTCTGCTCCTTCTTCCCACCACTTCCTACGTGCCACTCATATGCCTGTGGCTATGTGATGTCTTGCGTCAGGGTATTGCTCCAGTTGAAAACTAATTTATCTTTTGCTAGCCCAGTTTTCCTGTGTGAGGAGTGCAAACACTAATGCCAGCCCAAGGGCAGCAACAGGAAATAGAGCCAGGCGGGGATATGAATAGGATTATTTTTCGATGTTCATTTAGTGGTCAGTTTAAGCTCAACAGGAATTACGAAAGTTATTTGCTAATTTTACAAATTATTGATAACTTGGTAGAAAATTGATTTTCAGTTGAATTAATTAGTCTGCTTTTTGCACTCACACAACTTCTGTTTTTCAGTAAAAGACCAATTGCCTGAGAACCACACTATTTCAGTGTGGGTAAACTGATGGATTGTTAAAACTGCTGGGTATATAATCTTGGTTAAGTCTTTAAGGATCTGTCATGGCTTAGGAGTAGTACTCCCCAGTTCAGTGCCCCCACTGAGACTCTCCAAAACCTGTGCTACTCTCTTGCTCCCCTGCTTTTCCCCTCCCTCTCCCTCCTCCAGCAGGATGGAAAGGAGAATTGGAGGGACTAAAGGCAAAGATCACAGGTTGAGATAAGAACAGTTTACTGGAAACAGCAATAAGATAAGAAAACAAACAGTAACAGCAACAATACTAGTGACAGAGGGTACAAGAGAAGAAATGATTCACAGGGAAAACCCCCGACAGTAGACAACACTGGACAGCTCCCTCTGCCATATTTTTTTGACCGGAAGGAGCCCCTTCTCCCCAGAAGAGAGTTCCTTCCCCTGTCCCCAGCAATGATGTGAGGTGGTACGGAATAACCTCTGGCTTAGGTATCCATGAGGCTATTTTTGAAATTGTCCAGCTCAATTCTTTCTGGAGTGCCATGTTGCCACAGGAATTGCTTTTCAAGGCCCAAAATGGTTTTCCAGGCAGTGGTGTGAGGCACAGGGTACGTCTCCAGCCATCCAGCGGTTGTTACCACCATTGTCTGCACATAACACTTGCCGTGGCAGGTTTGTGGGAGTGTGATGTAATCAATCTGCCAGACCTCCCCATATTTTTATTTTGACCATTGCCCCCCTACCAGTATCTCAACAAAACAATCCTGATCCCTCTCCCTGCTCTAAAAAAGAGCCCCGTGATGCATAAACGGAAACATATACAGGGTTAGATAACACACCCACATGAACAGACCAAGCAACATCGTGACCAGTGACTCTGGACCTAATAAAACAAATGCTTAGATCAAATTTGTTTCCAACTCGCTCTGGCAGATCTGTTGTTATCTCAACCCTTTGAGCCTCACTGTTGGAGGTGAGAAGAGAAATGAGAGATGGAAGAAGGAGCAAGAAATCTGCAAGGAGATTTGCAGCACCCCTGCCCATGATACATTCATTTGAAGACCTGAGATGTTGGGACCTTGTGTTTGTGCTTGTGTTTGGAACAAACCATACTTTTACCCTCTGTTGCATCCCTTTTTTCTACAGTTTTTGTAAAAGTTTCCTATGGTTCTGTAAGCCCCTTTCATCCCTTTTCCCTGATTGGTCCTTAAATGCTGCATTGCAGTATTTCCATTTATGGTTATCCCTTATAAGGTTATAATTCCCCTTTTATGGTTAAGATCCACCCCCACCTTCTTTTTATGTCCTTCATTTGCATGCTCCACCCTGATCCTGCCTTTCCTTCCAGTACCTTCCATTCCTACCCTTTATAAACCAGAGCTCACTCAATAAAGGAGCCATTTTCACCTCTAACTCCAAAAGTAGTTGACCCATTTATTCCCTCTGGGCTGCGACAGATGGCGCCCAAGGTGGAGCAGAGCTAGATGTTTCTCTAATATTTAGAGAACTCACCCCCCGCAAGGGACTCTAGCTGCACAGGACTGGACTGTAAGCTCTGGCAGTTCTCGTGACTGAACGGCGAAAGTGGGTCCTAGGTCTGGCAGGCTCAGAACCTTTGGAGAAGGTGAGCAGTCACAAAGACATTTCTTTTCCTAATACACCCTCTACCCATCCCAAAATTTATTTAGCACCATGGGAGCTCGACTTCCTAGATGTGAAAAGGATGCATACCATCATATAAAAATCTTCATAAGTGTGCAAGGACATCCTTTAGATTGAGATTCCCTAAAAGCCCTTGCAAAGTGGATGGCAAAAAAGCGAGGAAAGATCCCCAAAATGTTAAATTATCAGCAGTGGGTTCGGATGGGGATTGCATTATGGAAAACAACACGGGAGACAAACAAGCCTCCCAAGCTCTAATTGCATGGAGGCTGGTGCTAGCTTTGCTAAAACAGCGTGAACAATAAAAAGGGAGAGTTGTGGTACGTGGAGACAACAGAGTAGTTAATAGCCCACAACCCAAAATTAACCATCAAAATGGCGGCAGGAGTGAAACTAACAACCTTAGTGATGGGAAATCATGTAATGGTGGATGGCAAGGACATGAGGTACTAACTCAAAATGGCCACAACCTTTGGACTCAAAATGGCGGTCCCTGCCAAGGTCAATCACAAAATGGCCACCAAGAGTCACGGGACAATTTACTAACACCCATATCTGAATCCGAGAATGCTAATGAGGAACAAAATGGCGACATAGCAACCCAAAGTTCCCTAACATCAGTGACCCATAACATCCTCCAAGATGGCGCCACCCAGGACACTTCCAGGTTCCCGGATGTAAATATCTGGGCAGAGGGCGGTGCCAAAGCCCAGGTCACTTCTGGGTTGCCAGTCCAAAACATCTGGCAAGATGGCGGCGCCCAGGGTATACCATCAATAGGCCTGTCTGACCTTACCGATAGCTTCCTAGGGGACTCTCACAATTAACACCAAGCTTTTTTACAATTAACACCGATGAAATCGATGAGTGGCCAGTAACATGTAAGCAAGTGGAAGAAGCTCACTCAATAAAGGAGCCATTTGCACCTCTAACTCCAAAAGTGGTTGATCCATTTATTCCCTCTGGGCTGCGACACCTCACATTGGGTGCCAAATAAGGATCTGTCATGGTTTAGGAATGGTATTCTCCCATTCAATGCTCCCACTGAGACTGTCCAACCACACACTGGTCTCTTGCTCCTCTGCTTTTCCCTCTCCCTCCTGTGACAGATGAAAAGGAGAACTGGGGGCCCAAAAGGAAAAGATCATGGGTTGAGAGAAGAACAATTTACTGGAAACAGCAATGAGATAAGAAAACAAACAGAAGCAGCAACAATACTAATGATGAAGGGTACAAGAAAAGAAACAATTCACACAGAAAACTCCTGACAGTAGACAATACTGGACAGCTCCCACTGCCATATTTTCTTGATCAGAAGGAACTCCTCCTCGTAAGAGAGTCCCTTTCCCCTGCCCCTGGCAGTGATGTGAGATGGTACAGAATAACTTCTGGGTCCTAGCTGTGCCCCTTCCTGGATATTGTAAAACATTAACCCTGTTCTGGCCAGAACCAGGACAGGATCTAATGGACATCCAGGTAGGCTGTGCCTGCAGGCTTCAGAAGTGTCTTGGTCTATATCAGGGATACACAAGACCTAAAGCTTTTATAGCTGACTGAGAGAGTTGGCTGCAGCCTTAGTTGAAAGAGATTTCATAAGAATCTACAGGAGATTGTTGCTGCCAAATGTACCTCTGCCACTTTGGTTCTGTGTATTTGCTAAAGTTTTAGTTAATATGTGCATAACAAATGGATAATTGAGCAAGAAACTATGGAACATATTAGCACATTAAAAATAATAGATTTGAAAACAGTACTTAAATAGGAAAGACTGCAAGTTCAAAATTCATGTGTAAATGTATGTCAAAATTTGGTTTCTACAGATATGTGAATTTGCCTCTGTTCCTTATCCCTATGCCTTATTTCATCTTGGTTTGATAATTCCTTAGCATCTGCTGTGATTACAGAAACTAGCACAGAATTTAAAGTAGAGCAGGTGTTTGAGTTCCTACATGAAAGTCTGATAATACTCCTGGAAACCTAGGTACAGAGGATAGCCAGAAGTTGGCATGGGTTCTTTCTGTATCATCTCATTTTAGATTAGTGATAGTGTCATTCTCAAATGTCTTGAAATATGTTAAAATCCTCAAGATGGTCAGTGAAATGTCAGCTGAAAAATATACACAGAAGCAGATGTAATGCTGCAGCACTATATTTCAAGTGAAAGAAACATAAGATTTTATTCACAAATCTAATTTTGTCACAAAAATGTGGTTTAGAAATGTAGGAGTGAGTATTGAAAAAACACATCTAATTTACTGAATTTCTTCTGGTAAGCTTTCTTGAGGAAGTGTTCAGTTATATTCAGGAGGCTTGGAAGCAGAATAGATTGATCACATGGTGCAAAATAATCTGCAAAGAGCTGGGAGTTGAAAGGGGTGGGAGTTGAGATGCAGGAGATGAGAAGGTGAATGAACAGGAGGTAAGGAATTGGAAAAATTGAGTTTGAAATTTTTTCTTGGCAAGTGATGAAGCCTGCAGATCTCTGACAAAGGATGCTGAGATCTTTGAGAGCTGAGAGCTGAATACACTTGCTGGTTGCTGGCAGTGCAAGAAAATTTCCTGGCATGCTCTCATAGAGCTGCTTACATAAGAGTAGTAATGTTGGTCCTATACTTTTCTACAGCATAGCTTGACTTTTTCAGAAAAAGAGCACAACAATCACTAAATCTGGAGAGAATGGGAATTTTTTATTAAAAACAAAATAAGATCTTAAAAAGTCATTGTGCTTTCCTTTGCTAAAATTGACATATTGCATATCACTCCCTTTTCTTGAGCTTGATGAAAGTATTATAACCTTTTTGCTTGCATGTTGTTTTACAGTCAAACTCCTGTGAGCTTGAGTTGTTTAAATCGGAGTTTATGTTTCACTTGTTTTTCAAGGAAATTGGCTTTGTATGAGTTGGATAAATACATCCTATGTGTTGACTTTTCATATTTCTTTACATTTCTTTCATGTTAATATCAGACATGGTTACAGAAATAAGGTTGATGTTCTGGAATGATAGCTAGGGAGATGGCAGTATCCTAGAGTCTAATACTAGGTTAATCAAGACAGAGAATCGTTACACATGCCATTCTAATGTAGGCAGAGCAGCCTGTAGTTGGTGTGTGTGATAGCTGGCTTAAGTAATCCAGAACTGGACCAGCAAAGTAAAACAGAAAGAGTAGCTGCTGTTGTGTGATTTCAAAGCCTGTAAGCAGAATGGAAGGTGATAAAGAAAGTGAGAGGAGAATTTTTTTAAGGATTTAGAAAAGAGGCAGGAAAAACAAGTGCTGAAGTAGGGGATGGAATTAGAAGACGCAAAAGAACTGGAAAAAAAAAAAAAGAATGACAAGAAGAAAGGACCCATGAAAACGTAATATAAAGGAGCTGCATTTTCATGGATCTCTGCATTATACTGTTTCTGGCTCCCCAAGGCTGCTGGGATATCTGATAGCTAGGATTCGTGAGGTCTTGTTAAGAGAACTATGGTTATTGCTTCGTTTTGTATAGTTGTATGCTGTGTATCCAGTAAGGCTTGTCTGTTAGATGATGGAATGTCTTTGTCTCAGTTGTTGTCCGCTTTACTGACCCTGCCCTGATTTATTGCTTTGGTAACCACAAGAGCACAAACTGTGCCGTCTATCTCTCTCCAAGCATCATCGTGAGCAGGGGGAGGTGGGAAGACATGCAACAGAGTCTGCACTCAGGCTTGCAACATCAAGTTGCTGATATCTTCCATCTGAAAGTAACAGGAGCACCTTAAGGGCACTTTATTGATGCTCTTATGTGCAAGACTTTAAATCATTTGCCCACCAGATTGATTTATGTTGCTCATTGCAGGAACACTGCTTTATGGTTTTGGTGTTCGTCTTGTCTGTGGTGGACATCAACTACCAAAACAGGAAGTGTTGATAATTTTCTTTGTTACTTGTGACCAATGAAAGTTACACAATGTGTGGTCAAAAAAAAAAGAAACGGTGAATTGAATCACTGTAGGGTGACATTGCCTTTTCAGTGGACTCCAACTTGATTTTTTTTTTAATTACTGTACTATTCATAATGAATGTAAACTTGTACACTACAAGTTCTACATGAAACTTGCTTTGAAAGATTGCATGTAACTTTGCAGTGTCTTTTAGCAGTATTGTACTACTGTAGTACCAGTAGTATTTCTTAATTATTTATTGTTGCCTGAGTCCACCTGAAAGTTTCTTGCAGGGAGTACTGAAGTTGTTGGGAGTTGGCTGTAAAGGTCCAAAAACTATACAATCCCAATTTTGGAGGTAGAAACTGGAATCTTTATTGAACACGCAAAATGCTATCTTGGGGGCAGAACGTGCTAATGAGGAGGCCGGGTTATGCCAGCTAGGGGACTACCCAATTGATTAGTATTTCCAGTAACAAGGATTACATATGGGGAAAAAATGGTTAACATTTCCTGTATCCAGGATTACATGTGGGGGGAAGAGGATTGATATTTTCAGTAACCAGGATTACACTGGGAGGAGGATGGTTAACATTTCTTGAAACAAGGATTACTAGGGAGGGGAGAAAACAAAGGGGTTTCTGCATGGACTGATAGCATCATCACAGTCCTTCCATATCCTGCTGCAGGAGGTAGGACAATCCACATGGTTGAATATCAGTGGGTCTTGTCTGGTCCTTAGATGTTGGAATTTCCCTCAGCCCCTGTTGTCCATGGCCTGCTACATAATCCTAGCAGTTCCTTTTCTGCTGATACCTGAGTTTTTGGATTGCTACAGTTGGCTGCTTGTGAAAGGGACATTTCTTCCAGATAAAATTGCACTTGCCTTCTGTTTACATCTGCTTGTCAGATACCTCCAACATCTGTATGTGAGAAGATCTACATATCTGCAGTTGGTATAGAAGACCACTGAGTGCACCTTGTACTTCAGAAAGAGATGATTCCCTGTGATTTTATTTGATGAATCATGTATTTATTTTTATCACTTTTCTACTTGAATTCAGGCAACTGTGAACAGAAGAGTTTGCTTTGTGCAGGGATCCCTTATGCTGCCTTCTGTGAAGATCAGTAGGAGCCCCATACACCGAGCACTGTTTGTTAGGCTGCTTTCCATGACAGTGCCTTTATTCACTTACATCTTCTTCATGAGTTTTTATTCTTGTGAAGAGCAAAAGCTGGGATTAGAGATTGCTGTGAGATTTTTTTGAATAGCTCCTTGCCTTCAAAGCATCTTTTTAGCTCTTCTTGACTGTGGGAACCTGGGAGTGCTTCTCAGCTCCTGAGTTCAGTTTTAAGTTAAAGTGGAAAAGAACAATAGGATAGCAAGATGGAAAAGGGAAAAGAAGCAGGCTGAAGTTGAAAAAAATAGAACATAAAACTTCAGAATCTTCAGGATGGGAGAACAGTCATAGTTCTGTGTAGAGCAGCCAATAGGAAGCCAATATTTTTGTGTGTGAATTTAATGTTTGGTATGAGAGTGGGCTCCCTCCCTAAAGCTAAAGAATAAAAGACTTTACTGAAAAGGATGGGAGTTTGAAAATATTCTATAATTTTGAAGACAGTATTGTCTCTCTTGGGAGCAATGATGTCTCAGTTTAATGAGACTGAAGTGTTTTGCTGAGGAGAATGAGTTAGGAGGAAGACTAAACTCCTCCCTCTAAGCACTTGTAAATCCAAAATTAAGAAGTTCCAATTGAGGAAGTATGGAGAAAGAAAAATATCAGCCCTTTATTAAAGGATATATGTGTATTGGCAGAACAACAAAAGAACACAAACCCCAACCAAATGATAATCCTGTACCCAGAAATCCCCTTCAAAAGGAAGCAGTTCAGTACTTTCTGCTTTTTGGTGCAATTCTAACCACGGTCAGCAGGGGGCGCTGTTGGGCTCTGAGGGTCACTGTGTGGGGCCCTGGTGTGCAGGAGAAATGTCAATGGAGATTTCCCCCACACACCAAGAAGGGGAAGGCAAAAAGGCGAAAAAGGGGTTCTTCCCACAAAAACTCACGCTATCTGTGGCTGGCTGTTGCCGGGATTTCCCCCCTTTTGTTGATGGGCACAAACCGCTGCCAAACACAGGCGTGGAGGAGGGAAAGGGTGACCTCCTCCCCAAAAAAGTTCCTCTGCAGATGGGTCAAGCCTCTCTGATAAAATCCAAGCAGATCTGGGCTAGGGGCAGAACAGGGCGCAGGCAAGCCGGGGCCAGAAAACAGCCAGAGGAGTAGGCCGAGAACAAAATGACCTTTCCAACACACACCTTGCCTGAGTTAAGGCAAAAATGAAGTGCCCCTGTGTCATGGGTTGAAATTGGCCCCCCCCTTGAGAGTTCGGGGGGGCTCAGAGGTGATTGGGTGCCAGGGCAGTGTTCCCTGGAGAGCCAGTCACCGTCCATATTGTTTGCTTCTGCTCAAAATCATATATACACAGCACCGGAAGCTGCTGGCAGTGTTGTGCTGTTGGTGTCTGATGTGTGTAGGTGTAGGAGGCCAGGGGGTGGCTGGGCTCCCTCTTCCCGCCCCTCTGGGGGAAAGAGGGGAGCCCTGCGGCCCCCCCAACTCTGCCTGGGCTGGAGTTGGAGACAGCATTTAGAGTGTGTGCTGTGAAGGGAGAAATTCACAGCACCTGAGGTAAGAGGAGAGAGGCAGGCTTTGCAGCCAAGCCCTTTCCCCCCTCCTTTTCTGCAGTTAAGCTGTGGAGGGGGGCTTTTTCTTTCCCTCCACTGTAAGTGGAGGAGAGGCTCAGCACTGAAGCTGAGCCAAGAGACGGGCCGGAGGAAGTAGGTTCGGCGCTCGGGAGAAGAATCCCAGGTGAAATTGGAGACGGGCCAAGAGCTCGGGAGTTGCCCTACCAAAGCTGACCGGGGGCAGCCGAAAACTGACTTGGAGGACGCTTGATAAGCTGAACTACACTGCAGCAGCCTACGAACTGAGGTATGAGACTGAGGGAGAGATCACACAGCAGAAGTGACACAGGATGGAGGAGAAAGGACTTGAAGCTATCTTCTTGGACTTCATGAGGAGGAAAAACTGCAGTAAACAGCTGAAGGTTGGTTAGGGAGTGTTTCAGGGGCCCAGAACATTCCCATGAGAGAGAGAGACTGGTTACCCAGCAGCCTTGAAAAGCTCTTCCTGGACTAAAGTTAAAGGGAGGGACTTAAAAGGACTGACGGAAATGTAAATATATATATATATATATATATATAGTTGCCTTTAGTTTGTCTAGTATTTATTTGTGTAAAATAAATGTATATACTTCCCCTTCCTCTATAGAAGCCTCTGGCCTGAAAGTTTCTCTCCGGTGTTGGGATAAATTGTGGGAAGGGGTGGGGAGCCTGGAAATTGGATTTTGGATTTCTAATGTGGCTCAAACTGCCACACCCTGTTTCCAGAGAGAAGAAAAAACAACTCATCACCCTTCCCCACAATCTTAGAGAGGGCCATCAGCTTGGAATGCAGGCCTGCTAATTAGTTCTTTTGTGTAGATCAATCACCCAAGGCAAACCACCCTCCCCCATTACATGTCTTTCTTTTACAGTGAGGCAGGGGAAAGAAAAATTCCCTGCTTGTTTTTTTAGAACAAGTAAACCTATGACAGATAAGATAAAGAATTTCACATCCTGATTTTGATATTGTGAAAATGAAAAGACTTTGATGGAGAAAGTAGTGAGCTCTTGAGAGATCCGTGACCAGGATTGGACTAACAACCATTGATTGCACTAACAATTAAGAGGCGGTAGAAAAGTGGGAATAGGAAAAAAACCCTAACGAGAGGTAGCATAACAACATACTGGACTGGAGAATATGTCTTTGTAGTTTAAAAAGCTTTATTTAACAATACAAAGTTCTCTTCTCATGGCCAGCAGCTGTAATATAATTGCTTGGGGGATAGTTGGCTGTTATTTATAGCACAAATTGCTGAGACACTAAGTATTTCCCATGTCCTCACCATCCTCTTTGAAAGCATCACAACAAATGTGTTTTTCAGACTCTGTCCTCTCCTGCTAATGCAGTTTTGGTTGTCCCAGGTCACCTGAGATGAATTGTGCCCTTTGGAAAATACTTGAGTTTAAACACTGCTAATTTGAATAATTCCAGAAATAACTGCCAGACAACTTGGGAGGCTGAAACCTTGTTTGCCTTTGTGAAAAGGTGAGGGCCGTTGTACTCCTGGGAATTTTGATTATCTACTTCTGCATTTATGTTAGCTTCACAATTAATGACCTCCTTTCCTATATTACAAGTGAAGAAAGGATACTGTGCAGGATGTTGATAATTTTGGGTATATTTTTTTCTGTCTATGTAAGTGGAACTGGAATGTTCTGAAGCAGGCATAAGCTTTTGAATGAGATTGCCTAATGATGTTGTGTATTTCTCTGTTTACAAGACAGCACTACTAAAGCAGAGCAGTGGAACAACCAATGTAAGGAAAAATATGCAGCTCTCCACATAAGTGCTTTGAAATGACTAAATTAAAAAAATAAAATATGTAATCTTGAGAATTATGTTTATCATTGTATGTTTCAAGGTTAGATGTGAAAGCAACACATCTCTGACCTCCCGCTTCAGGAGACTGTAGAACCGCCATTTTTTAAATCAAACTTGGTAGTTTCTGCTTAGAGTTTCAAAATAATATTCAGTCTTGAATTAAAGATTTAAATGAATCTGTTGAGAAACATTGTTTCTATTAATAATTTATCTGATAGACAATCTTTTGCACTGTTTCATATTAATTTAACCTATGTTCAACTTCCAGCTTTCAGTATATCTGTATCTGCTTTTCTGTGAGACCAACGGACACTTCACGAAGAAAAAAAATTCACACCATGTAAGTACATCTCAGCTACTGTGAAAAAGATTCTTATCTTTCATAGCTGCAAAATGTATTCTCATAGGCAAAGAAAGGATCTTAATAAAAAAGAGTGAAGAAAGAAAAAGTCGCAACATAAATTAAAGAAATTACTTGTTAGTATGTAGTGGGCTTTTAAAAATAATATTATAAACAGCATATTATATTTTAATGACCATGTGACTAAGAAATATTTGAAGTTTGAATAGCAATAATAATGCCCCTCTTTGAAGGACAGGGTTACATGTACATGTGAGCAAAGGTCTGGCATTTTCTAATGTTTAAATAGTGAAGATGTTGAAGTGGGATTACCTCATTATTTTAAAGCATTACTAAAATATTAACAGGACACTAACCTTAGGGGTCATAATATTTATCTCTTTAGTAAAAAATAAAATTTAAAGAAGTCATTTTTTTTACCAGGAGTAAAGACTTTTTTCTTTTTAATTAAGATTTTATTTTATTAAATTTTTGAAAAAGTACTTAATTTTGTGTGCCATGTTATTTTGCTTTCATATCTGTTTCAGGAACAACAGTGTTCATTTCAATTTCAAGTTTTATAAAATCATTGAAGAGTCTTCAGAAAGTGAAAAGTGGAAAATCTTTTTAATGTTTTTTTATTCATCAGTAATACTCTGCATGACTTACATTTTTATGTTGTAGAAGGAGCAAATCTGTGTTTTTGCCAGCATTACAGTAGAGTGCACCCCCATAGTTTCTGTGTGAGAGAATATTTATGTAAAAGTTATTGTTATCTTTTTATTGCTGTGTGAATAAACCCAGATATTTTTAGAACAGCTGCTGATTATTCCAACTGTTTTATCAAAAAACCTGTAGAGAAACCTGTTCTGTCTCTCTTAAAAAAAAAAAGTAAAGTTTTTTGTCATCTGACCAAGGTTCACAAACATTTGGGCTTTCCTGCAAAATAGTTCAGGCAATTAAAATAGTCTCTCTTAAAGAAAACAGCCTTTGGCATTGTGCTTATGTGGCCATTCTACACTGCCAAAAGTCTCTTCATCATTTAAAGACTTCGTGGTGTACTTCCAGGAGAACAGAAATACAGAAGAAGAGACGGTCAACGGTCCCTTTTCTGTTCTTCAGTCAATCCAATGTGGCGTGGGTTATGGGTTATCAATTTTTTTGTGTTAAAACAGCTTTAATGCCTTTGATCAGGAAAAATCAGGTCTGTATAGCATGCATTCTTGAGACGGTTCTTGAGAATATCTTGAGATATTCTGAGGCGTTGAGAGTACCATTATAAAATGTGCATAGTGCCTTGGAATTAGGATGATGTCGTAGCCTAAAATGAACCCTGCACTGGTTGTTTTGTTATTAATAATGCTTGTGTCTTATGCAGAGAAATACAGTCACACATCATGAGTGATTAGGATTCCAGAATTTCAAGAAACACTGCATGAACCCAACAATCTCTTTGCTGCAGATTACTGCACATGATATCTAAAAAAATTTCCCTCTAATTAGCTTGTAATTCCAAACACATCAGTTTGGTAAATGCAGGGTTAGTAAATTTTGCAAACTTTGGAAAGACATTTCTTAGCTCCATCATTTAAGCAGGAACTCTTGGGGTTTTTTGAGCAAGTAATTTTGAAAACCAATAAACCTAATTTTCTAATAAAAGATTAGGAGTCTGTTTACAAAATGACAGTGACACACGCAAAACTTACTTATTCTATTGTAACTGTAGAATTTTTTGTTCAATTTGTCTGCTGATGACATGTTTCTTCTATGGAATGTGATGTAAAATATGAACCTTCAGCTTTTAGCTTTCTTTGCACCGACTTGAACAGAAAGACTGAGCATGTGGAATACTTAGCATGAGAAGCGAGAGAATCATTAACCAATGGAATACTAATTAATAAGAGAACTAGGTAACTTGTAGCAAATGAACATTAATTCCTTTGTTTGGCAAAATGTATAAATAGTAAAAAGTTTTGATAGTTGGTGTGCTTGATTTGTGGAATACCATCAAGCAGCCAGGCTTGTGTGACTCTGAAATAAATAATGTCTCTCTTGAGTGTGTAATTATTGGCTTGTTGCATACTGAGTGACAAATCCGATTTTTGTGGCCAACACTAGGATAGAGCTGTGATTGACGCTACTTGAAAGCACTTTGCTTAAAATCCTCAGATATTAATTTGGGTCATGTTGCATGATAGTTAGAGCTGATCAAATAACTTGTGGCTATTGAGAGGGTCAGGCATGCTTGCCTTTCAACTGCTCCCATGTGTACTTCTGTACTCTTGGCTCTTGGGTGACTTTTAGTGAGCTGGACTCTTGCTGAAACAGCAGAAAACCATTGTTGCTGTACTGCTTGGTTTCCTTTCTGCTCCCGAACTAGTTGCACTGTTGACTAACGGGTCAGGTGGGTGCTGTAGGGGTGGAGAGTACTGGTAGGTGCAGGGTGTGTGTGGGAGGGAGGCAGTGGACCTCCTCTTAGAAGGCAGGAAGACCTTAGACTGACTGAGTTGTCTCATGAAGTCTCAACCTGAGAGGTGCAGGAGAAGAGCATCCCTTTGTACCCCACAGCCTAAGCTCCTGGTCCCCTGATCTCTCCCTCTAGCCCTGTGGGGATATGTCCCTCAGCTTCCCCTGCAGTGGAACCACTGGTTCCCCTTTCTAGTTAGTGCCTGTCCATGGATCATGGGCACAAATGGCATGTCCCAAGGGACTTCCCAGCCTCTCTGGCTTGGTGCCTGTATTGCACTTAAGTGATGGGGTCAAAGACAATATACCTAGTTTGTGTGACCACAGCATTGGCTGGATGACTCTAAGTCTCTCAAAACTGTTTCTTTCTCTAAGTTTCTAACACTGGTGATGAATACACTATGTACTGCAAAATGATCTTCACAATAATGTTTGATAGTGGATCTCAGTGACCTCAGAAACTCTAACCATGTGTTTATGTGAAAATGTGCTTGATTTTCTTCTAGTCTACCTCTTGTGTTTTAAGTGCTCGACTACTGTGTGTCTTTCAGATTGAGCCTCAGATCATCTTCCAAGGTACAGCTGAACCAAAAGTTTATATTTAAAGGTGGACTGAAGTCCTACTGAAATCAAAACGACTAGCTTGCATTGTGCAGTCATTTTTCTGGATCTGAATAGGACTTGTATGGCTAGATTTTAAAATATGCTGGACATACTGAAGAGATTACTAGAGATACTTCTTTTTCTATAAAATACCAATTTTTTAAAACTATTTTTACTGTACAGCTTCATGTTGCTATAAGTCATATGTATGAGGGTGTGTAGAATAATTTTTCTGTATTATCTTTGCAATCCTTCTGCTCTCATTTTCAGTGATTTCAGTGAGTTTTCATTTTGTGTGTCCTAATCTACATTGTAAATTTCTTTTGCAGGGACTGCCCTTTAATTTATGCTTTTTCAGCAAGTCTACAATTAGATAGAATTCTGACTGGAACACCAGAGGCCTACGGTAAGGCAATTACTGATCTTTATTGTAAACGTAATAGTTGTGCGCCTGGCAGTTCTAGTCTTTTAGAGATGGCTTGTGTTCCAGTAAGAAGAGTAGTTACTCCCTCTTTTCTAATACGTCCCTTTTTTACCAGTCCACATTTGTACCACACATAAGCAAGATCTGCAAATCGACAGCCGTTCAGGGAATGCTTAATCAGAACATTTTTGAGGTTGGAGTTTTAGCACCAATGAAACGATGAACAAATCTGGCCCAGCACCGAGAAGGGAGGCTGAGCGGTGATAACCCAATGCTGCCATCTCTTGGTCTTGTTTGGTATTGCCACCCTTAAAAATTCATGGGAGATGCAGTCGGATTCTTAAAAGCAAAATCAAGACCCCTCCATCCAAGCCCTGAAGTTAACAAATTACTTTTTTTTTTTTCCCCCGTAAAGCCTCTTAATGTAAATAGACTCCTTAAACACATAGTTGCATTTACCTCAAACAAGGCTTCTTTCAATTTTTTATGTTTTTAATAACTTCCTTGACTGGGTTCCGCTAACTTTGAGGTTGCTTTGAGTTGCTGTCATTCAAATTAAAAATTAACACTGAGAAACAAAGAGATCAAAAGGATGAAAACAACAGATCTATGCAGAAGTACTATATGCTTCCTGAACTCCTAAAAGGTGCCTTTTGTGACTGGAAGCCATGATGGGAGTAGAGACTACAAAATCTTTTTTTCTGTGTTCACACAAGTTGAAACTCCACTTTCTCTTACAATGGTTGCTTTGGGGTTTTAATAAAATAGGGTCTTAGCTTAGTTTCCAGTGGGCCATCCAAAATGTTGATTCCAAATGATAAACGATAATTCTGTGTGGAGATTTTAATGTTGAGCGTTTTGATGTTTGGGTTTTTTCCCCTTCCTTTGGCCAGAAAGTTTGTCACTGGAAGATACCATTTTCCATACCTGAATGAATTAATGGAAAAGCGTAGATTTCAACAGTCTTGTATTTTTCTGAAGCTTAATAAAAAGGTCAGTCTGTTTTTGGTGTTTGTTTGGTTTCTTTTTCTTTTCTAGTTTATCAGTGCTTTAAAATATGGAAGTTTTAAGATTTTAGATTAAAATGACAGTTGTCTTTAAGCTAGTGTGCGTGAAAACCACCTAAATCTGAAAGTATAATTTTGAAATTATTGAGATAGAATATTTCTGTAGAAACCTTCTGAAATGATTTCTAAGTTCTAAAAAATAGCTTAGTTATGTTTTGATCTGTCATGAAAATTAATATGGTTAGATATTAAATTGAATGGAAGATAACATTTCTCAAGAGATCTAAGCTCTGCTGACAGATGAAAATGAACTTGTGTCTAAATATACTCCCTCCTGGATAGCTGGTGTGATTATAGTCCCCATCTTGGCAACTGCATTTGGTATGTACAGACAATTATGCCTGTCTGGCTGTTTCCACAAATGCTCGTTAAAATCCTTTTAAAATACCAAAATCAATGATAAGAAAATGCAAGTTTTAATTTGTATCTCTTCTGATTTTCCTCTCATCTTTGCAATATAAGGTGGTACATTTCCAATGAGGATGCCCTTTTTTTGATAACTGTTCTGATATTTCCAATAACGGTCAGAAGTTATATGTTACAGAATACTGGTCTGAACTGGCAGAGAACTGCTGATTCAGAAATATTTGGATTTGTGACACAATTTCACATCAGTCCCCTTAGAAAACCCCACTGTAATGCCATTCTGTAACTTTGCTACTCTGGCATTTTAGTGTTGGAGGACAACAACTGGTTTTATTTTCACTTTTGATTTTTTTATTAGTATTTTTCTTTGACTCTTTCTGCCTGTGGTGCTCTTGGCTAGGTAATGTATGGCCTAATAACAGAGCCGTAGGTAACTGTCCTGGTTGCCAGAGGCCTGACAATCAGATCTGAGAAGTGTTTCAAAGGCACGTTTTGTTTGAAATTGCTTTTCTGTTCTTCCCCAAATGAAATCCTGCTGCTACACACACTTATTTTGAACTGGGAGAAGCAGCAGTGGAGGAGAGATGGTGTGTGTTAATAAAGACACCTGAAAAACAAAGCATTTTGTTTTTCTGAAGCTTGCTGGGGAAATGAGAAGTGAACCACTTGCATTTAGAGAAGAGGTAAAGTTTTCAAAGACTGGGGTGGGCATTAGGGTAACACTGCTGAGGCCATGGCTAACATTTGCATTTGTGCAGGCAAAAGTGGTGGTCCACAGATGTCTCCCACCCTGATTTTCTGAATGCACATGCTGTATCCCTGGGTATCCTGCTGTGCTGAGGTCTGCTGCAGAGTAGCATCCTGTGTTTTTCTATGATCCTGCACAGATACCTAGCTCTGTGCTGCTGCCCCTGTGTGCATGTTAGTGCTTCTCGCTCAGTGGGTCCCAATGACCTTGTGGCTTCTGCATCACCATATTCCAGGTACAGGGTGGTATTGATTATGGGCTCTTCAGAAATGAAACACTTTGACTGGTCTGTTTGAAAGAGAGCAAGGAGAGTAAAAAAGGTGTTCATGTGTGTGATAACAGCAAGTGCAGCCAAGGCTGCATTGCTTTAATGAAATCTTGGGGTTTAATAAAATGGACGAGCTTTCTATGGAGCTCTAGAGGGAATCCTGGTAGCTTTTTGTTCCTTTTCTGCTTGATGCTGCTTTCAAACAGCAACTCCTAGGTTCTCTCCCTTATTTCATTTTGGTTTAGTATGGCACTTCACTGAAGCTCCCATCCAGGTCCTCAGCTGATCTTTGTGGGCATCTCTGCAGAATTTACCAACCTAACTTGTTTTTCCTTTCTCACCTGGTTGCACTATCGACTTTCAATCTCTCTGCTGCTTTTATACTGAGGAAGGGCATGCACTGTTTGCAACGAGCTATGTGAACTGATGGTGACCTCTCTGCAGCAGCATTTTAGCGGCTCTTCTTATCCATTAGCTATTCTCTTTTTAAAAAGCAACTGTCTTTCAGCCCTGGGTCTTCTAATTTTCTTCCCTTTTCTAGATCTGCCAACTCACTTCCTCTACTGACCACCAAACCCTTTCCCTCCCTCTGCATTCTGTCTCCCCAAACATTTTGGCAATCATATATATCACACAAATAGCCCATGTTTACTTTTTAAACATCTGTTTATTCTTCCATTCTTTTTTCTGAGTGCCTCATCCTTTCCCCACTTGGGAAAATATCTGGTCCCATCTGAAGAACACAGTGTGATTTCCTCTCCAGCGTTCAGACCATGCCTTTTGCTGACTTTTGATCTGGGTCCTCATTCCAGAAATCAGGAGAAATTTTTCTGTCACTTTTGGAGTCCTCCAGAGTTTCAGATTCCCATAAGGAAGAAGTTTCTGTATTTTTCTGAGGTTATGGTTGTGATATCTTCAAGTTGAACTATCTGCCCCCAGGCTGAATTTTCTCACCTTTGTAAATGTAACTGATGTTGCCAGATAATTTCTGCAATAGAAATTGCTTAGTGAAGAAAACAACTTTGTGTTTCAAACACTAAGATTACATCACCCAAATGATTATCCAGTAGGTAGACAGAGAATATGTATTAGATAGGTGGGTTTATGTAAATTTTAGAGTATAAAAGATGTAACTTTTTACCACTTGATGTGCTTGATTTGTGGAAACCTCCACCTGGCACCCTGCACAGAATAAACAATGTCTTCTTTCTAAACTAGGCTCTTTGTCCCTGTTTAGAGAGCTCCTAAAATCAGCAACAGTTGGGGTACCAGCTGATCACTTTTTAAACTTTAATTACCTGCACAGTCCTCTTTAATTCTTCTTCCTTCTTCTCTTTTTCTGTCTGGAGTAAATCTGGATCTTCTTTGCGAGGTCTTTATTTCAGTCATATAGTTTATTTGTTTAGTGGAAATTTTGATGATAACTATGCTACTTACTAGTACACCTTTTTACATTCCCACTTGGAGTCGTCTTAGTTTAGACCACAGCCTTAGCAGAGAGACTAAAACAAAACAAAACAAAAGTACATGGTCTAAAGATCAGCAGGCCAAGTTGGAATTTCTGCAGGAGAGCACTGGGTGATGTTATGTCTGGGTCATGAAATCTTGCTGATATAGCTGTGTTGTGTCAGACTGTGCAAAATGTCCCTAATTTCCCCATAGATGGGGAACATCTATGATGGCAAAGACAAGGCTACACAAAGGGGAAGGAACCGCCTTCAGTGGAGGAAAGTGTTCACTGCTTGTACCTAGGATGCCCAATACAACTAGAGCTATAATGAGCTCCAAACTAAATAGAAACTTGTTTAGGGAACTAGAAAGTTAAGCAGGATATGGGCAAACTACAGACCAGTTAGTTCTCAGACTGAGAGCTGGGGTAGGCTCTGTAGTACCAAGCAAAGAGAGTGAAGCAAACACCTCTTTCCTTAGGGAATCACACTGTATGTCTACATAGTGTATTAAAAGCCAGCACAAGCTTGTGTCTACCAGAAATAGGTTGCATAATCATACTTGTAACAAGCCGGTCCCTGAACATGTATGCATTTAGCATGGCAGAATGTTTGCTTCTTGAAACAACGCTGCCAAACATACAGAAATCATGTGCCAAGCCTCCCCTCCAAAATGAGATTGCCTTTAAAATTACAAGATTAAACTGCTATTAACCACAACCTAAAGCAATATATTTTGGATTCTTTTTATTTTCTATGTGGTGTTGGAACATTCACTGTCTGCTTGCAAGTTTGCCACATTGTATTAAATCTCAGATTCTAGGGAAGTTACCTGATTACAGCCTCGGCAATACTCAGTAATACTCATCAGGTATCACAAGAGTTGTGCTGAGTGGGACTACTCTGGGTTGTGTAACTTCGGACATTGACACCTGTGTGCTGTGAGGAACCTGAATTTGAATGCCAGAGTGAGGCATACACATGTTCACATGTGTTGAGTAGAAGATAAATCTTCAGTGAGTTTAGAGAATGTGCAAGACATCTAAGGATGTAAACAGGCTTTCTTTTTTTGTGCCTAGTTTAGGTAGTTTATTAAGTTCTTATCCCCAACTGCTCAGTTTCTGTCGGTGCTAGAGACTTCTGCTTCCCCAGCTGAGCTAGTGCAACGGGAAGGATACTGCAGTACATTGTCAGATCATCATTGCCAGCATCTTAAGCTCAGATAATGGGCTTTGAAGAACAGTGGGTGACGAATGCTTGCACCTTCTGTCCTCCTGGCAGTGGGAGTGAGGATCCTACTGATAGGAGTGAGGAGATTGGGGGTGACATGCATCTGAGGAATGCTAATGTATTAAATCACTTCCATTTTGCTGTAAAATAAACATGTGTCTAACTCAAGGCAAGGCTGGAAAGGTGCTGGTAATGTGGCTTGGTATTAGAGACAGAAACTTCCTGCCTCTAAGGGGCTTTCTGCTTTCTCAAGAGAGATTGCAGTAACGTGTAGTGCAGGAAGGAGTGTGTGTGACAAGCAGAGGATCAGGTGTCCTCTCACTGAAATTTGTTTGCCCTCCAGACTGAGGCTGAGCTACTGAAACAGTTTTGGGTTTTATTTCAGCATTAGGAAGTGCTATGTCAACTGGATAGCAATATGTGACCTTCTGCTCCACCACTGCTCTGCATCTAACCATGATTAAATACAGACGGAGCTGTCTCACACAGGGCTTCCTGTCTGGCTGCTGCTGTTACTTTGATTTTGATCCCCTTTGTTTGGAATCAGACCCTAATCCACATTAGAAAGCAAACAAACCCCAAGAGCTGGAGTGCAGTTGATATATTGATAGGCTGACTGGGTGTTTGCTCTGTTTATGACATTTATGCAAGGCTCTCTCTTGTCCTGGGGATATTATTGTCCAACAAAAGTATATAATGTAGATCTAATGATTATCCATTTTATATTAATTATAATTTTAACTAGTGCTTGCCTGACTTCACCAAGGGGAATGATCACAGCTGTATATGTGCATGTGTGGGGTTACACACTCCTCCATTCTGGCTGTCCTGTTCCTGCCCTTCTGTCAGTGAACCAGCAAAATGGCTGTTGTTTTGGTCTTTCTGCCAGTCCAGTTCTTCCAGGGGTTCTCAAACTAGGTCCCTGACTGAGATGGGAAGAAGGAAAAAGTGCTTTTCTCTGACTCTCTCATAAAATAAAGCAAATAAAAAAAATTATAATAAAATAAGAATTAAATTAAAATGAAGTCTAATAAAACTCAGGAACTACAGGAGAGATATTGAGAAGAGGAGTGAAGTCTAAAAGCTGGTGAAAACAGCTGGGTAGATTACTAGGGCAAGAAAAACAGTGCTTTCAATATGACTAAGTTTCAGAAATTTATGTTCTCTGTTCACATCCATTACCATGTGACAGAAAACCACATGTTGCATGAGGTTTACAGAAGTCCATCATGTAAGATGCTCAAATCTTTTATCTTTGCAAGGAAAGAGGAAAGGTGTTCCTAGGACATGTATTTTTGCCATTTCCACCAACTTTCCTTGTCTTCAGTGTTGGGAAGGCATATCCTGAAAAAATTAATAGTCTGAAATGAATATTTTTTCCCTTTGACTTCTTATTTGCAGTCAGATAAAGATTTTGGTTCTAAATAACATTACTGTTCAGCATTCAGCTATGTCCTGAGGAGGAATTGGTAGTATTTTTGCGATACCTCAGATGTGACTGTGAGCTTTCCCTAATCTGCAGCAGTGCAAAACTGCCCATATGTGATGGGGAGGAGGGTGATTTTTCAGGGTGGCGGATGAGGAGTGTTCTTCTGTTCCATCCTACCGGCACCACTCTGATGAGCCCATCAGAGCACTGAAGATGCGTACAATGAATGCTAAGCACATCGTGCAAATAAGCACAATAATAATAATAATGTTGAAGATAGGAAATGAATAATTCCTCTAAATGAAGCTTGGGCAGGAATTCAGATAGAAAGTATGTAATTAAACCAAGCTGGAACTTGATCAAAATACTGAAATGGTACTAGGGAAAAAAGAGAAAAGTTACTTCATGACTATTAGCAGGAAGAACCTTGACTTTTTACTTCATCCGGAAAGAAGACGACTGCCAGCTCCAGAAAAAGTTGAATTCCCAAGAGAATGTCCCTCCTTATCCCACATGATTTTCCCATGGAGAATTGTTATCTTCTGGGCTTGGGCCTGGAAGGACACTGGGATGGCTGATGGCTGAGCTAAGCATGGCTGGTGCTGGTCCTGGCTGAGGATGCAGGGAGTGTTGGGTTTAAATAGCTGGTCCTACTGAAGTGGATGAAATGACTGGTTACACAGTCCTGTGCCCATCTGAACTCTGACCAGACTGGAACCTTTTCTTAACTTGGACTCTCCAGTACAAACAGTCCTATGACAATCTGTGGAAGAAAGATGAGCAGCAAGGATCTCTTCACCCTATCGCAAAACCACAAAGGCACATTTGCTACTGTGTGATAAAAACTCAAAACTGCTGCTGACTTTACTGGCTAGTGATTGCTCCCTCTTCTGCTCTATGGTTAGGTGACATAATAAATTACCTGGAGAGCACTCCCCTTAGCTGGGCAAAGACTGAACTTTGGTTGTGTATTTGTGGAGCTCAGTGCACAATTAACCTGGCACAATTCACTGAGGCATAGTTCACTGTAAATCCTTACACACTAAATGGATTGTAATCACTGCATTTCAGTGACGACCAAAAAGCAATTTAAAGACTAAATAAAGCAGGATGTTGAGATTTCAGATTGTAGGTATTTTGAAAGGATTTGAGGCAAAAGGAGAATACCTTCAGTGCTCTGCAATGCTTGTGATGTGGCTGTGTGTTAACAGGGAATGGTCAAGCAGTACATGGCTGCATGGGCTTATGGGGAGAAGGAAAGACTGAGCCTCCATTCCTGCACTGGAGACAAAGGAGGTGGAAATGCATTGCTAGTCATATCATGGACCTGTGCTCACTAATGAGGAGTGACTCCATACCATTTTCTTTCAATTTCCATAAAAGGCATACATTGCTTAAAGCAGGGTTTTATTCCACTGCATGAGTGCTGTCTTGCTGCTCATTTGATCCTGCTAAAGCCAGAGTAACACTTAGCTGTGCTTGTCATTGTGAGGGACAGTTTTACAGCCCCGGGCATGTTTGTGTCTGTGTGAGACTCAGTGGGCAAGGATGAGTTTGCAGAGAAAGGTGTCATTGAATGCCACAAAGCTTCAGTTGTGTTAAGGTCAGTAATCTTAGAGGAGCTCCTAGCAGCTGGCACTCTGTCCCTGGCTCCCAGATGATGGTGGTCCAAGGCTGTGAGAGTCCCTATGCCTGTTGCTGTGCTAAGACTCAGAGAAATTAAAGCAGCAGGAACAGAGCTGCTGAGACTGGAACAACTGAGGAAATGGCGCCTTAGTACACGCCAGTTACCTGGGAATCTCAGGATGGGAGCAGAGGGAGTTTACTGTGGTGGCTTTCACAAGCTGATCTATGATTTAGGCCTAGTTAAGTGTGTGAGCATTGGGCTGTAACCATTCCCTAAGTTACTGAGAAGAAATCTATAATACGAGCCGTACTTGGCTTCCCGCCGTGCTTTCGTGATGCAGGCTGCACTGGGGACTTGCTGTGCTTAAGGTGCTATGAATTGGATCCAAGCGTGATTTAAGGCAATTTTCTTCTAATTCACAGTCAGGCAATGGAATAGATCTGTCTTCTGAGAATCAAAAATATTAATAACTCCCTTAGACACAATTTGGAAGCAAATGAATACCTCCATTTTTTGGTGAATTTTGATAGCGTTATTTTACTGTATGGAGATGAGCTCCATTAGCAGAACACATGAATTAAAACAGAAGCAGCTTATTTGCATTGTGGTTAACCATTCTTGAGACAAGAAAGCTCATCTAGTTGTGAATATGTGGCAACAAAGATTATAAACAGTGCAATGGGGCTTAATCTTTGGGTTTTATGTTTCTACAAAATGGCTATCATACAGAAACATTTTCTTCTTACCTACGGCTGAAATTTGTCACCATGGTAACCTTCTGAGTTTGGAGAGGTGGGATGCTCTAGGCAAATATGTGGCCATAACCTCAGAAATTGTTACCCAAATTGGGTTTCATTTCTTCTCTATTTCTTTAACATCTGTGAGGTTCTTACACACTGGACAGCTGGTCATGTAACTGGATCAGAGAGAGGCCATATGGATTTAAACTCTGCTTTCTTTCTTTGAAAGGAGCATGTTTGGGGCAATTTCCTCCCTTATTCAACTGGCTCCATCCTTCCCTGGCTGCAGCTCCAAGCCCACTTGGTTCTCCAGGAACTCCTGGACTGTGCTCTGCTCCAGTGTCTGCAGTGTCACCCTGTTGCTGGGGAAAAGCAGAAATCTTGAACTGCAGCCCCAGCAGCTCAGCATTGGGGAGCCTACTATTCATTTATTGGTCTCAATATACACACAGTTTTATTTTGTTTTCTTTGATGTACATGTCTAGTAGCAAATTGAGGCCTTAAAAGGTTGAGAGTTTTTGGTGTTTTGTTTGTTTTTGTGCGCATTTGTGTGTGTGTGTGTGTGTGATTTTTCTGTTTGGTTGGGTTTTTTTGTATTTTGAAGAGAAAAAAACCCTCACACAAATGTGATTAAAATTTCTTAAAATGAAATTATTAAAGCATTAGAGAACCCTTGCCCACAATATTGTGTCATTGCAATATTATTTGAAGGACATGCCACCATCTTGATAATTTAACTTCTGATTTTTATTTTCCATTTATATGTCAAATTCCTACACATTGCTTGCCAGTGTTCTCTTTCTGGGTTTTAGGTTGCAATAAAATGGAGGAATTTGTGATTAAAACTCTGGACAAAGGCTGTGCAGACTGCAGTTGCCATTAGTGAACTACTGACTCTGCCACTAACTCCAGAGATAACCATGACTGAGTCATTGCATGTCTTTCTGCCTGAGTTTCTAGTTTGTAGACAACAAACACTCTGTCTTCTCTTTTTCCCTGTTGTGTGGGCATACAGTGTGGCAAGTGCTGGTGTCAGGGATGTTCTTAATCTCTGCAGTAGTGCCTTGATTTTATCTGAAGCTTCTTGGTGTAGCTAATAAATAAACAGTAAATAAAAATGATTCAAGGGCATGAAATAACAAGCAAAGTGGTGACCCTACCTGTTTGTTTGCTTTTTGAGAAGCTCCTGGCCTGCCACAGGAGCTATCAGTCAATAAGGCCTTCCCATCAGAGTACACTCACTCCTTTCTTCTCCCTGTGACTGATGTTTAAGTCTTTTCTTTCCCCTGGAGGGTGGGGGCAATAAAAAATATTCCTTCATGTTAAGGCAGGGTGTGTTTGAAAGTGTTATCTGGCCTGGGCCAACTCTGGCTTCTGTGCCTCTCTTTGCTCCTTTGTAGCCATCTGCTAATCTGAAGTACCTCACCCTTAACTAGCGGAATCAAGTTTAACAGCCTCAGAGCCATTGGCAGGCAGAGGGGAGAATCCTTCAGGGCAGTTTGAGGTCCACTAGGTCCACTTTTTGGCACCTAGCACATAAGGCTGAGTCGACTATAAATATGTAGACACCACCACACTGCTGTCCCAGTAGGGCCTGGGGGCAGAGAGCAGAATTTTGGGGATTTTACACGGCAGAAGAATATGAAGCACAAAAAATAGTTGTGTTCACAGGTCGACGTCCACCATCTCTCTTCCTTGACACCATCTTCTCTCTTTGTCAAGAGCGACGCAGCTCTTGAAAGGGGAGAAAGATGTGCTGAGGCTGCAGTAAGCTCTCAGTGTCTCCTACCCCCTTTCCCCTCTTCTGCTGTACACACCTCTCCTTTCATAGTGTTTTGAGTGGAGGAGTGGATCACAGACTGTTATTAGGGAAAGGACCTTGCCATTATAGACCCATCTCCCAGATTACCAATATCCCTTGCATCTGCAGAACTGGGTAGGGAAATTCATAAGAATGTGTTTTTCACTGAGAGATTTCTGGAGACACCTTCCTATCAAAATGTAGTACCTGATTATAAAATGGCTCCCTCCAAAGCGAGTATCTCCCAGTCAACTTCCCCAAAATTTAAGACAGGGAGGAAGGGGAAAAGCAATGATTTCAAGTTATCTGAACTCTTTTTCAAGTCACTTAAATTGTTTGCAGGCTCAGACTAGCATGGGGGATGAGTGGAGGTTGTGCTGGATGCCTGTTGCATTCAGATAAATTGCTCCTCTCCCCAGAGCTCCATCTCTTGTGTGCAGCCAAATCATGTGTGTTTGCAGGAGACAGTATGCTTGTGTTTCTCCCACGACCCTGCTGGCTCATTAGTGTTATTTCTGGAGGTCTAGTTTCCACAGTAACAAGCAATTACCATTGTTCCTTGGACTGCCAAAGTTACCACCAGCAACGCAGAGGAAGATGCGTTATTCTCTATATTGGGATAAAATGCCTTCATATGTCTTGCTATTCACTGAATGCCAATCTTGACGCAGGTCCTGTGCAAATAGCACACTCCACCCCCTGCCAATGCTGCTTTTCCTGGTATTAAGACATGCCAGATTTTGAAACAATCCAAAATGATCTCCTCTGGTCTGTGGCTACACTGGCAACGACAGGGTCAGGATTTCAGCAGCAGGATGACTGTACCAATGGGTAGGAATATAAATAGAATAGCTTGGAGGCAGTTCTTTTTGCAATTGTGCTTAGCCCTGTTCTAAGTAATGCTGGCTAGTGACGTCAATGAAATATATACTCTCTGTCTTTACCCTATAGCTTCTACCAGTACTGTGGTGGAGCTCCCATATAGGAATCTGGTGGTCTTATGTTAGCAGGATCTGTGTCTGTGCTGCACAATCCTTCATCATCCCCAAGGAGCAATGTGTGTGCATCAGCTGCACCCATTTCTTCCATCCGTGGTTTCTCCTTTCCCTTTTAACTATACATTTCACACAGACTGATTCATCTAGAATGGCCTTTAAACCCCATAGAACATATCCTGAATTTCATGCACATATCAAAAAAGTAAGCAGCTGGGAAGCTGAAGGAATGTGGGCTTTTGCAGGCTAGAGAAGTGGGGTACTGGAATGCTGGGGCCACTAGATTAGGTTTCATGGCTTGGAGAGTTTTTATGGCTTTCAGTGACTCCAGTTTCCAAGTGTGACTACATATTCTTAAAAGCTCTGGGGTCCCATTGTAAGCTCTGAGCTTCTCTTCACAGGCTTTTCTTGTGAATGGGTGTATCTGTGGATCTACATATACACACCCACTTGCCCAAATGACTAATAGTAGGTGTTGGAGGGAGAACACAGCCTTTAGCCTCCATAAACCAAAGCACGAAGTCTTCCTCCAAGGAAGCTGAAGCAAAGACATCAAGAGAGGCATTTTAAAACTGAGGAACTGCCTTTTGTGAAAGGTCTTGGAAACACCTGCACTGGAGATTTTTAAAACCTGGACTTACCAGAGAAGGTAGAAGACAGTATCCTATCAGGTCACTGTATGAGTGTAGGAGGGTGACAACAAACAAAAAGGGTGCTGCTTTGACAGCTACCAAAATTGTACTGCTTTAGATGCCCTTGAGGAAATAAAAATCCAACAGCAAACATACTGTCTTTTCATGGGTTGGAGAAAGGGATAGGCAGAGACAGTTGGTGATAGGGTCCTTGATTCTTTTTTCTGATTAAAGACCCACCAAGTCTGTGAAATGGAGGTGGAAGAAGGAGTCAAACACAACTGGAAAAAAAGGGCATGTA
Source organism: Corapipo altera (assembly GCF_003945725.1). Taxonomy (NCBI): domain Eukaryota; kingdom Metazoa; phylum Chordata; class Aves; order Passeriformes; family Pipridae; genus Corapipo; species Corapipo altera. The sequence continues at coordinate 18,735,072 of NW_020884873.1, forward strand.
TGTCACATATCCATTTTAGAGGCCAGGCCTAATTTTTAAGTATCTCTTAATTAGTAGGACTGAAGTGTTAGAAAGTTATTCTGTTTTCTTGGGGGCTTACCACTGAGTGAAGGCATCATCAGAGAAAGGTTAAGAAAATAACCTTGGGCATATGAGAGTGGTCCTATCTAATCCAACCAGCTTCTCTTCTCTTCTTTTCTGTTGCATCCTCCTAAACCTTTGGATTTTAGCACAGTCTGTATGATGGGGAAAAAAGAAATAAATTTTAATAACCTTATTTTCCACACATAAATCAGAATCTGGTGTTTAGTTCTAGGTGACAGCTTGGGTGGTTCATAATGAGCCGAATATTTTAAGGAAAATACTCCCATCTCAAAAATAATCTAAGCCTTTGCTCTTTATCTGTGAGCTCCAGGGCACCCACTGGCATCCCACCCTTGTGGTGGGGTGGTGTGCCGAGCTGGCCGACAGACACTAGGTGGAAGCCTTGGGCTGCGGTTCCATCGCAGCTGCTGACGGCAGGAAGAAGACTTCTGCTTTCAGAAAGGAGATATTTTTCTTTTCTTCTTGCTTTCACGTACTAGAAAGGGAAGTCCAAGCTCTCCAGGTGCGCAGTGGGTGAACGGAGGAATGGAGGAGAAGTGTCAGTCTCATCCCGGGTCCTCCCTGCAACAGGATCTTGTGAGCAGGGCTTCAGTGGGAGCACTGAAGCCTTCTGAGTTCTTGGGTGTGGTTGGGTGGCAAGAATGATTTAATTTATCCTGATTTATTTTATCCTCATTTATATATTCTGATGGGGATAATATTGAGATCTCTGTGAATGCATAAAAAAGTATTAATATTGAGATGAAAGTGAGTACTGATGAGCTGAGTTATCTTGCAACAAATGCTGGTAAAACCAGCTCCTATGAAGTGCATGCTATATTTATGATGATTGCTTTCAACAAGGCCTCCAATCTTAAAACTATTCCAAATAGGGAGATTTAGAGTTAGTACAAAGAATTAATGACAGGTTAAGTGAGAACCAGATGAAACTTGAAATGTTCATTTGAGAGAAATGTCAAAGTTTATGATTTTAAGGCTTCTTGTTACTTTTAGTGATAAAAATACTGTTTGCAGTGTATTCCTAGGAATGAAAAATTATGAACAATTCCATTAGATACTTTTAGAAAAATAACTGCTATTTTTTTTTTGAAAATTAGTTAAATTTCAGTACCATTTCACATATCAGTTGTAATGCAGACTTAGGTTATGCCAAGTCAAGTCTCATATGAGGGCACGTTATGCAATCCTACCAGCAATATAGCATACCATGAATATAATAATTAAATATTCTGTTATATAATTTAGTACAGGTGATATTTTATTTTCAAAACAAGTGATTTTTCTACCAATTAATGAGTTTTCTATCAAAAGCGATAGCAGCTTTATTAGTCCGTGCTGAAACAATTTAGATTTTTACACTCTGAAATAGAAATGTTCTGGGTACTAGTTAGGGACCAATTGTTTTTAATATCCTAGAAACCTGATTCCAGACTAATGCCACAATACTGAACATGTCAGTGTCTCTCATTATTAACTGAAGAATGTAGAAACAATACAAACAGTAAAATATGGTAATATTTTATCAGAAAATAAGAGGTTTGCTTTCAAAATTAGTATTTTAATTAGAAAGAAAATCTTGCATTTTTTTCTTTAAGGGAAACTTTTCAATACTGAAATTTTTATTTCAGCCTCCTTTTCCATGGGGATTTTTCTTTTGTATTTATAATTTTTTGAAAAATGTTGATTTTTTATCAAAATGGTATTTTCTAATTCAAGACTGTTTCAATTAAAATCTTCTCACTAGTGTGAGCTGTTATGACACTCTCCTCCTCCACCCTCTGAGCTGTGGTAAAAGGGTGAGTGAAGTTATTGATTTATCTTTCTTTATTTTATTTTTTAGTGCAATGACTTCAAGAGCTCCGTGGCTGTTCTGCAGACAGATGCACAATTGTGAAACATCAATATGGACTGCAAATCTCTACTGTCAGTTAGCTCCTCTTCCCCTCTGCATAACATAATCCCTATCTCCACAATGCCTGCACAGATACACATTTGCAAAGATGTTTTTCTGGAGATAGTGTGCATAGCAAACATTCCCTTACTTGTTCTCATCTCTAGCAACATTATATGGAGTTTCAGTTCACAGTTCACTGTGTTCCACCTCCTACCACTGAAATGCAGCCAACTCTGAGCTGTGGCTATTAAACATCACACGAGCAACAGCACAAAACAGATTGTGCAAAGCAAAGGAATTCATAGAAAAGCAACAAATTGAGTGAGGTCTGCAAAGGTTGTCTGGGAAGTGATAACAAAGGATCATAGGGAATGAATTAATTGTGATGCAGAATAGCCATCACCATGATGTTCAAGTGATACCAGTATGCAAGGGTGAGTTTTTGAGGGTGGCACAAAGAGATGTTACTAGGAGCAACCAGTTTTCAGCCAGGGAGACAAACAGATCAGCTTCCCTAACCACTGAGTTTTGTCAGACTGCCAGACTCCCAAGGAAAGGGCTGCAGGCATCATTGCTTGAGGGTTTTAAAACTGGTCCTAGTCTCAAGACAGGACAAGGCACTATCAGGACAGATGAATAAAACAAGATGGAGCAAGTAGCCGTACCTATCCCCACTTTGTATGAGTCTGAGAAAACAACTGGGAGAAAGATGGCAAGGTCTGAAGGAATCACATGTAGAGAGTTAGAAAACAGTGTGAACTGGTGTGACAGTAGCTGTGACATGGCCAGGAAAAAGCTTCCAAAGACAGTGCTCTTCTTTGACAACATGATGACCTTAGAGTGAGAAAGGACGAAAAAGAGGAAGATGTGCAATGAATCAGAGGAAAGAGAAACGTGTGTGAATGTATGTAGCTGTTTATGTGTCTGTGTAGCACAATAGGAATTTCCTTCAGATAGAATAAAGCATTGTAGGTGTCTGTATCTTTTTTTCCCTAGACTAAAGGCTGCAAGAGGGCACCTTGGCACAAAACTTGCACATGAATTCTTGCTGCTTTAGGTAAAATCATGAGTGGGGAAGGTTGCCAGACACTGTCACTGAGCATTCAATGGACAACTAAGAAGCAACTGCAAAAGTCTGTTCCCAACTCAAGTTGCATAGCAACAGTAAATCGTCAGATTGCTGTTATGTCAGTCCCTTACATTATCCCCATTATTACAGCCATTTTTAGGAATCACGCAATATGATGTTACTAGCCCACTCCCAACCTGCATGTTTGACCTTTGTCTCTTGTTGAATGATGCCATGTAATTTGCTGCAAAGGTGTCTTGAAGTAGCATACTGTAGAGAAGAATCCCTGAGGATCCATCAACAGAGACCTTAGGGAGCAATGGATGTGCATGTGCAGGATGGCGCAGGAGAGACAGATTAGGGAACAGCAATATCCTCAGAGAAATCTAGTGCCTGCCAAACTCGTCAGGATGTATGTTACCCCATCACTTCTCTGAACTGAGTCTTCATTGATCAAATTGAAAGGCTATTTTGAGGAGTGAGCCACAGTTGCTCCTAAGATATGTGTTTCAAATGCTTCCAGTGCACACTTGTGCTTGGTGTTTGGATCACTCCTGTGGACATTGATGCTGTGAAATCCTAAGTTCCAGCCAGCTGTTTCCTGCTTTTCAAGGTAAGTACCTTGTGAGCTGTTTCATGGTGGAGATGCTGAAGCACAAAAGTAGTCACAACATAATCATCCTGTGATGTTTCAGACACTGCCAGTATCTGAACCAATACCTAGAAGTCTGAAGGACTTGCAGGATATTTCTAGTATCCTGCATAATTTCTTTCCTGGATGTCTTGTGTAGCACAGCATCCTCCTCCCTTTTTCACTCTATTGCTGCTTCTTTTGCTGGCACAAGATCCTGAAGTGCCCCTGCCATTTCTTTGCAGCCAAGGCAACCAGAGTCACTGGATATCAAGGCATAGCTGGTGTTTGAATGATGCAAATAAATGGAATGAGCTCCTTTACTGCAAACGTCAGACTGACATGGATTTAGGACACCAGGTAGAGTGAAAAGTAACTTAGAGGCCTCTTGCACTAGATGATGGGGGAATGGCCTGCTTAAGCAAGTAGTTCTCAGTAAAGTATCTCCTTTCTGAAGAGTGCCTAGTTGTAAACTATACCAGCATTTACAAGATCACCACTGCAAATTATGAACAAGCAAACAGACCTCAGAAGGACAAGATAGACTACCTGTCCCCTCTGTATAGAGTAATGGAATTATTCTGCTTCATTAAAAGAACTGATGAGAAAACAAGGAGCCTCAAGATTCAGTTCCTCTATGTTTCTGTGCCCAGAATGCAGAGCACACTAATGGCAGAACACCTGGACTAGGAGCTGCAAGTCACTCTTGCTTGATATTAAGGGGATTGAGCTCGGACAAGGTCTAACACAGCAGATGATAAATGTCCAGGCATGACATTGTTAAAAGAGATCTGATGGCCATGGAGTTACCCTTGACAAAGGAACATCTCTTGAATGCAAAATAGCTTAGCAATCCTTACAAAGAAGGAACAAAAGCTGTTTGTCTGATTTTCACCTTTTTCCCTTTAGTACTCCCATGAACAAGAACTGCTGGATGGGACACTCCAAAGAGCTTATTTCTCCAGGAGAAAGTCTCCTTCTCTTTTCCTGTATTTTAGATTTATCTTGCTTCCCCCTGAGGATGAAGGATTTGAATCATTAGTGAGACAGCAGGTGTAGGAGTGGTCACTGGTACCCACCAGCTTTGTAGCTCAGTCATCCTGAGGGCCACCTTAAGGAAGGATTTATCCAAGGACCCTGCAGAACAAATAGACTTCAATGCCCTGTAGCTGCTCCACATGTGTTTGTTGACAGCCCTGGTAGTTCAGTGAAGGAATCAGTACTGAATTTTAGGCTGTGTCAGCTAGACTGAAGAGTTTTGTGTCTGTTTGTTCCTTGCTGGCATGGACTGTTTGGAAGTACAGATACAAGACACTGTTCCATGGGGCTGACTGATGTTTGGTAATTGTTATGGCTTTCTCTTTTTAACTTGGTCATCTAGTTTATGGTGGAGATAGAGCTGAGGGTCCTCACTGATGAGTGAGGATTCTTTTGTCAGACCTTACGCTATAGTCAGACCTCTGGAAGATTTCTCTCCATGTATCTCTATTAGTTTCAGTCTGTGTGTGTTACCAAGTACCATCTTTGCAGTGCCTAAGCTTTATTTGACAATCTGAGTTTCCCATGGCCTTTTGAGGCTAACATTTTGCAGGCTAAAATGTGCTGAATAAGGACAAATGAGAAATGCAAAAGAAGTGAAAACAGTCAGGTTTTAAAGAAAATCATCTTTTGTCAGCATTGTTTGCATGTGTGCTCATTTCTTATAAACATTCAAAGGCTCAAGTTTCTTGTTTCTAGTATATATGGAAAACAAATGTCAAGACTGCATATGAGTACTTTCCATAAATTAATATTAAATGTGCCGACACATTTCATCTCAAAGTGTTTGTACACTCTTCTTTTTCAGAAAGCAGAATAAATAATGATCAAAATCACCACCTAGAGCTGGTGATTTCTATCTGTAGATATGAAAATGCTCTACAAGGAAGGTCAGGATCATAGCCTGCAATTTTACAAATGGGACACACTTCCTCAGTAAAGCTACTTGTCTGGTAGTCACAGAGCTTCCACCTCTGTACTGAACCTGCAGAGGCAAGTGCAGATGCACATTTGGTTATTTTCTCTTCTGTCCTTGACTGCCCCATTTAAAAGAAGTCATTCACCCTTTCACTTATTGCTCAGGACGTGAGGCTGTCCATCACAGAATCACAGAATCAACTATGTTAGAAAATTGAGATCATTGAGTCCAATCTATGACCAAACACCACCATGTCAACTAGACCATGGCACTAAGTGCCACATCCAGTCTTTCCTTAAATACCTTCAGGGACGGTGACTCCACTACCTCCCTGGGCAGCTCATTCCAATGTCCAATCACTTTTTTTGTGAAGAAATTCTTCCTAATGTCCAACCTAAACCTCCCCTAGCACAGCTAGATACTGTGGCCTCTTGTCCTATTGCTCATTGCCTGGGAGAAGAGAATGACCCCTACCTGGCTACAACCTCCTTTCAGGCAGTTGTAGAGAGTGATAAGGTCTCCCCCAAGCTCTCCAGGCTAAGCAACACCAGCTCCCCTACCCACTCCTCATAAGACTTGTACTCCAGACCCTTCACCAGCCTCGTTGCCTTTCTCTGGACATGCTCCAGCACCTCAATATCCTTCCTAAACTGAGGGGCCCTGAAATGGACACAATACTTGAGGTGCAGCCGAACCATTGCCACGTAGAGGGGAAGAATCGTTTCCCTAGTCCTGCTGGCCACACTATTCCTGGTACAGGTCAGAATCACTACCCAGCACAGGCTGCCATCCATCCTGTCTGTGCGTGTGTACTTACTGGCATGTATTTTCTCTCTATCTCTCTTCCAAGGAGGAACTGAAGTCCTTGCAAATGTGCCTTGCTGCTTTCCTTCAGGTCACCTCTACTTCTGCCTTCAGTGCCCCTCACTGCAAAGGGTCTTTTCTCCCCTGCATCTTTTTTGAGCTGGCCAGAGGCCTCCTTCAGCAAATTTCCTAGCAGAAGAGTCCTGATTGTGTGCTTGTGTATTCTGTACCTCTCCTATTGTACTTGTCCTGTTCTCAGGGCTCTCTCATCTTCCAGGGCAGTCAGAGGAAAATTTGTAGTTCTGAGTCCTCTCTGCTTTCTTTTGTGGGTTTTCCTCCTGACAGTCCCTCAGACTGTGCAGAGATGCAGGAGGGTTATAAGGTGACTGTGTTGTTTGCTGCCAGGGCAGATTTTGATAATGGGTTTTACAAGGTTCCCTAGGAGGATGAGCTTGGTAGTGGTTTAAGAAATGAAATTTAATCAGAAGGGACTTGATCAAAATATCTAACATGTATCAGGAGAGGTCTTGTTTGGAACACCTCTTCTTTGTGTCTTTCCAGAAACTAGCAAAGGGTAATTCAGAGAAAAATTGGCCAATACAGTACTCAGCTACTTCACACAGTGGTAATTAAACCATGAGGCACATTGCCACTGCATGTGCTGGAGACCACAAACTAAAGTAAAAAATCCCAGTAGCTCCTTGGAATAAGCCACGTTCCAGATTCCTAGGAATTAAAATGTTTATTGAGCTACCCTGTACAACTTCTTTTCAAGGGCTCTGAAGACACCACCAGCTCTGGCTGTCCCTGGCCAGCATCTCCTGGGGCTCCTCCCACCATGCCCAGGTCCCAGGATCCCAGCCGCCCAGAGCCTCTGCCCAGTGATTCTGTATCAGTGCTGCTCTCCAGCTCCCACAGCCCTGCCCTGCCTGGTCATAGTCCCATTGCACCGGACAAGTACCTGATGCTGAGGGATGAGTTTGCTCCTGGTACCCCCCAGATGCCCTGTTCCTCAGGTGGGCTGTAGGGATGTCCCTGGGGAGCCTCCAGTCTTCTTAGGGCCCTGGCACTTCTTACACAGTTTGGTGAGGACGTTACTAGACTGTAGGCTGCATCCTACTCTATTTGTGTAGTTTATCCTAAGCCCTCTAAAGTATATACCATCACATACCATAGCCAGTAACATTTTTAAAGTGGATGATTCTCCCCCAATATACTGCTTTCATCTATAGCAAGTGTTACTGCCTGCCAGGATATAGAACTTACTGTGGAGACCGCAAATGCCATACTTGGACTAGTAAGTCATTTTACCAATGCTCTTCCTCTTAAAAGCGATCATTGTTAGAAATCATTGATCTTTTCCTTGTTCTCTTAGTCTGACAATATCACAGCTCCAAAATGGGAAGCCTTGCTGTGTGAGCAGAGATACACAGATCGATATTCCTTCTCATGGCAGCAAGTGAGAATGCGTGGTCTGAAGGTAGACTTCCTCAACCCTGTTAGTAAGAACAGCTTGGAGGAAAGCATCAAATGTCATGGCAGTCGAAATGAAGGAAGTGAATATAGATGTTTATGGCATCAATTTGCCTTGGAGTTACAGCATTATTATTTGTGGTATTACTGCATCATTTCATTATAAAACTTCTGGAATTTCTAGGGAGAAGGGGGACAGAATGACCCTAAAAATACCCATCAAAATAGTTGTATCTCTCAGTGTTTGAGTACATCCATTTCAGAAAGGCAGGTAGTCAAGTCAGAAGAGACGAAGGTATCCATGCTTTTGTAAATATACACTCCTATGCATACTGAAACTCCAGGCTACAATATCTTTGTTCTGGATTTACCAGCAGATATATTGCAGCTCAACAAACAAAATCTTCAATACCAAAATCCATGAACTAAAGTTTAGCCTTGGTACAGCCCAGGTAAATTTGGTTCTGGGTTTTCTCTTAATGAGATATTTGAGAAAAGTACGCTGCATTCATTGTGAAGGATTTTCTTGCACCATATAGGACAGAGAGATCATGGACAGACTCAACTTTTTTTTTTTTTTTTTTTAAAGGAAATAACTTTTCAGACCAAAGAGTTATACAAACACCAGTGTCCTGACTTCCATCACTTCACTGTGTTGGGTCGTGGGAGGGGAGAATTTTTTCCCAGGGAGTAGATCCTTCTTGCTCCTTTCAGTGTCAATGCCAGGTCAAATTCAGCAGCCTAGTTGCTTCTCATGCTCAAGAGGGGATGGCTGGGCTGCCTTTTTCACATGCTGCTTCATGATCTTGGCAAATATGGGATCTGACTATGCATCAAGTCTGAGGAATCCTGCAGGAAACCTCCAGAGTGAGGATTTAACTTGTGATTAAAAGCAAGACAAGGCTGCATCCATATTAACGTTCTCTCTGCAAAATCCAAGAAGGTCTCCCAACTCTCTCCTCCCCAAACCTCCACCACTTTTCCTTTTTCTTTAATTTCTCAGCTAAAAATAGGGTGACAGAGGGACTGTGGGGTAAGCAGCTGGAGTAGAAAGGAGCCAGTTGCTATAGAAACCAATGAGCCACTTAGCAGCACTTGCCTTCCTCCTTTGCCTGTGGATTTATTTTTCCCTCTTGTTCATGAAAGGGTGATTTGGGGTGGCAGGAGAAGCCCCATACCCGCCAGGACTCAGCTGCCTGCCCCCATGGCCACCCAGGATGCCAACACGCCCTCAGGATCTTCCTCCCAAGCGAGGAAGGGGAGAGGGAGGATGAACTTCAGATGGAAGAAAGGTTTGGGCATCAATGCTTGTACATATACTGAGATTTTCCCCTCACCCTGGCATCTTGTTTTCCTCTCATGCTAGATAGCACTTGGTATTCGGTGCCCCAAATATTCAGAGGACTCTCCAGACCACTGGTGCCCTGTCCTGTCTCTAAAGATGGCTAATAGCAACAAAAGTAGCATATAACCATGTGTGGTATTACACCCCAGGCTTCAGTAGCCAAGACAGTAGTTTGGAGGTGAATACATGGGTTAGAAGAAGAGACTATTCCTCTCTTCTTAGGTCTTCCTTCCTTAAAGAAAAATTAACATTTGGGTGATTATTTAAAATAGATGCCCAACCTACTTTTGGTTCACATGGGGCTGAAGTTGCTTTAATTTCACTGCATATACATTTCTCAGTGGGGAAAACCTATTTCCTTGAAAGATCTGAAGCTCTAAATGGAATACCTGAAACATATTAAGCTATAATTTGGTTATACCTGATTCTCGTTTGCAGCGCTTGATATTCAGTAGTTTTTTTCTTTTTTTTCTTTTCCTTGAGACTGAAGAGACATACATTGTTAGGTAGCACATACTTCACTAAGTTTATTTTTAAACTTAGGAAATATTATCACTAGCAAAAAAGTACTAGATTGGCAGCTCTTGGAGAATGAAATCTTCTCTTCAGCCCTGACATGACAGAGCCAGTTTTGGCAAGACCTTCCCACACTCCTCCTAATCCATATGCTCCAAAAGTGGCTTCCTTGTAACCGGAGTCATGTGAAAGAGCCCCAACTGCTCACACCTGGATGCAAACCCCAGGCATCTGCTTGCAGGTGCTATTTTCTTTCTCACTCTGGGCTATGTGGAAGTAGTAATGGAAAAGCCAGACATGTATTAATGGGTGCTGCATGCATAGTAAAACTGTAAGGAATTTGCCAGCAGAACTATGCCTGATGAAGCTTGGTGATGCAGTCCTTCTCCGTCAGGTTGCAGATTACCAGAATTTCTGAAACCTGGGAGAAAAAGTCTGTCAGCTAGAAACAGATAAAATTGAAAGCAGTTTCTAGACATTTGGGCTGAATAGTTTTCCTCTCTGAAATTGAGTTGATTTCTCCTCTTAACATGAATGGAGGACTGAAACATAATAAATGGCATCACACAGCAGTACATGCAGGGAAGTGTAAATGTCAAATAATGAATCCTTATGACATACCTGCAAAGTCAAATGTATTGTTTAACTTCTGCTCATCAGAGAAGGTCAGGCAAGACATGTGTGACAGAGTTAAAACTGGATCAAATGTATACTGGGGAAGACCTGGAGACCTCCTTCACTGAGAAGTGGCATGGCTATCTCAAGGAGGCCATTTTGAAGCTGCTTATGAGAGGTCAAGAGAAAGTCCAGCTTTGACTCTTGATGCTGACTCTTAATATTACTTATCTGTACTACATCACTGATACCAGCAAGACCTACCTGTGTGAGCACTTGTGCAGCTGGGTGGGTCTGCTTCAGAATTGTATAGACCCATAATAGGGAGCATGGCAGAAATACAGAAAGGGTCATGTTGTGTTCTGGTGTTGTCCTTGTTGGCGCAGCTGTCTTTTTCCAGCCCTTGATGTCAAAATAATGCAAAACAACCTTGGGCTTTTGTTAATGTGTCACATCGGGGCCATTCATTTAGTCGCCCATGCTTTCTTCTCTCTCCTTCGTTCTGCCCAGGGTCCTGTGCAGCAACTCACGTGCAATTAACTGCTTTCCAGCTGTTAACTGAGACTGCAGTGCAAATATTGGATCTGAATTAGAATATATCCCCAGATTTAGGCAGCTTGATCCAGGTTTGGTGGTGGCCTATTTCTCAGTGAAATGTGTAACAGCAGCCAAGTGTCTCCTCTTGTATATTATTATGTTTCTTAATTTCATGGTGTGTTTTCTTTGTTTATTGTAGTAGCCTGAAGTCATGCATCAAAACTCTTACTGTATTCATGAAAACATACCAAAGGCGAGCTTCACTGGCTAATTAAATCTCTGTTGCACACTGGCATGACAAATATAGATTTAAAACAAATGATATTTTCTATTATAGAACTTCTCCTATTCTATTCACCTGATGTTATCAGAAGAGTCTGGCCCAGGAGGTAGGATGTGCTGAATGCTACACAGGAAGTTGGAGAAGCAAGAGTCTGGGGCAGGTGGGTACAAAAATAAAGAGATCTTTGTACACAGAGGGATTCCTGTATGCTAGAAGAAAAAGATAAAGGTTACAAAGCAAATTCTTCCATTGGCAAGATCAGAAGCTATGTGTCTTCTGTTCCCTTTAGGAGTCATTCAGAGCTGCAGCTTGTTGGCTGCAGAAAGCAAATGAGATTTGGGATGAGAAGAACTGAACCCCACAGCAACAGCTTGTGGTGGAGAGGAATGGAGATCTGTCGAGCACACTGAACATCAACAACAGATGGGTTTTTGTGCAAAACATGGTGCCACAGTTAGACTGGGAAGGAAAAGCGATGGCTTTCCATCTGAGCCTTAGAGCATTCAGGAGGAATAGATGTGTTCTTGATGGTTTGAAGTGGTGCGTGGGGATTGGCTCATGTCTCCTTCCTCTTCTTCCTCCTTCCCAAAGAAATCCTTTCACTTTTATCTATTTCCTCTAGGACCTTTGTCCATGCAGAAAATGCTATCTCCAGCCTCTGAGGGACTGATTTTTGCAACCTCCAATCCCTAATGCTACTTACTACTGCCAGTTAGCTGAGCTGAGTTTGATGCCCTTTTATTCAAGTCCACAAGCTGATGTCCACAGACTACTGTCTGGAAGCATCGCTTCTGGGAAACATATGGCAGTAGATGGAGTGTGCTGGGTAAGCAGAAGAGAACAGAAATGACTGGGAAAGAACTGGCCAAGCTGGATTCTTTGCAGGAACCAGGCCTGAGATGGTCTTGCCACCCAGCTGCTAGAAACCAAACACGTTTTTCCATTGACTGGGTCTTAATGTTGCTGGAAAACTCCCTACTTTGCACAGCATGAACAATTTGTAGAGAAATTCTAAAAAAAAAAAAAAAAAAAAAGGAAAAGTATTTACATATAAAATTATAGTGATATGGTTAATATTGTTTTCATTAGTTGTTTTGTGTAGCATCTCTGTTTTCAACTCTGGAATGAGTTTTTACACTCTTTGCTGTTCACCTGCTGAACCAGCTGATGGGGAAAGCAAAGAGAGAAGCAATGAGGTTTGGTAAATCAACCACTGTCTATATTGGGTCTAAGGAACCCCTGGTTTATTTAGCTGTTTTCTCCATTAAAGGGAACCTAATAGAGCTAATATTTTTGTTTTCATTACCATTAGATGCCAGGAAGGAAAAGAGTAGATTTTATACCTTTCTCACATGTACTGAAGAGCCACAGAGCTGGATCAGGCATAAAATCTCCCTGGAGGAGAATGGAAAAGGATGCACCCATGCTGATCATGGATTCAGGAGGACAGCATGGCATCAGATGACATCTGTTTTGTATTTTAAGATTTCTTTAGAACCTTGAAGTAGAATGTTGTTACCAGAAGAATACAGTCCTGCAGTTTAAGAGGAACTGTATTCCATAGAAAATTCTGCTGCTGAGGAAAATGTGGGCCTTTTCAGAAACCCTCCCTCCAAGGAGTAAAACTAAATTCCAGACTCCATGATATTAAACACTAGGGGAATGGGTTCAACTCTGTTGCCCTTTTCGGTGAGATTGCAGCTGACAGGAGGATATGTGCAGTGAGTAACGTGATGTGGGATAATGCATGCTGAACACTCCGTGCTGGAAGACTTACATATGGCTCTTGCTCTAAACAGTGTCTTCAGACATAGACGGTGGCTGTTGGCTGAAATTTTTGTAATGTATAATCTTTGATGGGAAGTAGGGGCTTTGCTTCTGCATAAAACTGCATCTGCCATTGCAGACTGCTGGGCATGTTCTGTGCATAATGTTCTGGTGTTACTGCATGTGTACATTGCTAATGCCTAGACATACTTCTGAAGTTATAAGGATTTTTTTCTTCGTTATGATCTGGTCTAACCACAATTCCTCACCGAAGTGTAATCTCAACTAATTGCACTTCAGAGCAAAAAGATCTGATTAATTCTTTGTTTAAAGGCTGTAAATATACTTTCTTCCATCTCTCCCCCCTTCATCCTCAGATAACTCTAGCATTACACCTTTGCAAATTTTTCCTGAGACTTGCTGAAATATTTCATCACTGGGATGAGTCGTGTATGTGCAGTTGTGCTTCAGAGCCAATGGAACTGTTTGAGACTTGTTCACTTTGCAAACAAAACAAGGCCTGGCTGCTTTGTGTTGTTCTCCTTTCTAGGCTGTTAACTCTGGGTATTGTTCACTGTCAGTGCTAGCAGAAAATTAATTAACTTAAAATATGGCTCCTTTGAGCAACTGAACAAAGAAGTTTAAAATGAGAGCCCCTTCTCAAAATAACTTACTGCGAACCATTCAGACCACTGTATTTTCTTTGATGCTTTGGATTGTGACAGAAAGGAATGGTACAAACGTAAGATATTAGCTCTGTTCTGTGTTCAGGCCAGCTGATAACAGCAACTGTCCTCTCCTTTCATTGATGTACTTGTGAGATCCGTCAATCAGACTGTGTGTCAGCAGCACAAGAGGGGGAGGGTGCAAGTGTGTTTATTTTTACTGTCAATTGTATTTGCTAATGAGACAGAAGTCCATTACTAGAGAGGGAGCCTGTGTGAGTTAGTGACTGAGTCAATTCGTTATCAAGTGCTGGCTCTCGTGCCAAGAATTGCTTGGGAGAACTGAAAATCATCATTCTTCCACCCACAGCTCCCCTCTGTCTAACCTTTCACATTCACTCCTGATATTAGCTGGAGATCACAGCTGCTGGGAAACTGGCAGATACAATTTTACAAATGGATGTTGTCTGATGTCAGCCTTTCCTCCTCCCCTCCCCGAGCATCTGACATTTCTCAACCAAACGGACAGATGATAGAGCAAAAGTGGGATTATTTCTTTATGTTTGTAATAATAATAATGACTTATTTTAAAAGTGCTTTTGCTCAGTAAGGAGGGGGGATATAATCACATTCATCCAGCTTGCATTCTCCTCTCATCTGCTGTTTTTTTTTCCTGACCCTCAACATCCTCCTATTTCCACTTGATTTTCTCCTCTTTCTTCTTCCTTTTTGCCACTTCTCATCCCTTGCACATTATATTGCTTTGGTGGTGTCCCCCTCACCTGAGATCAGACATGGTCCCAGTGCGCTTTGGCTTTACAAACCGTCCCTCTGTGCTTCCTAGTCTCTTTTCCTGAACTGAATGTCTTCCTGACCCAGCCTGCTCTTCACAGGGCATGTTTCTTACTACCTGGGGAGATATGCTTCATGCCTACTGGAAACAACAGTGTATGGTAGCTGCCTTTGATGTGAGCAGAGTTACTGCTACCTGCAAATGCTGAATAGAAACTAGTCTCCCATGCTGAGAGCTCTCGGAGACACTGCCTCACCACTGCTTAAAGCAGGCGAAGCCTCATTTTGCATGAGGCAGGACATCACAGCCCTAAAAAAGGATGAAATCACGACAAACTCCAAAGACTTGGGAAGAATTTGGGGCCATCTGGCAGACAGCATCCTCAGCTACAGTCTTTCAGGAACGTGCTCATCCACAGCTGTCTGGTGACAGAGTGCAGTCTGCAGATCCACCAACAAAGCTCCTGCTTTGTCTCCTCATGCTTCTCATCCACTGCTGACCAAATCCAGGCTGGGCTATTTCTGTGGGAACAAACCCCAAGATAGTATCATTACATGTAGGTTAACATATGTAACCTGCACATACAAATTGCCTCAACTGTACCTCCAGAAAAGCCCTCGTTTTTACTTCAGATTCTCTTTGTGCGTTGCAACATCTTTCTCCAGGTTTTCTCTCCTATAGTTTCCAATGGAGCAATTCCTGTGTGATTCAGGAGGTGATTTTTGCATCGTTTCATTATTTCACACCCCTTCCTGAACTTGTCTAGCCTGCCCATCTGGCTGATCTGGTTGGAAAAGGTCTCCTTATCACCTCACACAATTTCTCTGTGGTCTGGGTCTGTGCTGCCTTGCCTCTCTGGACAGTTCATAGCTCTTAGCCAGGACCCTAGTTTCACTGAGGAGATGTCTACTGTTTTTTTGTAGACTCTGAAAGTGACTGGAAAACTGTTTTTAAACTGGGAGAAAGGACAGAGGAGCTCCTGTTTACAGAGGAGGGAGCAGATGTTCTGTGCAGTGCTCCTCCCTTGTCACTTTCGGGTAAAATGGGTTGACTTCATTTTACTCCACTCACTTTTAGCATTGCAGGCATGGAAAAGGGAAAAAGTGAGATTCCAAACCCCTTCTCTCCCTTGGGCACGAAAGAATCAGGAAGGCTTGAACGCTGCTGTGGTTGTGTAGTTTCACTCCATCCTGTTCCACCTTTTTTCACCGCAACCTACGTGGTTGGTTTTGGTAGGGGTTGGAGAACAAAGAGGAATCTCAGCAGAGGCAGGCCAAGGAGTAAGGGTGAGAAGTAGGAAGTAACCCCTATGATCCGGGACAACACCAGGAGAGGTGGGGCTGAGAAGTTAATAATTCACTGCTGGTCTTGCAGATGAGGACGTGTGTGGGGTGGAGGGAATTGCTCACACTTGTGGAGAGGAGTTGGATTTTCTGCATCTCTGAGTGGCCAGTCACTCCAGAGGTTATCCAAAGTCACCATCTGCTTCTGGGAATGCTGGTGACTGTATGAATGTTACATGCTGTGGAGCTGGAAATTGAGTGCTCCAAAGACTGTTCAAACACAGGAGCATTTCCAAAGGGAAAAATATTAAGACCTTGTAGTGACTTTTTCTGGAATCCAGCTCCTGTTTTTTTCACTCTTTGTGGCTGGCTGTACTGAACTTACTTTCCTGAACCTCTTCACACTATTAATCCTTACAATACCCCACTTGTAAGCTCTACACCCCCCCACACTCCCCCCATCCCTTACAAATGCAAAAGCTGTCTGACAGAGGAGATTAAGGGACTTGCCCCTAGACAGCATGAGGCAACTTTCTGGTTCAGGTTCCTTGCTCTTGTCTATTATATCTCCTAGACATATACTGCTTCTGACTCCTTTCCTCGTGTATCGCCTTACTTTATTCTACTTATCTACCATGGTTAGCATGAAACCCTCCTTTAGTGTTGATTTAGCCATATGAGAACAGTTTTCCTGCTTTTTTGCCTCAACTAATTGCTTTTTAAAAAATTTCAGCTGAAAGTGCATCTTCATAGCCTACGCTCTTGAATTTTTCTCTTCCTCTGCAATTATTTACCCCTCAAAAGTGGTTTTATTTAGCTACAGTATGTACATTAAATATGAAAACGTGGTTGGCTTTTTTAGAATAGTTATTATTGGATGATTTCAGATTGCATGATGAACATGAAGCAAATAAGTTTTGCTAAGTAGATAGATAGTAATAGTCAAGGGTCACTTCAATATTTTACAAGCATCTGGCTTAAGGTGACACAACCTTTGAGGGTATAGGTTATAGAATAAAGTTGAGTTATAATTTGCCAGGGGATGTTTTCTGGTCTTTGTCTTTCTTTAGTAGTTTCTTTAGCTCCTCTATGTCATACACTTGGCTCCCAGCATGATCTATGGTACAGCCCAGAAGGTAGGTTGGTGAGGCAGTAAGAGGACTTATGTCCTGCAGAGGGGATTAAAAAGCAATATTTTGTACTTAGCTGGGTAGATGAGCACAGAAAAAACCAAACTCCAGACCTGGAGAATATGCCTCTAAAATTCAAAGTAGTTTAAAAACCTTCTCAGTTAAGCTTGACCTAAAATTTGCTGGAGCTGTAATTTAGATCAGATTTCAGGCAACCAGAGCCACTTTTGCTGAGTGGGTTCCAGCCTTACATGAAACAGACTTTGTAATGGGCTGGATAGAAACACAGCAGATATCTGATCTCTGTGGCAGCACAGTTGATTCTGGGATCAGTTTATCTGAGCTGAAACTGGTTTGAATTACGAAAAAATGTTTGTTTTTACTGCTCTGATATAACAACATCCTTCAATACTGGGGCAGACATGGTTTGTCCCAAGCACACTGTTCTCCCCAAGACTGATTGTTTCTCCCCAAGACTCTTGGCTTTGTCAAAAGCCTATAATGCACTGCATGTACTATTCTCATTACTATTTTTATATAATATATATCTACTTCATATTACTTCTATATAATTTTCTACACTTGTGCATGCTTTTCAGTGTCTCAGTTCATAAGGCAGCAAGATTAAAACCTTCTTTTTTATTTGGTAGGGTGTTAGGACTTTTCAGCCTGGAAAAGAGATGTCTGTGTAGGGCATGACAGAGGTCTAGGAGGGATCACAGAGACGGGTAGGAAATTACTATTTTCTCTTAATATGAAAAGTAGGAATCCCCGGTAAATTTATCAGTCAAAACTGAAAAGAGGCACTTTTTTTCATCTGGTGCATGCATAAATTGCAGAATTCACCGGATGGTGTGAAGGGCAAAATTATAAATAGTTCTAAAAGCATATTGACACATTTATGGAAAAAAAAAGAAGGCCATTAAGATCTACTAAACACATTGACGCAGATGTGATCTTTGGCTCAGGAAACTCTCAGCTGCAGATAATCTGGATGCTGGGAGAATACAGTGGGAGAAGGATCACTAGATATTTGCACTGTCTTTTCCTAAGCCTTTGCTGGTTCTTGCTGTATTCGGAGCACTGGGCTGGGTGGTCTGTTGGGTCCAGTGCCAGACCTGCTTTAACAGTCTTAGCAATATTTCTTCAAGAACATTAAAACAGCTTGTTTGGACTTAAGCATTGGTGTTTAACTTCCCCAGTAGAGAGGTTTTTTAACTATCTTGTCAGGAGTTGTTCCTAATATGATCAACAGACAACAACAGTATCTCTGAAGTTAGGGCAGTCAATAACCATTTGGAAGAAATGTTAACATAGCTTGATTAAATATTAATGTTATGAGTCATAGGGAGTTCTTGGAAATTAGGAAGAATGGAAAGAAGCCTTAACTCTTGGTGGAACCCTGTGAAGGGAGTTATGTGTTTTAGGTAAGTCACATATCCCGTATGTGTCTGAGAAATACCCAGGACAAGGGTCTAGCCTGAAATCTGGATCTTTGGTATGAGGACTGTGTTCTAGCATCTTTTTAACTGGATGATGTAGAGAGTGAACTTCTGGAAGCTTAACTATAGCAAAAGTCCTGCTTTCTTCAGTTGCTGTATGCCTATTTCTAAGCTTAGAAATTCTATTTTTAATATGTATAGTAGCAAATACACTATATCTTTAATTTTATCTTAAACTCTTTGTTTGCTATTATCAGTGCCTTCAGGGAAGGTTGAACTCCAGAAGCTCTATTCCCAAGGGAATGTTAAATCATAAATGACTCTCATGGTGTCCTGGGACAAATTCAAGCTCCCTCATTAAGCTTGCTGAGATTGTATGAGATCTGGTAACACAAGATGTCAACCTGAGAAAGGCATTTTCCATTAACAAAATTTACACAGACTACTGTTAGCATGAAGTGAAACAGTGAGATGAGTTTCTGAACCTTAAGGCTCTTTCATGAGTTTACAAAAGCAGAACAAGCAAATTTTGAAATGGTTGGGAGCTGCAGCAGAGGCAAGTCTTAGAGAAAATTAGTGCAGTTGGAACGGCATAATGCACTTTTTTGCTGCTTTTGATTACTGCGGTGCTTTTTGTTCTGACCAGCAAAACCTCCTCCTTCCTTGAAGTTAGCAAAGACATTTGTTTTGAAGAAAGGGTGCCAGTATTGTGTAGATGGGTACCAGGAGAGTAGACGTCTGGTATAATGAAAAGCAGATTTTGTAACCATTTATGATGTTCGTAATGCCTGTTTAACTTGAGAGCTGGAATATGTCATGAAAATAATGAACATTTCATGACTCCCAGTAACCTGATCTTTGATTCATGCTCAGGGATGTGCCATGGGAATACCAAGAACTACATGCACCACATGCCCCAGCTCATTGCTTTCCTGTTGGAACTCCTTTCAGCTTTGATCTCTTTTGCCTTTCTCCATGTTTCCCACCAAAAAGGCTAATCTACCTGACAAGTGGTTGTGTCTGACATGATACCCAGCTGCCCTCTCCCTTCCCTTCCTCATGCAATATATACTAAAGAGATTCTCATTATTGTTCTCTGGTAACCAGGCAACCATGGAATGTCAGCTTGGCATAAATAAATAAATAAAAAAGGCATACATATCTTTGTGATATATTTAAATCTACATACGTGTATACATATTGATATATGAGGCCATCTGAGCACATCTGTACATGTGTGAAATCTGACTAAATGTGACAGTACTTTGCAGTTTCACCTGTGATCTTGAAGCTTTTTTTTAAGCATACCCATGCTCTTGTGATGGAAATATTATCACTACCTCTAAGTGACAGGTAAGTAAGCTGCTAAGGTATAAAGAAATAAAGTGACATTTCAAGGTCACAGAAATACCCAGCTGAAAATGCAGAAATAGCTTCTTGAAAAATGTGTGCATGAATATCCTGTACCAGATCCAAATCCTTCATCCCATCACTATTTCCAGAATTGCAAACAGCAGACTGGTGTCTCCCTGTCTTTTCTCTGTGTGTCTGCTCCTCTTTTCCTCTCTCATTTTGCTCACTCACTGCATTGCTGTTGTTCCCCAGATTTTCCTATTGTTCACCAGTGACTGCTCCCCTTCAACAGATGTCCTTTTACTTCATATTGACACCTTTTCCATAGACCCTCTCTGACTTATTATTCCTCTTCATTCACTGCCACATCTCCTTTCTGCTCTCCAGCTCTACTCTAGCTAACTCTTCTTCCACCCTTCACCCACATATACAGAACTTGGCAAGATGCAGAAAATGGTCATTCCAAGAGAAACTGGTGGCGTGTTGTTGAAGCTGGGAGTGGCCACAGGCTGCAAGGAAAAGCACTCCTAAGTCAGTGGTGGAGAATTCCTTTCAGTGAGAATGAGAGGCACAAGGATTACCTGGGGAGGAAAAAAAACCCCCCACCAAATTTGGTTGTTCTCCTTATCTCCTCTCCTTTCCAGAGGATTTCAGAAAGTTTGTGCCCTGTGAAATGCAGCTGTGCACGTATTCGTTATGAGCCAGACATGCGTCCTTGCTGTGGCAGTGCAGGACTAGCACCTTGGTACTTCAGCACCCGCCAAGAAATTTCATTATGTTAAAAAAGCCCTTTAGAGAGTTGTGGGCTGTTCTCAGCACCCTGCCTACAGGATAAAGCTAGAGTGTCCTTGAGCACTCATAGTCCCTTGGTGCCATCACAGACCTTTCCCAACATCAGTTCCAAAATAAAGCTCACCTCCCTGGGAATTCTGCAGGATTTTTCTGTGTCCTGCTAGTGTGTGTTTCCCAGTGGCTTAACCAAAATACTGTTTGCATGCTGTTCAAGACCCAGGACAGAAAATGAGTCAGGCAAATATCAGGTTTCAATGGATGTCTTGAGCTCTTCCTTGGTTACCTAGAGAAGAATTCAGGTTTCTCAGGCTAAGGACCATTACACTGAGTTGTTCAGCACTGAGAGAAACCAGATCCCTAGTTAAAATTAAGGATCAAGGGCTGGGGAGTCGACATTTTTTGTTCATGTAATGTGCACCTGACAAACAATAGCAAAGGGGTATACATGCAGTTATATGCTAGGGGTCCTGAATTTTAGTTAGGGATATGTTTATGCAGGCAAGAAGTTTGCTCTAACATCATAACTACAGCTTATCCTGTGTAAATTGAGTGGGCTTAAAAGAGGAGTGGGAGGAAAAGAACTGCAGCAGAGCTGGAGGCAAAGAGGGCAGGAACAGCTACCTTAAAGCGTGACTACTTAAAATTTCCTGACCCTTGTGAGCACCACTCCTCTCCCTTAGCTGAAAACACACATTCAAGGCTGTGTATCTGAACAGATTTTCCATCACGCCCATTCAGCCACGACAATCTTCATCAGGTCCATTGTAAGTCAGGAGAGAAATCAGGACAGATTCTCAGCTGGCTGCAGAGACCAAAGCTGCCACCATCCTTTTGGGACTGCATTCAGAGCCCGTTGCTGATGACATGCCAGCAGCAGGCTGACAGGACTCGATAAGTGAACGTGTAAGAGATGCAGTCTTTCCAGTGAGGCAAAACCTCACTGCCTCCAACTCCCTGCTTCCCCTGAGGTGTTGTGGCTTCTTGTCCATGCACAGTGAGCACTGAGAAAGCAGCCTGCCCTCCCATCCTTTCTGTAGTCAGGGAACAACAGCAAATGCTGACCTTGGGAGTCTCTGTGAGAAGAACAGGAAGGGTCAGGGTGCTGGATGTCCTGTGATTATCCTGACCATCACAGTGTTAGTATAGCCTCCAACACAGATTTATGCAGTGCCAACTTGCAGACAAAGGCTGTTTCTAGCTCACAGATGGCTTTGTCCGGGGAGGTGGTTCAAGGAGATTGAATGGGTAGAGGAGGAGGGTAGCTCTAGGGATGTGAGCCACACTGTGCCACTTGCCTTGAAAATGGACTCTGGTCCATTTTAGCTTCTGGAAGCTAAGCCCCCTAATTGCTAGTGACTGAGGGCCAGGGAAGGTGTAGAAATATCTGTAGAAAGATCACAAGGGAAGGCAGGTGAGTCTGGTCCCTGACTTGACCAGTCAGGCTAGGTCACCCAATGATGTTAAAATGCTCAAAAAATAGAGGTAATGGTTTCCTACAGTAATTCCTCTTTTGCCTTCTACAGGGAAAGATTTGGGGCAGCTGGTGTTGTATCTCCATCTACCAGGAAGCAACAAGTCAGGCTCCACTGTCAGTCACAGATGGTGTAATTAATTCTTCTAGGTAGTGTAATTAGTCCGTCCTATCAGCTACATATTTTTTCAGTCAAAATTATGCTAAAGCTAATAATACATAAACCACAGAAAACAAAAAGAAACCCAAAAAAAGGGGAAGCAATAATGGGAGGAGAAGGGATTAGCACAAAATTTACCAGTGTATAATTTTTTCTTGTTGTAGATTTCCTCTCCCCTTCAGCTTTAAACACAATTCAGAACAACTGGTGAATGTAGCAAGCAGAATGAATACAAATTGGCTTACTTTAAATAGCAGCATGTAGGACTTAGCCAAAGTCTGCTTTCAGATGCTGAGGCGAGATAAGGCACAGATCCTGCAACGAACTCTGTGCAGGCATTGTGTCAGGGCTGGGCTTTGGCACCATGCTGTGCCCAAAAGTCTGAGGTATAGGAAGGCAGCGTGTCCACTGCCCATGTGTGCTCCTCTTTGACTGGGGTCCCAGCAGGGCAGACCTGAAGGCAGGGCTGTGTGGAAACCTCGGTATAACTCTCCTGCAACACAACGTGGGGTTCCTTGTCTATCTCTGCTTCTGAGCAAGGAAGAGGTACCCAGAAACAGTGGTCACAGATTTGGGCATTGGTCCCCAAAGCAGGGAAGGGCTGGGTGACATGGGACAGTGCCCATAAAAAAGGTTTCATGGCCACCCTTGGGTGGGGGACTGTTGCTTGAAGATCCTTGTGAACTTGTTTCCTTTCCAGCTCAGATGCTAATGCAGAGCAGCTCTTTCAGATCTCCAAAATGTAGCTGCCCGGGGAATTTCCTTGGGTCTTAGATTTGAGGGCTGAGCCTAGAGAGAGGGAAAAGAAAAAACTACTAGGTGAAACCTTCCTCCACCATGACATAAATTGCTTCCCCAGAGATTGGGCAGGCATGGGGAGGAGATGATAGCTGGCCTGAGCAATCTGGAAAAGGGGCCTGTGGGGCTCTGCAATGAACTCTGCTGTTGTCATGTCGCTCCCTCTGTCCCCGAGTTCTTTTGGCCCCCCAGCTTGCCCAAAGCATCCCACGGACTTGCAGTGCCCAGGTGGGAGGGATTTTGTGAAGGGACAGGGATGCTGTAGCACAGCTGGGGAGGACTTCTGTGAGCAGGCCATGTCTGGCTCTCTATGGTGGGAAGGAAGGCAGTGAGTGATTTTGCAAAGAAAACTGGTGCTGAGAACATGAGGCTATTTTGGGCAAAAAAGAAAATTCAAAGCAGACTGCACGAGTCAGTCTCAGTAATGAGGGACTTCTGAGCACAGTCGATCTCTGTAATCACTTCTGTGTGAGCTCTCCAGGGCTGGGCAAGCTCCTGAAGGTCCTGTGGGGCTGCACAACAGAGATCAGCACATGTTGCCTTGGAGCACCCTGTGCTCACAGAGCTCCTGGCCTGGGGTAGCCCTATGAGCCTGATGCCCCATGGTGCCTTTGTGGCTCAGCCTCACTGCTGAGTGACCCCATGGCAAAAGGAGAGGGGGAGTGGCTGAGTCCCTGTGAGCGCAGAGAGCCTGTTTCCCTGGAGATAGAGCTATCTCTTTCTAAGAGTGGATTTAGCCCAGATGGGAAAAAATTGCTGAGCGGGAACAAAGTCCTTTTTTTAGAGCTTGAGGAGGCACAGCCTTCCCTAGTGCTGACCCTCAAGTCTCTGAAAACACCCTCTCCTCTGGGAAGAGGTGGTGGGCAGCCTGGCTATTCCCCCTGATCCTAAGCCTGCCACCAGCAGCAATGGCTGCAGCGGTGTGTCCTTGGAGAGGGTAAAAGGTTCTGGCCCCTGACGGGGTCCGTCCCCTGGGTAGCTCTTGGTGTTACACCTTCCAACCCTCTTAGTGGCTGCAGTTCAGCCAGCTGAAAATCAGCTTTGGTGGTGCTCACTTGCTGTTCCTCAGTGGGCATGGTGGCAACAACAGCCTCGTGGCTACCCTTTGACAGAGCACTTTGTGCTGCTTGGTGAGAGGTAGGTTCAGGGTAAGCTCGTGCACTGGAAATGACAAAGTCTTTGGTCATAGATGAGCTGGTGCAGAGCTCCTGACATGCAGACCAAAGCACAGGAGCCCACTGACCTGCAGTGTGGCTCAAGAGAGAACTGGATGTGTCCCTCACCTCCATGAGAGGCGTTCATGCTTTCCCAGGAAGGCTGAAGTGCAGAAGGGACTCTGCTATCCATGAACTTTGTCCTTTAGAAACTCAAATAGCTTCAGGCACTGCATCCATCCTTAATCTCCCTGGCAATTTAGTTTCTGTCTTTCTCATCTCATTTTGCTTCAATGTCTCTCCTAACACCCCCCCCATCCATCCGTCTGTCTTGTTGCTAGGTGAAAAACTTGGAGCAGCAGCCATGGAAGCTGACTCATGGCCCATACATGGGAAATGGAGACACTAAGTATTGCAAACTGCTCCACGCCCTCACTGCCCTGCTGGGCTGCAATTGCCCTCAGCACCTTACCTGGAATCCCTACACATACACCCATGCTGCTCCTTGGCCTGGGAGAGCTCAGCCTTGCTGTGAGCCTGAGCTGTGCAGGGAGCAGGTCTACTCTCAGCTTTAATGGATCTGGTTGTGTTTCCTTGACTGACCTTGTACTTCATTTGTGGTTGTTAGGGGACTGCTGTACTGGCTTTGCTCAGGTGTTGTGCCTGTGTTAGTTACAGTGTGGTCCTGCAGTCCCCACCTTTTGTCACTTTTCCTTGTGAAGCAGCCTGCCCCTTCTGCTCCCTGAGAACCTGAAGGAACCTCCCCAAAATGCTGCTCTTTCTTTTTCTTCATCAGGAGTATTTTTCAAGGCATTACTGGAAAGAGCACTGCTACTTTTTTGGCTTTCCTTAAGCCACTGCAAGAACATTCAAAATGTGGCTATAAGGAGTTGGCTGCTTAGCTTCTTCCTGGAGACCAAAAACTCAGTATAGCTATAAGCCTCTTACTGTTTTTCTGGTAATCTTGAAGTTCCTCCTAATTCTGCGTTACTGTCCTTTTATGATAGTGACCTGAAAACCATCTGCAGCAACATAGATGATATTGCACCTTGGACCATGTTTCTTGCACAAAAGGGCGTTGCAAAGCAGTGAATACAAGTGACCATAAAGAGATGGGACTTGGGCACTGTGATGCTGAATGGTTCAAGTAGAAATATGGACTGGGGGGGGAGTGGGATCATAGCCAGTAAAATGGTATTAATATTATTAATATTCTCTTCAAATTTTTCTTGAGAGTTGAAATTATGCAGCAATTTATGGTGTCCCTGATGATTTTTGTTCACATTGTTAAAGAAGACCTGATCACCAATGGCAATTTTTGGCACATAATGGCAAGAATTTAGGGTGCTGTGTCTGTTCAGTTTCACATATCTCTAGAAGGCTAGTGTGATGTCTAAACACCAGCTCTGGAGCTGTCAGCCTGGCTTACAGAGGCTATTGGAGGGGATGCAGAGGAATATAGCTCTCCATTATAGCTTTCCATTCCTGCTTCTGACCTCATCTGAGCACTAAGGATACTTCAAATTCATACTCTTAAATCTTCCTAGAGTGCAGGACCAAAGGCTTGATTTGGAGGCAGGTTAATTTGGCAGAATAATTACTCTTCTCAGTATCATGAGAGAAACTAATTTATATGTGTAATTTTTGGGTTTTGTCATGACTACTCATTGCACAGGACAGGAGCTCATTACATGCTGTTGAAGCAGCTTGGGCGGAACTCAGAGAGATTTGCATGAAGATAAAAGGATTGACTGTTTCAGGGTCTTGCCCCACTCTAGGAAGAGTAGTGCTTAAGTGACTAGAGTCAATTCCATGAGATGCAGTATTGTGATGTATTACATTTTACATTAATAAAATTAAGTCCATTTCTTCTCTTACGTATGTGTATAGTATGCTGTTTGAAATAGTAGATTTTTTTAATGTTTCAATAGCTTTTTATTAAAAGAAAATGGAAATGGAAACCACATTTCTTAAATGAATTTTATCTCTATGGTAGTTCCAGCAATTCAGATCTGTGTCAGTGCCAGTTTATTGCAGTCTATTTTCTCCTCAGTGAGCATCTGCTTAACAGTTCAGTGCAGATACAGACAGATAGGAACATTCTAGCACGCACCTAACTCCACCCTGGGGCATGGCAGAAGTTACTAAGGGTACTAATCCATCTTTTGAAAGCAGAAAGATTTTGGTCAAGCAAGATGTTTTGTCCATTGAACAGGTTAAAATTGTCTTGGAATAACAGAAAATGATGATTGTGCGCTCTCCTTCCACTCTATCCTTAACTTATTTTTCCCTAGAAGCAGTATTTAAACAAGTTGTTCCGTAACATTTATATTATTCTTTGTACACTTTACCCTGGTCTGCATATCATCGGTCTTGTAATGTAACTGAACTGCTATGATCTATGACAAGTTGCAGAGCAGTAAGCCATGAAACTCCCTCAATTCATGTTTTTGCCCTTCCTCTTTCTCTACATTGACTACAAGATTAAGTTATTTTTTTAAGGTTTATTCACTCTCAGGTCAAGAAATGAATCTTACTATCAGGTGGAAAATAAGTACAAGATTGAAAGTAAAGTGCTCTTGTCTGTGTTTATAGAATTGTTTAAGAAATACCATTTTGGTTAAGCAGAGCATGGAAACAGATATAATTATCCATGCTATCTAGACTGGAAAGAGTGCTGCGAGGGAGGAGGAGGAGGATGGCTTCCTGCTCCAGTAAAGGCAGGGCGGTTTCCCACAGTGGAAGAACTGTCCTTGCTGTTTAGCAGTGCCCAGTCAGCCACAGCTTCGTGGAGCCAGATAAGGCCAACGTTCTTTGAACAACAAAGCATGGAATAAGAGTCCTCTGTTCTTACTTTTATGCTCCTTAAAGAAATAAAATTCTTTTTGATATGTTCCTCTGTCAACAGGCTTTATTGGAGCAGTAATCCCAGAAGGGAAGGATCTATTTGTAAAGGTCCTCCTGCAGGGTTGGGACGTTGCTGAAGGGACCTTCTAGGTCACTGGGCTCAGTCCCATCACTCTGAGAGGCCCTACCTTATACAGGCACACAGGTAGGTACTTGCTGATGGTGATGCTGCTTCTGGCATGCATTTGCAGAACTACACTTACCTAGAGGGGTGCTTGAGTGCTGGAGCCTGTGTACTTGGTGGAGAAAGAGGAATGTGTCCAGAGCAAATAGACCCATTTGCTATCAAACAAACAAGAATTGTTTTGCCAAATTAAATGTTCATACTTTCAACTGGAAAAACACATGATGAATTATATATGCTTCAGATATAGGATTTCAAAGTAATTCTCAGGCTTCCTACTGCAGTGTCACAATCTGAGTTTGATGAAGGGAGCTGGCTTTTCTCTCCTACAAGAGACCATTGCAGGGACAGATAATTTTTCTTGCTAGTAGAAGGTATGGCTTCATATACTGGAGGTATATGATGAGGCAGGGAAAAATCATGAGTGGCTTTGGATCTGTACTTGGCAGCACTAAGGGCAGCCAGACCAAGGCTTTCTGCTGTACCTTGGTTTTGATTTTTTTCCCTCCCAAGCCTTATCTTACATTGTAATTTTTCTCCTGATACTTGTCACAGCAGTGGGAAGCAGGAGGGAGTTTATTCAGGTTTCATAGCTCCCCATTCTTCCTACTTAGTCAGTTGTGTCTCTTCCTGTCAGACAAGTTAGATACCTGTGCCACTGCCCTGGTGCTGGTACAGCCCTGACTTTGAGGTCACCCTCCTCTGGCAGCTGATAGAGCATTGCCTTAGCATTGCCCACACTGCTGGCTGTTGCTTTAGGCACACAAGAGAGTTGGAAAGGCCACCACTCACTTCTCTGCCAAAGGTGTGGTACAGCTGTCTTCAAGAGCAATAAGGCTAGAAATCCCTCTGGAGAGGAGAAGCACTGGTGAGGATAGAGTAGGGTCCCCACAGATAAGGAGCGACTCTTGGGGCATAGGAATCCCTCAGAGAGTTGGCAACTGGATCTCCTAGGTGTACTACAAGAAGTTTTGAGGAGAAAAATTAATCTGCATACCATTTAGATGGCATTCACTCCACGCTGACATGTAGTGGGAGACTGGTGTAGGGAGAGGCTTCAATAGGAGGTGTGCAGAAACCCACCCTCTGAACATCTCTGGCTGAAACTCCCACTCTGTTACAGCCAGAAAAGTCTTTTAGCTCCTTGCGTCCCTGTGACCTTGGTTTGGCAAAGAGTGAATACAAAGCGAGGAGCAGCTTAGTGCTCAGAAGTGTAGCTAGTTAACTACAGCTGTCTTAGATCACCCTTCTTCGAGATCTACAGATTGCAAGGCAGGAATGGGGGTGGGGGGAGAGGATTTAGTCAGCTGATGAGCCTGGCTTCTATGTCTCTTTTAAGAAAGCGGATTTATTGGTATTAAACATGTCTCTCTTAATGTGGGTGATTTAAAATGGAAATTGCCTTTGAAAGGGGATTTCCTATTAACTAGCTGAGAAAGAAAAATAGGATAATACCATCATCCCTATACAGGGTCCGTAGATGAGATGCAGGAACAGAATTATTTGGTTAACTGCTGCTTCTTCAGAAATTATAGCTTCTCTGTGGGAGTGAACCTTGCTCAAATTCCTCCATGAGGAATGGTTGTATAGATGCTTCTACAAAGTTATTTTTTATGGAAAAAGCAGCAACCTTACTGGGTCCTTTGGGGTTCAGGTAAGAACACACTAAATACTAATTCTGAGGGCAGGATCAGGAATGTGTCCAGCTCTTCCAAGTGTTATATTTGAGGCCAGATGGAGACAGAGATGCTAGAAGACTGGAATGAGTATTCACTTTTGTTACCATGCAGTTAATGCCAATCAAAACTTGGATTAGTTAATGATCTTAGCAAGAAAAAGAAAGCCTTGTCTATACCCAAATTTGCACTAGTTTAGTTCAGGTTGGCCCAGTTATCAATTTAATTAAGTCTATGCAGCCTCTTTATGTGGAAGAATTGATTTACTTAATCTGAACTCTTTAGCTTTGGTTAAAATACATCTGTACAAGGGCATGACTTTATAGCCAATGGAGATGGAGGTGGATATATGTAAGGTAGGTCTGGACAGACCAAATCCAGAATTCCTATCAACCAGCTAGTGCACATGGGCAGGGCAATGCCACATTAGTATCATTATATGCCACAATTAAGATTTTCTAATGTCTGTGTACTATATCATGAAGCAGTGTAGACATGCCCTGTCAAATCTAGCAATCAGTTTGGGGACCAAGGCCCTTCCCCAAGTCATTCAGTCAGGGCACAAAGCAACATGATTGGAAAGAAGCAACCTCTAATTCTTCTGTCTTTAGGTGGTCAACTTGGAGCAAACCATGGGGGTGATCCCAGCCCCTAATGGTGATCACCTGGTAAAAACAGTGTCAGCTGTCGGGCTTGCCCTCATATGACCACCCATACCAGACAGATGGTGCCAGCATGCACCTGAGCTCAGCCTTCTCCTGAGGTGGCTTCTGAGATTGCCCAAGGCAGCCTGGGGAGCCCCTTTCTCAGCTGTGCTGACTATAGACAGTACTCGGCTCACCCTGAAATCTCTACCCCCTCTGAACTCAGCTGACTGCAGGCAGCAAGGCCAAGCCTTCAATTTCTTCTGAGTGCCATGAGTGCCATCCAAGAGTTTACTGCCTCCCAGTTGCTCACTGTATCTGCTTAAAAACTCCAGAAGAGTGAAGGACAGATGTGACCTTCTGTTTCCAGCTCTCTCATATAGGAAGTTATGTGATGGTAAGACAAGGAATTTTGGTGTTTGGGAACCACTAATGCTGGTCCCAGGAGGTGCTGTGACTGGCACCTGAAGAATAGCAGAAGAGCCAGATGGAATAAAGAGCAGCAAATAGTCAGTTGTGGATTGTGGATCTTGCTGCTGTGTATTTGTCTCCTGCCACTGTGGTTTACAGCCCCTGAGAAGCTCGTTGCTGAAGACCCAAGGATCTGCCTACCCTGTGTCTGGGGTGGCTGGTTGAACCACTCTCCTCCACAGGATGATCATGTCATTGCACCTGCTGAAGGTCTGCAAGTACAAAGTGTGTTCTCAAAGGCAGATAAAAACATTTTGCTTCGTTTGAAAGACTGGACTGAGGCTGCAGGAAATACTCTTTGTATTGCAACAGTCCTGTTGAGGGGAAGGAGGATTTAAGGGAGGTGGTGGGCACTTGGATCATTTGTCTTGGTCTGATGAGAGGAAGATGACCCTTGGTATATTGCATAGAATTGTAATTTAGGTTGGAAAAGACCTTGATTGTGTGAAGGGCAGAGAGATGTGGTTAGGCCAAGAGCTGTGCTAGGCCTCTTCCCTGGGACTCAGGCAATGCAAGAGGGCAGTCTGTGGCGACTTTCAGGATGTGGAGAGGCCAGGGTGTGAATGGGGGAATGGTGGAGGTAAGGGTGAATATGTAAGTGTAAGGCTTGTGTTGCAAATATGGCTTCTGTCCCAGGTTGCCTTCATCGGCACTCTGCAGTTGTGCAGACCAGTCAGCCAGAATGGCATCTGGAAATGGGGCTGCTCTGTGTGGATGATGTGTCCTGATGACCCATGACAAGGGGAAGAGACAAGGAGTAAGACAGCAGACTGGTGATATGTTTGGTGCCTGTATGAAGGTCATTCCAAGCTGAACTTCCTTGGCCTCTGTGCTTGTGTGTGCTGGGAGCATGCATTGATTAGTTGTGGGCATTCTGGCTGCTTATTAATGGCAGGAGTGCCTGGGATAATGCTCTTGGTTGATGAGGGAAGAGAAGAGGAAGGACATGAGTAGATCTGAGCTTTGCCTGGATGGAAGAGCTGCTGAGAGACAAAATGGTGGCAGGCCCATCAGCTTTGGAGTGGATCTGCAGTGGGTTGCTGTGATCTGCCATAGCTGGTTGCTTGGAGCAATTTTGTTGCTTGGCAACCCTGTTGTCACCATTCAGATGCAATATCCGAGGAGGGGCACTTTGGAGAACTCTCACTGGGAGGAGAAGGGGGAGGCAGGGGGCGAGAGTAGGTACAATAACCATGGGGACAGGGAGCTGATGAGCATCTTGATGCTATATGGGGATGTGGGCAGAGCAGGTGATGAGAAGGCTGGGCACCCTGTCTTGATACTGACCAGGGTTTTGAGGAGATATATGGGGCATGAGGGTATGGGGACCCTGGAACATGCCTCCCCGTGACTTTGTGAAGGCATGCTGGTAAACAATGGGGCTATCCATGCAGCCAGCATGGTCTTTCTCAGAAATTCGGGCTCAAAGACCCTGTAAAGCATACTTCTATGCTTCTGCAGAAATTGACTGAGAACGGGAAAGCAATGGGACAAATTGCCCAGAGAGGCTGTGCAGTCTCCATCCTTGGATATTTTCAAGACTCATCTGATTAAAGCCTTGAGCAACCTGTTCTGATCTCACAACTGACCTTGTTTTGAGCAAGAGGTTGGACTAGAGCCTCCTGAGGTCCATCTCAGCCTGAATTATTCTGTGATCCCATGACTGCCCGATGGTAAGGAGTGGCTGCTGTTACTTTGTCACTGTGCTGTAGGATGCCCGCAGAACCAAGCACTTCGGGTCAATACATCACCTCTGCAGTTCCCAACCCTTGCAGCCATCAACAGAAGCTTGAAAACAAAAATGGCACACCAATGACAGTCAGATTTGCAGTTAATAGTGAAATCAGTTGTGAAACCAGTTGTTCCTGTTCACCTCCTCAAAGGAGACTATACTCCTTTCATTGCAGCATACCGAGGTACCAAGCAGTTCTGAACTCTGTCAGAGTTCAAAAGAAAAAGCAGACTTTTAAGGAGACAGTCCTTTCTGATGAAAACTTTGAAACTGGTCTTTTGAGCAGTAACTCCAGGGGACATTTATCATCTGTCCAAATGCAAGATACTTGTTATCATACAGCCTGAGGCCCACCATTATGACCCGAGATTGTGTGATTAGTTAGTTCTATTCAGCAAGCTACTGGTAGCTGCACAGAAGAATAATGCAGATCTTGGTGACATTTAGAGGGGATGGGGCTGTCACCAGCCTGGTATTGCTCCTCTGTGTCCCAAGAAGTTAACCAATATCAGTGGTCTCACCATGCTGTTTCCATTAAGTAAAGAAACTGTACAACTCTTTTTTTTTTTTTTTTTTTTTGTGAGCTGGTTTATTTACAGCTAGTGTACCTAAAGACTTGTTTCATGATTACTGTAGAAGCAGATGATCATGACCAGTTTCCCTGCTCATTGCCTTACCAGTCAGGAGATACTTAAGTTAGCTTTATGTCAGCATCGTGTTCAAGTGCATCAGTGCCTCTCAGGTAAGCTGTCCTTTCAGATCACTGGGTTTTAAAGCTGTGGTATCATGCTAGCCTGGCTCCAGCTTCTGGTGACCAGAATGGTCCACTTGGGTCTAGTGCCCTCTACCACACATGGTCATTTTAGATGGGGATTCCTGCAGTCACTAGCACAGTCCTCCTCACTCTTTCCTTGAAGATTTACATGTTTGGAATAATGGTAGTTGAAGCCAAACTTTCTCTGCAGCAGTTACGGTCCCAGAGTCTCTCTTTAGTATGCTTAGAGAGGAAAAATACTCAGTTTGCATTTTTGGGGGATAAAGGTTGAGGGAGATAGTGGTAATCACCTGAGGAGCAGAGACTGGCTTGAACTCAACTGTTAACTTTACATTGCATGGATGCCTGCACCCAGGCCTTGTATAGCCTCCATCATCTTATCCTATTTCATGTTTTTTGTTAGGGATCCTATGGTGTGGGCTGCTGGCTTTTCTTCTGGTGGAGACCTGGATCAGGACCAAGGCCTTTTCCAGAATCATATTCTGGGACCCAATATATGTGAATGAAGAGGAAAAACAATTCTGGCCCCATTATTTTTTGGGAAGCTATTTAGATTTTTTTTTGCCCAGCTGCAATTGACTGACTGATTCCTGCCTCCCTGCTGGAGAGCATCAGTTGTGGGAGATGGGGACCAACACTCAGTGGGTCCATGCTGTTGCACATCCAATACTGTCAGCATACAGCCTTTAAGGCCAAGCGTGCCACACACCTCAGACTGTCAGCATACAGCCTTTAAAGCCAAGGGTGGAGAAGGACAGCTATCAGCTTCTGTCAATGGGTAGCAGCCTAGTTTGAGGCACTGAGATTGTCACAGGAGAGGTAGGCACTGGCATGGTGTACACTTGTTATCCCATCATGATATGCCTCATGTCACAGCACACCTTGTAGTGACCCGGAAGGAGTACTAACAGTTTTAGTCAAAACAACTTCTCCAGCTGATGGACCTGTGGCTCTACAAACTGTCGACCTGAGGTGATGGCTCATCAAATGAATAAAAAGGCTTCCTATGCCTTTATAGGATAGGAGCTGATGGACGGGTGAATGGGATGTTTGACCCACCATGTGTGCATTAATGCAGGCAATACTGGGTATGTGTTGGATGCCCACATCTTCAGAAGTTCTCTTTGTCGTGGCCAGGTCAGGCTTTTTTCTGCCTGTGAACAAGAACTTTTTTAGCACACCTGTACTCCAAATGATGTACCTTATTCTTGCATCTCCTTCTGGACATGGCTGGCCATCACGGACATTGCACTAGGCCTTCAGGTCCTGCTGACTTTTCAAAATGTGCATTTTTAGTCAGTTACCTGTAACAGTATCCCAAGGTTTGCTGACATTTCTGTAGCCTGTTCTGGATAACACAGGAAAGCAAGGCCAACAAGAAGCCATTTCATCAACACTGGATTTGCTGAATTCAAATCTACCTTTGCTCAGCCCAACAGAGCCACCAAGCATTGGGTGACTTCTGGTAGGTAAAGGTCCCTTTTGATATTATATACATCTGTGGCAGAATGGAAGTGAATATAATTCACAGTTATAATTAACCAGTCATAGAATCATAGAATATTCTGAGTTGGAAGGAACCCACAAGGATATCTGAAGTCCAACTCTTGGCCCTGCACAGCGCAGCCCCAAGAATCCCATAATGTTCCTGAGTGCATAGTTCAAATGCTTCATGAACTCTGGCAGGCTGGTGCTGTGACCACTTTCCTGGAAAGCCTGTTCCAGGGCCCAAGCATCCTCTGGGTGAAAAACCTTTTCCTAATATCCAAGCTAAACATCCCCTGACATAAAGTCATAGCTCTGCCAAATACTGACCTCTTCATTACCCTGTCCTAGCATCTCTCTTCTCTCTGCATCTCTTGAGGTGCCACAGGGAACAATATAGCTGAGAGACAGACCCTCTCTAATGTTTCTGAAGACAAAAATATCTGGGGAAAGTGGCATTAGTGATATCCTTTTTCCCTGTGCGTTTACGTCATTAGGTTGTGGGCTGTCCCTTGTGT
The DNA here is from genome assembly GCF_003945725.1 of Corapipo altera. Lineage (NCBI taxonomy): Eukaryota > Metazoa > Chordata > Aves > Passeriformes > Pipridae > Corapipo > Corapipo altera. The sequence continues at coordinate 18,769,441 of NW_020884873.1, forward strand.
TATCTGTGCCACTGAGACAGTGTCCTCTGTCCTCTACAGAGGCTGTGCTACAACAACAAAGCTGTTAGTTGGCAAAGGCAAGAAGATGGGGGCCTCAGGAAGTTGAGTCACGCAAGAGACACCAACCAGTTTATGGGAAAAAATGTACAATTCCTTCAGGTAGCATGAAAATACACGGCCATCCTTGGCCTAGAATAGGGACATGACTAAGAAGGACAAAACAGCCTGCAGGTTCGCTTGTTGTGGGCACGAGAAAGCCTGCTAGCACATCAAGCCCAGAGTACTGACTCCTGACTGACATAGGGGCTGAAGAAAAGTCCAGCTGCTCTTTTTGCCACGGCAACAAACCACAGCTCCACAGGAGTTTTATGTACTTGCATTTAAAGGGCACAACAAAGGACAAATGGCCTTGTTGTAAACTCAAACAACACAACAGCATAAATACAGGGGAATAGCATGAAAAGAGCACAGAATATAGTCACAGATTTCCCCCTTCTCAGGCAAACCTATTTACAAGGGCCAGAAGAAGCCAAGATTTTCACTGTGAGCTGCTTTAAGCTGTCCTTCCAAATAAATGTTGCCTTGCTGTAATGCCCAGCCTCTGTCCTTGGACTGGGAAAGTTGCCAGAGTGTGGCCAAAGCTCTAGGTGGACATTTTCTAAAGACGGTGAGGGGAGAGGGACAGAACAACGTGTGCTTTTCGGAATTCAGTGCTTGGTAAGGATGAGGAAAAGGCACACGCCATGCACAGGAGTGGTTCATATTTTCCATTTTCCCACTGCCAAGGCATAGGAACGCAATCAGCACTTGGATCCTGGAAGTAACATGATGAGGAGACGATACACTTGCAGGCTTGCTGGAGGATGGAGGCTGGTCAGCTGAAGACATCCCTGGCTCTGAGTTCATAATCACTGTGAAGATGAAAGATAGCCCATATTTTAGTAAGGCCTGGTCTTGGGATCAGGTTTACAGCTGATGTATGGGGAAAAAAAAAAATCAGAGCATTAGATATTCTGTGGACAGTGCATGCCATCAAGATACTGAGGTCTGAGTTTGGGTCAGACCTAACGTGAGAGCAAAAATGGGCTGCTGGGCTTTAAAGATAAATGTTGATCCATGACAATTTGATGGTAGATTAAAAGATGCAGCTGAATTGTATCAGAGGTATTTTACTTATTGCCTTTTCCTAGATGTCTACGTAAAGGAGAAAAGAAGGTGGCAGTTTTCTTTAGAATATAGAGGAATCTGACAGAAATCTTAATGCTTCTTCCAGCTAGAGGGCTGAATTATTGAGTCAGCTGGCTCACTTGGAAACAGCTCAAGCAAAAGAAATCTGTCTCCATCTGCATAAAGTAATTTGCCAAGGGTAGATCTCTTTTTTCCAGGAAGGTGTGGTGGTGATGGGGCAGCATGATAACTTCAGTTGCTGGAGGTAGATATTCTTTCCCAGCTCTGTGAATATTCAGGTTTAGCACATGCTTTCCCATCCTTTCAATTAATGAGACTACTACATAAACTGGCAGAGGAGCAGGTGACCCTGATTCTGCCAGCTCTCAACTGACCACGGACACAGTGGTTTTCAGAGCTACTTTTGAGCTCATTAACATCTCTCTTCTGTTCGCCCCCGGGTAAGGAGCTGTCTTTGGGGACCACAGCTGCATGCTAACTGAGCTAATTTTTCACTTTAAAGTGTATCTACAGAAAACATTTGTCTTAAATTAGATGGTCAATGCAAATCTACAATAAATGGTGGATTGAACACCTAACGCAAACCCTATGGGAACATCTCCAGCTCACCAGCTCTTGGCTTGCTGGTGAAATCATTCTTACTCCTCTTTCAAGGAATGCTTTCAGATCCATATTTCTGCATTAGAAAAGTGGTCTGCTTTTCTAACGTCATACTACTCCTTTCTCAGAATCCTTGTCAGTACAAATAATATTTTCCTTCTCTACCATTTCTACCCCTGCACCCATTTGGTGAGTTATTTGCAATACCATCTGCTTCACCTGAAGGTGAACGAGAGGAACAGAGAGAGACTCAGTGCTTTTATCAACCCTGAACTTTCCTGAACAGGAGCAGGGTCTTTTGGGATGTCGTGATCTACGGGGATTTTCAGAATGCTGCGCCAGCAGGGAGCCCAAGCTGGTGACACTAACCAATGCCTCCTCACTGCCTTAATGTGAATCCATTTACTGAATATACCCACTCCATATGTACATCTGTGTAATAAATGGTATCAAAAGTTCTGACAGAGCTTGCAGGTGAAGGAGGACATGGGAGGTGGGTGGGATTTCATCTTTGCTTTCCGTACATCATTTCCCTGTGTTAAGAACTGAAAGGAATTCATGGAGAAAAGACGAACCATGTGTTCAGGAGGAAAAAGGTAATGATGCTTTGCTGACAGTAATTTTAGGTCATAAGGTGTTTAAACAAAAAATACATTCTTTGGGAGAAAACTAAATATTTGTGTACACTGCTGCTGCCAACTTTTGCCTTAGAGGTGACAACTATTTTTAAGAATGAAGGATTTATTTTTTACCCGCAGTAACTTAATGTTCCGAGTGAGTTTATAATAGCGTTGATTAAGTGGTAGCATTTAGTTTGAGTGAAATATCAGCCCTGATGTCTGTACTCTTCTTTGCTCCAGACACTTGTATCATTCTTGGAGCCATTTAACTTTACTTATTCCTTTCACAGGAGGCAGTTCATGTTGTACCAATGGCCCATTGAACAAGCATTAAGGATTTGAAGCTGCATAAGTGAAGCTGAGGTATTCTGGGTAGCCTGAAGAAATCTGTGGAACAGCAAGTGAAAAGCTGGATATGTCCCATTGCTTTGTCTAGACACCATTAAAATGGAGTAAGGCTTTGTCTGCTACTTAACTAGCATGCAGGCCTTCTGTGTAAGAAAAATTAATGTGCTTATTTATGATAGCACCAATACCGTAGTACTTTGACCCAACTATAACACTCAAAGCAAAGAAGTGGCAATGTTATTAACTTTTTTATTATCTACAAGAAAGCAAGATAAAAGGCGAAAACCAGGAAGCTTAAGCGACTGAATCTTATTGCCCTGCATTTTTGTAGTGGATAGTTTCCCTTTTAATAGTGGGAGCTGGAAAGCTAAGTTTCTTGGAATGCAACTAGCTGAGCTTTTGCCTTTATATAGATATTGTAGAGTGGATCCCTGAAGGTGTTTGCAGCAGCTCTCAGTAGCATGAACAGTAAACTAGATAATTGGTGTGTTGGTTCTCATCCAATAATAATTTATTTCCTGGGAGCAACTTCAAAGCTTAATCCTAGAATTAAATCCCCTATTCCTCCTTGGGATTTTAATTTAGTTTTGAATGCTCTGATGGATCCTCTGCTAGAATATTGAAGATGGCTTTCAGACATAAGGGCGATTTTTCTGGCTGCTGTATGCCCTGTACAGAGAATAGGTGAATGGAGGCACTTTCCTGAAGAAGCTCTTTTTTAGCGTTTCCTCATGATAAGTTGGCAAAAGCTACACCTTATCTCTTACTGAAAGTGGTTTTCCAGTTTCCTTTAAACCATGAAGGCAATCTGCCTAATCCATTTTGCAGCTCCTCCAGTGAAGAGAAGAAAGAGTGTCATCGCTTGAATCTAGAGAGAACCAATAATGACTTTCATCAAGCAGAAAGTTCATTTTAGAAAAAAACCCCAGATAATCTGTTTGTCTTGTTAGAGTTGGAATAGGGTGGAGATGATTGCCGGGAGGGCTACGATTTCCCATTCATTCAAGTGTGTCAGGAAACCATATCTTGTTAAGACCAGTGAGATGGGACAAAATCTCCAGCCACTGGAATGATCTTTGCACCCCAGAGGTGGACGAAAAAGGCATCTTACTCAGAGTGGTGCAAGGCAGTGCTTCAACCTTTCCTTTCCACTTTGAAATGGCATGGTAAAAGGGATGGCATATATTGCTAATGTTTGTACCGTGCTTTGATGATACACAGTACAGCATATGATGATGTGGTGCCTTTTGACGGATAGGTTCTTCAGTCTGGGTGTGATATAGGTAGAAGAGCCATATATCATCTTAAAAAAGTGACTGTCAGTTTGAAATCTTGTCTGTGCTTTTGCAGTTCAAAAATAACACATTTCCATTTGAAAGAACGAACTCCACAGTTTCTTAGTTTAATGTGCATGTATTTCATATATAAATGGCCATCCAGGAAAACCAATTTCAGTGAGCCTGACATTCCATACTCAAAAGAATAAAACAAGTCTATAAAGACACAGTGAAAGCTATTTCTCCTTTAATCTACTTCACACTGTTTTTGATTCTGCATGACAAAAAACCAGTCTGTTAGTTGTTAGGATTTCTGGGGACAGACTGACCATGGCAGAGACAGTAGGGGATGCTGCAATTTTTGTGATGTAAAATGATGAGAGCTCAGCTAAATCTCCTGGTATGACAGCTGAGAGAACATGTGTAACACTTCAAAGCAACTGCAACAGTGTTCACAATTTTCTTCTGCTGGGCTGTTGGCAGGATGATGTGAGTGTCCTCTGAGCAGCAAATGAAAAAATCGGTCTCCTTGTGCCCAGGTGTCTTTGCAAGAGACTGACCAGAACATACCCCCACCCAGTGGCTTCTGGCTCAGTCCTGCTCTTGTGTCTCTTGGTCCTGAGTCACATGCAGAAGAAAAGAAAAAAGGTTTCATGCCAAAATTTAGCTGCATCCTTCAGGCAGGTGGTCATGCCACTGTCAGGTTCGTATGCTTGTTTCTCCATTTGCTTTGCCTTTAATCAGCTGATAAAATTTCTTCATGCTGTCCTTTATGCATCATGACATGGCATCCTTGTTTGTGGACCTGTGTGGCCAGTGTTATTGGTGATCTTCCAAAACTGACATAGGCCTAGTACTTGAACACCAGGACTTCCCACAGTGTCTCAGACAGTGGGAAGATCTGGGACATGTGCATAGAAGTATTTGGCTACTTTATAGTCAGATTGGCTGAGTGGAGCAGGGCACAGAGCACCGTATAAAAGCAGCTGGACTCTTGGTGACCGTGCTCTGTAGCCAATGTGCAAACATCCAAAGGAACACTATAATGAAAAACCTTTTTTTGTGTGAATTATCCAGAACAATTGATCCATTTCATTGATTATAAGAAATTGCTTTTCACAGACATGGCTTTTCTTATACTAATGCACATGTGTGTGTGTTTGAGCAGAGGACCTATGAATTGCCAGACTTTGCCCTTAGCCAAAGACCCCATTTATCTAGGGACATACTGCACTGGAACTGGGCTATGATTTTATGAAGTCAGCAGGGCATTTACTAAGGGTTAGAGATACTGTAGGGCCTTTGGTCCCTGTCAGTGCTGGCAGATGCTGTTCTGTGATGGCAGAATGGCTCTGCTGCTCCACATCCTCCCCAACACTGTCACTGCCATATCCAGCTCTGGTTGCTTTTGATATAAGAACTTTCATCCACATTCTTTTATCTTAGGCAGGACAAGAATAATATAGCCCTTAATTTATAGTAAACATGGACCCATTTAAAATAAATCCCTCAATTTGTCTTACAAATAACATTTAAGAGCTTTTGAATTGAAGAGATGTTTGAAAAACCATTTCCTATCAGAGATGCTATTTGTTTCATTTTATGCAGTTCATTCATCTTAGTTGATTGGAGAAAAAAATAAAAGCCAACTCCAGCTAGTGAGAGTAAACCCTGTCATAGCACTATGCTGCTGGAGATTTTGCAACATTTTTAATTTGGAGCCTACCTCCACACACATTATTTACAATAAGTATTACATCTTAATATAAAAGTAATTTTGGAGTTAAATGCTGTGCAGAATCTCAAGAAGATAATTCTGAATTGACTGGCATTTTTGTGTGCCAAATTTAAAATTTGTAACTGAGCCTGATTTCTTTGGTCAGGGGGAACGCACCAATTTTCTCTGAAAAAAGTATCCAGTTGGACACTCAGGCCCCTAATGACTACAGGGAACTTGGCCCACATGATTTAGTTAAGAGACAATTATAAATATACATATGTATGTTTATGTAAGTTGTATATAAACATCTGTGAAGTAGAAAGGCAACTAGTCTTATCCTTAAAAGCAAACAATAACACAGGCTTCCATGTACCACGCAACTGTGGAGTTGTGTAGTTTTATAAAGAAAACTTATGGTTGGTGAATTCCTTCATCTTAAGGTCACAGAGAATTATAATCTTAAATATTGCTGACTTGCTTAAAATGATTGCAGTTGCTCTCTTCTGGTTGATAGACCTCTTTTCAGAAGTTGTTCCTAAGATACTTCTTAATTCTCCATTTTGTGTTTCCAAGTAATATACTGGATGAAAACCATTCCCTCTCTTCTTTGTCAAGCACCTTCTCTTCTTGTTTCATCCAGAATAATGCAGGAGGACCTGCACAGTTGTAGTTTATCCCTTCTTGCCATACAGAAAGGAAAAAACATTCCTTGGTCAAATCTTATCTGCTATTCTTGTATCACTTTATCAGTGAAAGGAATGGGAAAGTCAAATGACTAATCTCTTCAGCTATTAGCAACTTCTGTATGTAAGTATCACTCTATAGTTCTTTCCTCCAACCATTCTGAGATAATTTCAAATTACGTCAGGCTTTGGCTAATATGTCTTCCATTTTTACTGAAATTAGAATGAAAAATATCATAGTCACTTTTTTAAGCATGCCTAAAAGTGTTAGGAAAATCTTTCTAGCAGAACAGGCCTTACCAGCACCATCAAGAAGATCCTGGCTGCTGGAATTAGGATACTGGTGTCTGCTTTTGTCAAAGAACTGAAACACAGATTGGTTGTGGTCACTGCAGCTACATGAAAAATACCATTGTACACACACTGTACATGGAAACAGAAATTCATTCGAACTCCAGATGGCATATTGATATATATGCACACACTGCTACAGCCACATTGCTGCCCATAGCCTTCCCTACACACCAGCAAGCCCTATTTGGACCACATAAATTGATTCAAATTGAGACATGACCTGAGCATTAAGAGAGAACAGAACTGCTGTGGTGCTTTCAGGAGACTTTCCTCCCTCGGGAACATTGGCCATATCCATGTTTTGCCCTGCAAATACATACCTGCTCACTGGAACTTAATTCTTTGGCATGTGGGATCCAGCCCTCCTTGCCTGTCTCTTGAGCAGTACCTTCTTCACTGCTCCTGGACATAGAGAATGCTAGATAGGTACAAGCCACTGTGTTTTCCTTGAAGGGTCCTTTCAATGAGAGGTGTGGAAAGGCTGGACAATGCATCAGGACTGAAGCTGAGCAGGTGTTGGGCCTGGTGCCTGATTTCCTGCAGGACAAGTGTAGCTGACAGGGAAGCATGGGGAGTGCTTTCCTCAGTGCTCTTGTCTCTAGGGGCTCACCAAGGACCATCTGACCCCATCCAAATCTCCTACCAAGACCCATACATTGGCAAGGTGGGCATCTGCGACCCTAGAGTGACTACATGTCCTGAAGGCTCACTTGGCACTTCCACCTGGAGGGGGTCTGCTTTGTTACCCTCTCTGTCTTTTACTGGTTAAGGGCAGACTTTCCCTAGGACCATTTTGCAGTGCTGAGGAGGGTAGGTGGGCATGTTCTGCTCAACCACCCAATGCTAAATCTAGGCATGGGAGAGGACAGATTCGGATCTGTGACCACAGGGTGGATCACCGTGCTGGGACGAGGCTGAGAGCCCCATGGCCAGCAAGGGTGCAGGCATCCATTGGGCAGGGCAGGATGAGGATGCAGATGCATGTTGCTTTCTGTTCAGGCTGATTTCACGTTGCTTAGCTTCCAAGGGGCTCTGAGAATAGCAATTAAAGCACCGGGCTTAATTGTGGAGTATCCAATTTGGATATTAGCGTTATCTCTGCTCTCACTGCTTTCTTTTCATTCAGGTCTAATTCTGCTGCCTGCCTGCTGGCTGGGCGCCTGTTCCTTTCTTCTCATTATTACTATTTTATGGTTATTGTTAATGTATTTTTTTAAGCATTCCTTCTCTCCGTCGCTTCCAACCACCCGAGTCGCGGTCCGAGGGGGTGTCGGACCCAGGGAGCCCCCGGTGCTCCCCGCGGGGGCTGCGGCGACGGCTCGGCCCCGGCCCCAGCCCCGGCCCCGGCCAGGTAAGAGGCACAGGTGCCTCTTGCGGCTCGGCCCCCGGGCACGGGCTCCCTCTTCACCCCTGCCGGACGTCGGAGGTCGAGACCTGCCCGCCTCGGTAGCGGTTGGTCTCCCGTTGCCCGTACTGTCTCTCCTCCTCCTCCTCCTCCTCCTCCTCCTCCTTTTCCTCCTTTTCTTCTCCCCCCGTTTCCCCCACTGCTCACTCTCACAGCCCTCTTCCCGCTCCCCCGTCCCTTGATTTTCCCCCCCCTCCTCACCATTTTCCGCGGGTATATTTCATTATTATTAATCGCTAAGCTACTTTATTAGTTCACGTTCCCATGTTTTCTCTACCTCTGGGAAGCATTCTCGGATCTTTTATATTGCAGAGGATTTTTTTTTTGCAAAATATATTTTTAGGGTGATGCTCTGAGCACTTCCCCCTCCCCGCCCCGCATCTCCCACCCGGGCAGTAACAGAGAAGAGACTGAAGAAGTTGAGCATGTCTGAGGCGGATCAGCCTTGCAGGCAGAGAGGGGGGCAGTAGCTACTCAGAGCAAACCGAGTGCTTGAAGCAGGATTTGCTGGTATGTATGTGGGTCTAGATTTTATGACAGCTGTAAGTGTGAATCTTTTTCCGTGCGAGATGGGAGGGGAAAAGAAAAAAAAAATACCTACGGCTTCATTAAATAAATGCCTGCATAGCTATAAGCCCGGTCCGGCTGTGCACCATCGGTGGTGTGGGGACACTCCCAGCTACCCACCCACCCACCCCTAGGAAAAAAAAAAGAGCCCAAGAAAACCCCTGAGGGGGGGGGGTGGTGTGGGGGGGGGGGGGGGGGGGGGGGGGCGTGGTGGAGGGCGCGTAGTGCAAACCGGCCCCGTCGCAGGTGAAGCAGCCCCCCATCGCCCCCCCGGCCCCGGTGCGTGTGTGTGCGCGGAGCGCGCCCCGCGCTGCCCGTGGAGCCGAGCGCGGCGGGCAGCGGTGCCGGCAGCACTGCAGAGGGGTGGGCACGGCCCTCGCCAGCCCTCGGGGGCTGGGCCCGGGGGTGGGCGAAATGCTGTGCGTGCGTGGGGAGGGGGCCGTGGCGGGGGGGGGGAGTCGCCTTCTCTCTGCGATTCACATCGTGCCCGCTTTCCCGTCTCGTATGCATGCCTATCCCGGGAATGGTGTAGTCAGTCCGTATCTGAATTATTTATAGACTCGTGCCAGCTGGTTTTTTTTTTGTTGATTTTTTTTTAATTTATTTTTTTTTTAAACAGTGGTGTGCACTGTTGGGAAATGCGTTTTGTCTCCCTTCTTTCTCAATATATTAATGTCTTTGTTGGGGAGCGGTTTTTATCCCCTTCAGATCCCTCTAATACAAAATTGATGCTTATTTTTCCCTTCAGGAAGGGGACGCTTTGAGGATAATCATGCTTCACAGAAGAACGGCACCGACCTCCAGTTGCATTAAACACAACCTCTTTCAATAGGGCTCCAGGAAAAAAAAAAAAGAATTATAAGAATAGTCATTAAAAAGGCGAAAGGAATGCTTACTCTGGAACCTGCATTTGATGATCCTCACCAGTCGTGCTGAATATCCTCTGTAGTGATTCTCTCCAGCTTTTGAATTTGCACCGCTTCAAGACGCAAGATTGCCACAAAGAAACCTCTATTTTTTTTTACAGCCAAGTAGGATTGTTTTTTAGCTCATTCCCCCACATTTGCCCCCCGACCCTTATTCTTCTTATGTGGATATGCAAGCAAGAAGAGGAGACTGGACATTCCCAACATGCTCTCTCCCTTGATCTGTCCGTCTAGAGGTTCTGCTTCTACAAACCAAGGTAGGGAAATTCCTGTTTCTGTGGTTTTGCTGGCAGCTCATTTTCGTTTGCCCAGGGAAGATCACTCACAGTAGAACAAAAGGTTTAGAGATGCTGCTTTTAGAAGCAGACACGGGGGAAAAAATAAAATAACATTCACCAGACATGTTGATTCTCTCTTGGCTCATCAAATAGGACATGAAGAGAAGGCGAGAGGGATGCTTTTGAGTTACATACCGCGTCGTGAATCGGGGAAAAGTCCCTTGTGATTTCTTTTGGGGGGGTGGGCAGGTGGGGTCGAGAGAGACACGGGAGGAGGAACGCGGCTTTGGAAAGGGGTGAAAAGGAAAATAATTCCCATCCATCCACCCGCAAATTTCCTCCTTCTTTTCGCTGGTCCAGCGGCTTCTTGCCATGCTTTGATGTGAAAACAGAGCTCATTAGGAACAACAGGACGTAGAAACCTGCTTGTTGCCGAGGAGGGTGGTGCATTACTTAGAACCCACGCCGGCCTCTCGATCGTGAGCGGCCTAACGCGGGGGCTGGGGCCGGAGCCCGGGGGGTGGTCGGGGCCGCCCCTGGCACCGCGGCAGGAGCCCGCCCAGCGCCGGGGCGAGTGCGCCTGCTTGCGTGGAGGTGAAGGGCTATTTTAAGTCCAAGCACGTCAAGAGACTTAGCATGAACCTACGAGGCGCTGTATTCAGGCAACTTCACGTGTTTTAATTTATCCCCGTCCCCCTGGTGCTATCAGCGGGCATCGTGGCCCCTGTCCGCCGCGACCCATCCTTCTCCCCCCCATTCCCCTCGCCTTACACCCCGTGTCCCTGCGCAGGCAGCCCCTTCCCCAGCCCACTCGGGAGGGATGCAAAATGGCTAACGTGCCAGTCGGCTGTAGATACGCGAGAGATACCGGTGCATCCCGACCGTAACGTGACATGTGAGTCTTTCTGTAAGATGGTGGCAAGACAAAGGGAGCAGAGCGCCGTGGGATGCGGGAGCGTCGGGCACAAGGTGTTGAACGTCTCGGGGTTATTTTAAGCCTCAGCCCGTGCCCAGCGCGCCGCTTCGCCCGGCACGCGTGGGTCTGCGCTCCCACGCCGAGAGGCGGGGGGCAGGGGTGAGCTACTGCACAGCCCCCTCCCGGAGGCGCACCCCCACCACCCTTACCCGCATCGGCAGCCCCCCACCTGGGCTCCCACCGACCCGCCTCTCCCTTCCTTTCGACCCTATAGCAGACCGGAAGCCTGGCAGCGGGCGGGGGGCGGCAATACGGATCGAGAGACTCACCCCGCTGCAGAATGAGGGGGGTGTCACCCTCCAGCCCTGCCGCGGGGTGAGGCATCCTTGAGGCACCCTCAGCCCTTGAGGCATCCGGAGCATCCTGAGGCGGGGGCGCGCCTTTCCCACCCCCGCCTTTGCCTTCATCCTTCCAGTAGCTCTTTGCCACATTTCTGAGGGGTTTTTGTCGAGCTACTGTTAAAACCCAGGAGTGGTTCCGCGTAAAGGGGTTGAAAGCCACCTTTCCTGACATATTCTGGCTGTGCTTCTATAAATATCTAAGGCTTCCCAGGGTTTATCCGCGCCTGGATCCTCCCTGCCTGAGCTCTACCTCCCTCCCATTTCCTCCGCAAGTGGGAGTAGAAAGTTTACCTATGCGGGGAGGAGGGCGTGCCGAAGCCTTTCCCCCCTTTTCGGGAGGAATTTCTCAGGCCTCGCGGCTCCCGGATCTACCCAGGACGCCAGCACCGACTGGGTGGGGGATTGTAGCCCCCTTCGTCGGGGGTCATTTACCCCTGGGAAGCCCTAAAACACAAGCCCCGGGAGGGTGCCAGCAGCATCCGACGGGAGAGCAGATGCTGGGCTCAGCCGCTTCCCCCCGCCCCGGCTTTTGCAGGCAGATAGGAGGGAAGAGGAGGAAGGTTGCCTTGAGTGCCTGATCAGAGTGGCAGTCCCCGGGAGCCGGGCCGGGCTGCCTACTCCTCTGGAGAGCTGCACTCATCCCTGCCCGCCTGGTGCCTGCCACAGCCACCAGCCCTGCCAGCAGGGCACTGGGCCCAAGCGGCTGCCGCATCGCTATCACAGCCCTTCTTAGCCCTGCCCTGGGCCAGGTTCATGCTCCAGGTGGAACAGGGCAGGTGGGAGTTGGGGAGGGGTCTGTCAGCTTTGATGCTCAGTCATGGGGGCCAGGAGCATGGGCCTACATCCTCATCCTTCCTTTACCTCCCAGTCTCTCTTGCTGCTACCTTTACCTGCGACTCCTCGTGTTCTCTGCAAGCTCCAGTATGGGCAAAAGGAGATGCCCCCTAAAACTGGTCTCCCCACCATCAAGCACAGCTACCTCAGGCTTTGCAAGCACTGTATGGAGGCAGCTGATCCCCTCTGAGCTGCCCCTTGGGCAGGCTGAGAGGGCTGGGTATGCAATACTCCCAGCTTATGGGGTGAGCTCATGCTAGTGCTGCCCCATTCCCCAAGGCCTTGGGGAGCAGAGCAGGGGCATGGCACCCTGTGATGTGGGATGACCTGGTGTGCCCCAGCTGCAGCTCTGGAGAAAGCAGCAGTTTGTGTGTGGGTGCAGGGTGCTCTCTAAGAGAAGAGGTGTGGGTATGGGCGATTTTCAAGTGCTCACCCATGCCACCCCAAAGCAGCAGCTCTTGTCGCCTCCACACATCCTGGTTTTCTTTGGTTCCTCATCACACCAGCTTGTCTCCCAGTCCTGACTGGGGGTCTCAGAGGGTTAGGAGAGTATGAAACAGGTTGAGGACAGAATGGGAAAACAGCCTGGGGGAGGTGAGATCCACTTCAGCTTCCTCTCGGCTCAGCCTTATATACGCAGGGACAGATCTCAGCAGGTAAAAGGAAAGAAGCATAATCAAAGCCACGACTCCTCTTCCTAAGGACCCTGGGCTCTGATCTGTTGTCACACACCTGCTGCACCAGCCCAGCTTAGCCTGTACCAGTCTGGTGCCTCTTGCAATCCCTTTGCCAGTGAGACCATTGCTGGGCAAAAGAAGGTGTCAGCAGCAGTCCCCAGCCATCCCATTCTGGGCAGCATTTTCAGGATAACTGCATTGTTGGCTGAGTTCTACATTGCACCTGTGCATGCAAGAATGCAAAGAGATCATGGAGAGATGGAAAATACAGATCGGGGCAAAAATCCCAACCCACCATCTCCATCTAATAATTTAGGCTTTGACTTGTTTTATCCTCATTTTGGATTACCGAGTCTCCTTGTATAAAAAGTCTGTCAACCTGTGAACCAGCACCCCATCCCCAAACCCTAACCTCCAGGGGGAAAAGATGATGGAATTAACGTATGTGTTTCATCTGATATTGGAGCTGCGGCTGTTTCTTGTGCTTGGTTTGGAAGTGGGCAGGTGGACCTCACTGCTGGTGCCAGAGCTATGGAGCTGTGCTTGGATTCCCACACTGGACTCACGTTGCCTGGGTTGGCACCAAGAATCAGTGTCTCTGCAGTACCACGTGGGAGGTCTGGATGTGATTCTCAGTGCTGTTTTCTCATTCCCCCAAGCTGGCAGAGGGTGGGAGCTCTGTACAGACAGCACTGCTTATCTTTGTAATGGGCTCCATTCCACACTCTTTTGCTCCTTAGGATGCACAAAAGCTGCCTGTGAGATAGTCCAGACTGAGGACTGGTCTCTAGAGGTTTAATCTTCTTGGCCTTTAGGGAAGCCACAGCTCTACTCTGCCAGTAGTCTACTTGGTAGCATGGTTTGGTGGGCCACAGGGAGAGTTATCTTGCAGCTGGAGAACACGCAGATGATTTTTTTAGCTTTTTTTAAATTTTCTTTGTGTAAGCTGCAATTTATCTCAAAGAAATGGATTAGTTAATAGAGGAGATGGACTAGATGATCTTTTTGAGAGAGATGGCTCAATGTATTGTGATTGCCTAATCCACTATGGAATGCTCATACTATCCATTCTGCCTGACATTGGGGCTCTAGGATTGCCTGACTCTTCTGCGATTATCTTTCTTTGATATATATTTATACTTGATAGAAAAGCACGAAATGTTGGGAGAAACATGGCTGGTCGGTTACTTGCTATTACTCTCATCCGTCCTCTGTCCACTCATTCACTAGAACTCTTCAAACCACAGTGAATCAACTTATTAATCTTGTCGCTTTGCCGCAGTCAGACAGACTAGCTATGGCCCTGGGTACCTCCCTGCATAAGATGAAATAGCAGTTTGAAGATCCCAGCACTGAAATATGTGGAAGGGGAACCAGAGAAAAATAAGATATTTGAAGCTAAGCATGGCTCACCTGCTACCACTGCCTTGTCCCTTCTGAGCTTTGTGTTTCTGCTTCAACAGAGTGCCTCATAACGGGAACTAAAAAACCCATTTCTCCAACCACAGAGGGGGCTCCACCATCCATCTGACTTACGCTTCTTACTTGTTCGTATAAAGACAGGAAAGCAGTTGCTGACAGGGATGCTTGCTCTGGCAAAATAAGTGCCATAGTGCTAACCACCTGGGAACTAGGAGATTGACCCAGCTGGATTAAATATCAGAGCTACCTCTCATGCTGGAAAAAAAAAATAAATCCAAGTGAACCCACCCTTTATCATTCAGGAGCTCATTGCTTCCTTAGCTGCAAACCACAAGCTCCCAGATAGAACTATACGTTAGAGTGTGAACTGGTGTGTGTAAAAGTCGACTAAATGCATGGTGGTGATCTGTGCAAACCAGGCAGTATATCTCCATGTGCCTCAGGTTACTGAAAAGAAAAAACGTCCCCTCTCTATGCAGTCAGAAACAAATGTGTGGCACAAGGCAGTGTGCAAACTATGCTGTGATCAAGTCAATTCAAACCATGGCTAATTTGGATCTCTCAAGGCAAGGCTGCCTTTTATTTAGTGTTTTCTTGGAAGCAGGAGAGAACACTGAGTCTGGGCAGGAGGAGGGACTGACTTATCTTTTTTAAATTTTTACACATACACCGAATATACTTCATGTGCGGGGAATAAAAATATTGCTTTTTCTGTACTCAGGGTCACTAAAAAGGGGAGAGAGAAAGGGTACATGCTCTGAGACTCACTGACAGCTGATTCTTCTTAATACAGTGAGTATTTGTAGACTGAGAAGTATGCTGGGTGGCTCTCTTCCCTTTTTAACACAAGCAATCAAAGACCATGTTTCAGAGCCACCAATACAAATGGATTGATTAAATATCTGGGGAAAAAGAGAAATTTTGGATGAGGGTGTGGTTACTGGCCCAAAGTGAAAGGGATACTAGACTGAGACCTCTGCAGCATTCACTCCCTCAAAACCCATCTACAAGGAAGGGTCAGAACTGAAAAGAGTCACTGAAAGTGACTCAGGTAAAAGGTTGGGTTGCCAACTCTGAATATTGAAGATGTTTCTGTATTCCAAAGCATACAGTATGACACAGTATCATTAACACTGGTGTGCATGGCTGTGCTGAAACATTTATAGGGAAGAAACACTTAGGGGGAAAAATGTGAATTTTATCTTCGTGTTCGTGTTTAGTGGCTTGTCTCTACTGATTGCTCATCCACTAAAACAGGTGTGGGGTCACCAGGTTATCTGGTCTGAATAATCCATGGGACATGGGTCACTCCCACTCATCCCTGGCACGTTGGGCATGGAGGAATTCACCTCCAGTTAACTCTTCATGTGACAAATTACTTCTCGAGGTAGCAGTCAGCCTACACTTCTTTGTCTGTATGTAGCTATATAGTTGTGGAAATAATTCTTGCTTGCTAACACTTTCAGTCTGGATTTCAACCACTGACCAAGAAATGAAGCAGTCTAACTGCCACCATCCTACTCTAGACCTGCTGTCCAGCCCATGTGTTAACTCTGTATACAATCCTGTTTGTATTATTTGTTGGAAATAATGAAATGATCTGTCTAGTGCCTATTTACAGTTGTAGTTAAGCCCTGCTTAGATAACTGTGTTCTGTTTAGGGGCTGCACTTCTAAGAGAGGGAAGAACTGGGGAGAGTGTGGGGGAGTGAACTAAGACAATGATCACAGAGTAGAGAAAACAAGACCTGTAAAAAAGGTTGAGAGAGCCACAGAAGCTCAGTCTGGAGAAAAGACAACTGTGGGTGGATCCCTAACTGTCTGCAAATACATAAAAGACTGTTACAGAAGAAGGACAGGGGCCAATTATTCTCATTAGTCACAAAGGACAGATCAGGAAATAAATGAGTTTAAGATGAAGCAGAGAGAATACAAATTAAACATCAAATTAAATGTTTACTGCAATAATGTTTTTAGTGACAGTAGATGTTGATAATTTTGGCAGATTAGCTTTGACTGACGATATTTAAAGCTAGATGTAGGTGCTGAACGATCAGGATTTTGTATCTAATAAAGTCTGTCTTCGGTGAACCTTAGATCATGATATTTGCATGCTTAGCCAAACAAATTTGGAAGAAAGATAATGAGGTTGATCTGTCCTGTGTGCAGGAGGGAGGGATTGACTGTCCCATCGGAGGAACCTGCTTGGGTTGGGCCCTGTGCTCCAAATCTCATATGGTAGCTGTAGGAGTCAAAATGATGGTGTCGACTGGTGGCAACAGCACCTGCTACACTTGAGTGTATCAGGAGCTCCCCAAAGATGTCTAGTTTGCAATATCTCTGGTATGTTGTGACAGCTCATCCTGTTCGGGGGACAAGTAGAGCTTGGGTATAGAATTTGGGGCAGAAGAGGCTTACAAACGTGTCCCATGTGAATGATGCTTTAGCATTTGCAAGCACAGTTCTTGAATCCTGGGATAAGATAGGCTGTTCTACACTGAGACCGTGTCCCTTTCATTAAGAAGCTTCACCTGTCTGTAGCCGTTGCATTCAAGTTTTTACACTGTCACAGCATCTAAACAGCTAGTGTGCCAAAACCTCATACTGCAAGGGGAGATGACGTTTACCATCACATACTGAATGATGTGAAAATTCACACCTTGCTATTTCATGATGTCATTCTTTTGTCTTGCAAGTTGAGATACAGTTTAAAGAGGTCTTGTGTTTACTTTGCTACTCCCAGAAGAAAAAATGGGATATGGGCAATCACAAGCATCATGGTTTCTGAGAATCATGGCTTCACTAGCCAGCCTTCACAATCTCAACTCTCTGTGCTCTGAGTTGGAGAAACTTCCTGTGCCTGGTTGGGGTTTGAATGGGTGGCTCTGTTAATGGGTTCAGTGAGGGGTCTCCCTAGTTTTGAGTCAGTAGAGATTCCCCTGCCAGGGGCTGAGGTGTCTGAAAGTGCAATTTTGAAATTGTGAGTTTGGCCAGCATTGGGAACGTGTTGTGCGGCCTAAGGCCTATGCCAGTTTATATCCTCCTGTGCATCAGCAGAAGTCTGTGGTGCAGCCTTGCTGGTGGATTACACTATTTTTTAACAGATCAACAAACATGTAATCCTGACCTCTGGTGTATTTTGTAGGAATCAGGAGTTTTCTATACAGGTGTCCATGACACACCCAAATTCAAATGGAGGAAATGACACAATAAGCTTTCTTTTTTTGTTATGGTTGGATTTAACATTTCATTATTTCATGTGTTCTCCTAATCTCTTAGTTAGGGTTGCCACGCACTGTTGAGGAGCTAATATACACAACTCTCTCACATGGATGTAATTTCTTGCATGTATGACCTCTGAAGAATTTGGAGGATTTTACAAAAGGAAACGAATGTAAAAGATATAAAGTTAGTAAGTTATTAATAGTAAACTATTTCAAAACAGACTAGGAGGTGAGATGGTTACTCAGAGCCAGCTGAGACGGATAAGATCTGGTGTCACGAGCCTGATGATAATTTACTAGTGCAAATGCCATGTCCTACATCACAGCTGATGGCCTAATGAACAGAAAATTGTTTTCAGGTGATAGGCATAATAGCCTCATGATAGCTTAAATTCACAATGGTCCCGCATTGTTACCTCTGACTGCAGGGCATGAACAGGACACAGTGGGTTACAGGTAGGTTAGAGATTGAAGTCTGCATAACAAGGGGCTGTGGCCATGTGGCGTTGTGCCACATGGGACTTCTGCTACTCCAGTGTTCACAGCTGGGAATGAGGTCCTGGAGATATGCAGTGGGTGTTTGGAATGTGAAAGAAGAAGGTCCTAAATTAATACCACCTGGAAATGATTTGCAGAAGAGCTGCTAAGACCCTAAAGCTGGGGTCTGATTCCAAGGGCAATCCCAAGTTTTCACAGCATTGTGGGGCAAGTGGTTTTGAAGCCTGTGCAGTGAGAGGAATGGCTCCACTGCTGCCTGGAAAGGTATCGGAATGCTGCAAGCTGATCCAGGAGGAGGATGGAGAAAGGGTTGCTGCTGTACATCTCTTTGTGCCAGGTAAAGCAGGATGTTGTTTAATTGTACACAGCTGGATTGCTGGGGAATTTCTGTCACAAGACTCTGCTGAGAAATGTATTTGAAGTGCAGTGTGGCAGAGGATGTGCACTAGGATGCACTAACTCGCGGCTACTTGCACGTAGGCATACGCTTGTATGAAAAGCACATGGGAAGGATCTGCATATCCCTCCACCCCTCTCTCTCCTCCTCTGTAATTCTCTCTTATTGCTAGCTGCTGTAGTCAGTGGCCTAAGCATCTCAGGGGAGATTCCCTTGTGTCAGACCTGTTTCGGAAGAGGCAAGCTGAAACATCAGAGGCTGATAATCCCCAAGGGAGAGTTTAATGAAAGCAACAGAATGACATAATCTGTTCTCATGGGCTCTCCCTTTCGTTTCTCTGTGTTTTTGGTGCAATCTGGAATTACTCTCTAATTTATTACTGAAAAGGTGATTATCATATGCAATTAAAATTATACAGATAATGTCCTGAAGTGTTGAAAGTCAAAGTATAAAATCAGCTTGGATGTGGTCTGCAGTAACATGTCTTTCTGCGAGGAAGCTTTTAAGACTCCATCTGAAAGTAACAAAGTGGCAAATGTCACAAAAGTATAAATGGGAATCTCAGAAAAGACATTGCAACCATTTCGTAACATGATGGTGGACCCTTAAGCTAAACAGGAGGAGATAAAAACTAAGAAGCTTAGAAAAATAGGGTAGCTGTGAGATGGCTGCCTTAAGAGATACAGTGACTCTTGCAGAAAGTTCTCTTTCAGTCTCTGGTTTGAAAGTTTGCAAAGTTTCAAACCAGTGATTCAGAGAGAGCTGCAAGGATCACGCGTTATCCTTTTTTAGTGTGCACCATTTCAATGGGGAGTGAAGGAGCTAAAAGGCTCTCTGAACTTCAGGACTCAGAACTTTGCAAGAGCTGAATGCCTGAGCCTTGGCACTCTCTGGAGCAGGAGCTGGATGCCCAAAGCAGGTATCTTACATGAGCAATGCTTTTTGTGCAATGGTTTTTACTTACTGGAGGGAGTAATAACTTTCAGAAGCGAGGAGATACATAGTAGGACGTGAGTGTTGGTTAAAGGCTATACCTTGCCTTAATAGTACTTTTTGTTTTTGTTTTTTTTTGTTAGGACATTCTTTGTTTGGACAGATTGATTCCTGACTTCAGCTTTTGACATTAGAAATGGTGATCAAGGTTTTTGATGAAAGAGGTTTGTGATGGAGTGAACATGGCAGGAAATCGGTTAACTGCCTCATAAAAAAAAGAAAAAAAATTAATTTGAGAGGTTTTGCTAGTTCTGCAATGAGATTAAAGTGTTTGATGTGTTTTCATGAAAAAGCAGAGAAAAGAATAGCTAGCAGCCTAGTAGGCAGAAAACTAACTGGGTTTTCGGTGACACATCCCTATTCTGCATACTTTGAATTGGGGACTTGTCCCCGAGGCTCTCCTAGCCAAGATGAGGGCTTAGACAACTGGGTCCTCTGCAGTAATGCTTTCTCAGTTGGAACTTTTCCAGTTGGAACTGTTCTACTTTATATAAATGCCTATTCATTGTCCTGGAGAGGGAGTGCTCTAACGACTGGGCTGTGGAGGTAGTTTGTTTCTTTGGCCTGATATAAAGTAATTACTTATAAAAAGGGAAATTACTTCAGCATGAAAAAAATGGAGGCACAGGCTCTGTAGCCCAGAGGCAGTGGAGTCCTCTGAGACTTGGGAGACATGGGAGCTAATTCTCCCTGCAATTTAGTCAGTGCAGGTTTGTTCTTGTTCTGCTTTGGATGCATTTGTTTTTTCCCAGTGACAACAAAATGTTTCATTTAGCATTGAGCTCCAGTGCTGACTCCAGGTGGGGAAAAAAGTGACAGGAGGAGGTGAATTCCCAGGGAACAAAGACCTGATTCTCAAACAAATGCTCTTAAAGGATGAGGGATGAGAACTACAGACTCTGTGACAGGAAACCAGAGTTACTGCTTCAATGAAATTTTTTATCAATTCCTATAATGTGCAGGTAGCTCTTTAAAATTGTCTCCAGATCTTTAAAATCACTTGTGATTTTCATTCCTGCAGTTCATATCCCTCTGTATATCCCCTCTCATTGTTCATCATACATTTGTTTTTATAAGCTTGGTGAGATGTTTGGCTTTTATACGGAAAGGGGAGTTTTTCCAGAAGTGAACACTAGCTGTGGCAGACTTGTTTCCAGAGGACCTCCAGGGAGTCAGTGGAGAAAGACAGGGTCCTTCAAAGGACAGTGTAGAGCAGGAACCCAATGGATGTGCTCCAGCTTGCCCTCTAGAGAAGCTAATCCCTGTTGAGTACAAAGGCGGCCTACATAGATGAGCTTCCTAAAAGCTTTTAAGTCTCTCTTTTGTTCTGTGTGTATGCATTTTAAGGATGTATGGGGTTGGGGGCTAGAAAAGGCAGGAGGTGTGTTAAATTATTGCTCTTTCATCACCCAGTTTTGAAAACAGGCATGTTCCATGAGGAATCCAAAACCTCCTAATGCCTGGTCCTCTGTCTTGTATTTTTCCACTGTAAGGAAACTGGCATCTGATGGTCCATCTGTTTTTGAATGTGAAGGCCTGGAGATTCCTCAGTCTGGGTCTGATATAAACTGTCCCAAATGTGATTTGAATTTGCAAGAAACAGCATACTCTGTATAGATGAGCCCAGCCATGATCTGTGGACTTAGACCTTAATTTCAAACCACAGTTGAATGCACAGTTGGTGCATGAGGTCTGTTGACATGACCAAGTATGGAGCTGGCCTTGGCATGCCACAGAGAACTGTTTCTCAGGATGCTACAGGAAGGCTAAAGAGAGATGACCAGGGCTTGCTGCTTCAGCAGTGTCCCAGGAAGGAGCTAGTTTAAGAATGACATTTTATTACATGTCTCCATACATTCACCTGCATGGATTTAAAAGCATTGCCTGTCTCCACCAAGGCAAATCTTTCCTGAGAAAGTATTGCTTGCATGATGAAGCATAAAAATCAAACAAAACAGAAAATTAGAGAGAAGGTTTCCCCTGGTAGTCTGTGTCCTTTTAAGTGCACAGAGTAATAGATAAATATGTGTATCTTCTCTGACGTGACAGTCTTCTGTGATACTGTAGTTTGGCAACTCTGGCAGGACAAATGGCAACGTGTACCTATACAAGGGTGGAGCTGCAGCCCAGAGATTGGATCCACTGTCCCTTTGAGATAGGGAATCTTGGCAGACTTTGGATGTCTGCTCTGTGGTATGAGACGCAAGGGCTTACAATATTTGTTTGAATCAACTTCATTTTGAAGTATTATTGTTTATAAACTTGTTCGATTTTGTCATTGGAGGAACATTGTAAAGAACTATTGAGGTGCTGTCTAGGTTGCTGTTTCAATGCCTATGATAAATGCTGCATAAATCCTTGATGTTAATACAATGGGTGCTATTTTTTGTCTTTGTGTTTGATGATTTCCTTGTTTTTTGAACATTAAATGATGTATATAAGTATACCAACAGATTCTTAAACACTTCTTTTTCCATGTAAGTTTTCATGTATTTTCTTGATCACGTAATGTATTGCTTTTCCTGCAGTATAAAACAGCAATAAGTATAGAATCTGGTTGGCATTCAGCTTTAGGATCAGATTAAGTTGTGTCGAATTTCCTCCCCCAAATCTTTGTAGACTGTGCCTGGGGGAGAGAAATCAATACTCTCTGGTAAGAACTGCTTAAAATGATTGTATTTGGCATAGCTGAAATTTCCATTTGAACAAAATTTGAGACTTTTAAAGCAACTTAATTGTGTTTCCTTATAATCTGAACTACTTTGAAAGAGTAATATAAAATGATGGCTTGAAAATTGCAGGGCAAAACTTGATGGAAAATCATAGAACTTGATTTTACTGTCAGAGATCCAGAGGGAGAAAAAAAAGAAGCGTTCAAGACTTAAATTCACTTTTAAACTCCTGCTTCCCTTATAGGTATCTAAATATTTAGTGGCAGAAAGACAGTGTTTTGTCCAATGCTCCTCCTGGATAGGGCAAATCTTAGGTGAAGCCTGGGAATTTAAAGGGTTCATATGCAAAAGACTCTGCTTGAACTTTGGCTTTACTGAAATGCCACGTTTATTACACCAGCTAAAGAAATAAAGAACTTGGATAAAAGCATCTGGAGATCATATGCTCAATGAAAGATCAGCATAGCAATGTAAAGAGAAGGCAAATTTCACTTGGAAGCAGGAAGTTAAGCTGTGCCTCTTAATATAACTGGAAATGAAATATGAAACATTCATACTGGTAAACAGAAGAACATACTGGGAAAAAGCCCCTTGAGCAGCATTTACACTGAATGGATGAAGTTCCTCAGTGCAAAACTGAAAGGCTTTGGAGCAGGTATAATTCATAGTCTAGCATTGCATGCTAGACCAGGATGGTAACAGCCACACTAAGGTTTTTCTTGTCCATTTCTTGTCCATAGTCAGCTCCCAGTTGTCTGAAGCCAAGCTGACCTTCTCATCCTGGTTGAGCTGGTCTGGTATATGCTGATCAGCATCTGGCGTAAAGGGGTCATCCTTGGTCTCTGCCAGGAGATACAGTCAGGTGGTATGGATGGAGTTCCTCTCCTCTAGGTACATGCATAGGTCTGGTCTTTCTTTTCAGGCTAGAAGCATCCTGAGATCTTGTAGACTAGTCTCCTGAAGGAGGACCCATGGGCTTCAAGTAAGTGCAAAGTGTTGGAGAGGTGTATGTGTGCATCTGTGCCATCTCATGTTTTCGGAACATACAAGGGATAGACACAGTTTTGTATTTTTATACAACCCACTTTGTTTTCTCTCTCTGCTCAAACTGATCCTTTTATGAAGATCTTTGTGGTGGTGTTAACGACTGTCAAGAATCCAGCCAATTCACATGCTTTTCAAGTGACTTGAGTTGTGATAAGCCTCTTCAGTCACTTCCAAGTCTGGAAAGTTAATCAGAAAACCTTCTCTTGATGCTGGTGAGGAGGAAGTGGGTTGACATGGGTTATGAGAATAGGTTGTGGCAGGAGGACAGATTTACACACCTTGTTGGACTTTCACTGGCAGTAAATTGCATTCCAGTCCTGGTAAAGCCTGAATCATGAAGGGCTGAGAGAGCTGACATAAATTTACCAGCACTAGCAGTACATATTCATGGGAGGGGGTGAGAGGGAGTAGCCGTTGCTTTACTTTGGACTGTTTTCTGGAAACTACAACCCACTCAGTGTGGTAAATGTGCCCCCTTCATCTGGGTCCCAGAGCAGAGGGGCAGCAGGCACAGTCAGAAACATAGTGGCAAGGACCCCCAAACCTCTTGATTTATGAGCTGCAGCTGCCTTGTGGCTATCAGAAGCGTGACTGGGTTGACCAGCAGAGTTGAGCAGCCATGGAGGCAATGAATCAATGCTTCCCAGGGCTAGCTCTCCATCCACCCTCAACTCTGTGGCACTCCACCTTCCCCTTGCTCCTCCATCTTCTTTCCTCCTCCTCCAGACTGGACAAGCCTAGCTGGACTTCATTCCATCATCCCCAGCTCGGGCCCAGGGCAGCCCTGCAGGTGATGAGTGTGGCTGGGAGGCAAACAGCGTCTCATTGCCTTTTAACTAGTTTGGGAGTTGTTAGAGGCTCTGCTGTCTGGGAGCTGGAGGGGCAGGGAAGGAGTTTTGAAGGAGATTTCAGAGGGAAAAGGTTTGGAGGAGAGGAAAGGGTTTTTTCCTTTTGCATCCTAAAAAATCTTTGCACTTGGATCCTGCTTCTGTGACAACATGATGCTCAGGCAGCATCTGGTGTGCTTTGGACAAATGTGATGTCTCACAGAAAGGTTGGGAGGTACCCTCCCAACTCCCCCCTCTTTGGGATGAAGGATGAGGGGAACTTTTGACACCACCGTTCAGAGGAGGTCGATGTTCAGACTATTAGGAAGGTGCCATGCCCACTTTGAGGGTGTACACAGAGAAAGGCAGTGTACAGAAATATATCCCAGCAGTGGTACATTTGGTTGATGCTTAATCAACACCTGTTTGATGCTCCCAGTTGTTGTCATAGGGCCTGGTGTGAGTCTCCAGGGCCCACTGCTTTTTCTGAGAGCAGGAAAACTGTCATTTACAGTGGCACAACATTGGTTGCCACCAAAGCCGAACTGCAACCTTTGAAAACCATTTGACTGTTTTTGGTGAGAGACTGATCATGAAGACAGTTGTGTGAAGAATCCGTATTGTCTTGTGAATTTAGGGATGTGCCTTAACTGTACTGTGATGACAAACCCTCTGCCTTTCCTTTGTGAGAGTATTTCCATTGGAAATCAAAGAGATTTGAGATACATAGCTAGCTAAGCAGTCATACCTCAGAATAGGATTTGGGGATTAGCAGAGTGGATAGTAAATTGAATAGTAGGAGTTAAAATCAGACTATGCTTGGAAAGAAAGCAGAGATGAGAGGTATACCCCTGGAAAGCAGTAATGCCAGAAATGACGCTGAGGTTACACCGGTTAGCAAATGAGATATCGGCTCACAATACAATGCGGCAGCAAAGAGTCTGATGTGATTTCTGGATCGCATAAACAAATCTGTTGTGTCTCGAAGTAAGGAAATGTTTTCTGTGTGTTTCTAGTCATGTTTTCTTCATGTGCTTGATCTGAGTGTACCTAGGCTAATTTCTGGAGAACTTAGTGCCCCAAAGATGGCAGCAAATTAGAACAAATTCAGTGGAGCAACAAAAATGATTAAGATGCTGGAGGGATTGACCTAAGAGGGAAGATTAAAGTAACTAATTACATTTAGCTTGGCCAAATGACAATTAAAAGAGAGATGTGATGACTGCCTTAAAATGTGTGCTTAAGAATGTAAACACAGAAGAGAGAGAAATAGAACCAGGGATTGTTTATTGCCGTTGGAGCGGCTGTTGGTTAGAAGCCTGGTCTGCACTGTTAGGGGAGTTGTGTAGGAGCCTAACCAGAAACAGAGGAAAAGTAACTGTAGCCAAACAATAGCAGCAAACCTAACAAAAGAAAGCACTGAATAGACAGCGCAGTTCCTGCTGTGAAATGTGGCAGAGGCTAAAGCACTGTTTCCAGGGAGGTAATGGTAGACTCTGGGAGCTTTGCTACGAGGAATGTCCAGAATTCTCCAGGAGAGGAGAATTCCCACAGTAGTCCTGCCTCTCTGATTTGCAGGACTTGTAGATCATTTCTCCCCTGTCCTTTTGTTTGTGAATGTGTAGTGTTGCATCCACGTCAGGGTGTAGTGCTTTTAAAAAGATAATTTTCAGGCTGGAGCAGGAGCAAGCAAGGGGATGGGATGGATGACAGTAGACACTAACTCCTGTAAGAAATGCTGAGAGAGTCAGGCATGTTCACTCTGGAGGAAAGATAACTGTAGGTGAAAACTGAACTGCAAATTTGTAAAGTACTGTTATAAAGAGAGAACAGGGGCCAATTATTCCCTTTAGTCACTAAGGGCAAATCTGGAAGAAAGTGGGCTCTTAACTGGAGCTGGGAAAATCAGGATGTGTATGAAGAGGCTTAAGTGTTGGGTGACAAGGAGGCCAGGAGAGGATGGGGGAATTGTCATGAGTGTAGATACCCAGGGATGGCATTAGATACTTGCTTACCAAGGGATGACACAGGCATCAGGAAACTGATCTTGTTTCAGTAAGTTTTCATAGGATTTCACAGTTTTTAAAAGCTTCTTGAGCTTCTGAACAAGACAAAGCTGTGGTGCTTTTCTTTGCAGGTTCTTAATTTGTATTATGTGTATTAACATGTTTGTTAATGTTTCTGTTTAATTATATTTTCTTTCATGATGGATCTGTTTGAATACTGTCTTTTGCAATGGAGGAACTACGGATGAAATGCACCCTTCTTACAAAAAAGTGCAAGGAAGAACTAGTTCCAGCAGAGTGGATTAGCTGGGGTTTTTTGCCCTTTTTTTTAAAACTAATTAAGCTATTTTATTCCTCAAAAAATATTCACACCAAAAGTCTCTGTACAGTACTATATCTCCTCATTTTGACAAGCATGGGAAAATATCATGAAGCAAGAAGTCTTATTGCATTATTTCTCATCCAGTTGTATTTAAAAAAATTCTGTATGTTTTTCATATAAAGTCCATTTTCAGATGCTGGGATGATATTTCATACCTGGAAATGTTAACTTCCTGATCTGCTTTTAAGACTGAGCACATTTCCAAGTGAAAGGAAGAGTTGAGGACAAGAAACAGAGCCATTAGCTGGTGCAGTATCTCAGCTGGTGGCTCCAGTCTCTCTGGGTGAATGGCTCTGTCGACTGTGATGTGAAGAGCATCCTAAATGTATTCTGTCGTGATACTTGTTTGGAGGGCTGTTTTTAAAATAAATGCTTCAATGTAGTTCCCTATAGGGCAGTGACTGTGTCTTGGTGTCATAGCTAGTTCCTGGGCAATTTTAAGAGGAATTTCAAAGAGCGACAGGAACCCAGCATCAGAGAAACAGGTTCTTGCTGCAAACTTTTAAGGGCACCATTTAAGACAAAGGCTGAAGCACTGCATGCAAGTGAGGCTGTGCTGTCCTGGGCTACAGGGAAGACTCAACTTGTGGTAGAGAGAAGGGTAGGGTCCCCTATCTGACTTTTCTGTGTATTGGCTTTTATTGAGTTAATCAAGAGCTGTGGTCGTTTCCCTTCCCTGCCCCAACAGTTTGTTCCTGCAGCAGTTCAGTGGTCTGACAAGCCCGCCTTCATTGCTGGTTGAGCATAGCCTATCAGGTTGTTGGCTGGAGTGGATGAAATGCAGGCACAGGTCTCTGTCTGCCTTACCAGCTGCCTGCAGTACCTTCTCACGAGCACGGCAAGCTAAGGTTGGACAAGTCTTTAACAGTAGCAGAATTTGTCAGAGTCCATGAGGAAGTCACTCAGCAGCACACTTGAGCTTCTGCAAGCTGGGATGATGGACACACCCCACCATACAGCTGTATTCAAAAACCATATTTCTTTTGTGCTTATGAGGTGCCCTGAGACTTTTCAGCTGATGATGCCATACTTACTCTTTACTTGGTCTTGCCTTTCAGAGCTCTACCCCTGGCATTCTTCAGTGGTTTGGCACTTACTGAAAGAAATAAAGCACACCATACAGAGCAGAAAAGCGCTTTACAAAGCATGTTCTGATGAAGTCAGCTTCTTGAACAGCTGTGACAGGGACAGAAAAGCAGCCAGAAATACAGAAAGGGGAATATGATGGGAGACATGCTGGTGAATCTATCATGAGATCTGCAAGATCTGTGCCTAGAGATCAGTGCTCAGTGCTGTCTTACCTGTGAAGCTCTCATCCCAGACTTCCAAGGCTCTGCTGCCGTTGTTAGGTTTGCAGATGTTTTATGTGATATGGGGTTTGGGATACAGTAAAATTCCATGTCCTCTCTGAAAAAACTATGGAGCATACTGATTTTCCTTAGATTTCTGTAATGGCTTTCCACTTCTTATGTATTTATGTTTAACTCTTTATTTTTTTTTCAGAAGACAGCTGCTGGGCTCATGCAGTTTGTAACTTGTTAGTACCAGTGCACTGAGTCAACCACACGCCCTGTACCTGTAGAATTCTTAGGAAGAACTGTACTCTTGTTGCTAGAGTATTGGATGATGGTGAGGAACTTGGTCTGGAAATCTCTATAGCAGAGCAGAATATTTCTACCTTTCAGTTAGCTTTTGAAAAATTAAAATGTTACATTATACCTAAAGAAAGAAGCAACCGTCTGAATGCCTTCATTCTAGAAATGAGTTGGTTTGAACAATACGAAAAGTCTGTTTCTTTCCCCAAAGTACTTCTGAGTGGCCAGGTTTGCCTGAGTCAGAATGGAGTTGTACTTCGGAGCTGCAAAAGCTTTGTCCAAACACAGTCCTTTTCCTTTGAAGGAGATTTCAGAGAAGCCATGGTTTGGAAACATAGACTCAGCTCAAGTGATGGCTCAGGGACACCAGAACTGACATGGACAGCAGCTGCTCTGAAGGTCGTATGGGTAGAGTCAGCAAAGTGGGAGTCAGCACTGGGCGTGCAAACGTATGCATGTGCAAACCCCTGTTAGCACCTGGCTGCCTTGTCCCCTCATGATGCTGCAGTACCAGTTTCCTACCCCAAAGGGCTGCGTACCTGCCTGCACCCCGCCTGCCCTGATGTGCTCTTGTGTGCTGGCATTAGTAGACATGTTTGTAGGACATTCTGACCTGCTTCATGCTTGACAGACGGTAGAAGATGATTGCTGGAGGCAGCCTTTAGTCTGCTTGTAGATTGACTTCGGGGATTACATGCAGGTACATCTGAGCTGCAGCCTTGATGTACCATGGTTCTGCATGACTTTATAGTGCTTGAGAGGCACAAACTTCGTGTGAGATGTTTGCAGCAGCATGTGTGTTCTAATTTCTGAAGAAGATGCTTGGCATATCCACCTTCCACTTGCATTGGGAGCCAAAGTACATAAAGCAGCATCTTTCCCGTAGCCTGTTTCTTGTTTCTGCTGTTGTTAATATCCATTGAAAACCTTTTTTTCCTGCACAGTACTGCAGGTTGGAAAGACTGATGGCACCCAAGGTGAATCACTACATGTTGATGTATTTACTTTACCTGTTGCTCTGTAGAAGCCTGAGATCCAGATACTGAGGTTTTAACAGCTCCCTGCCAATCAGATTAAATATTTAGCAGCAATAGGTTCTGGGCATTGCATTTCTGACAGTGTATTTCATGCATCATTTGCTGTACACGTTGGGAGATTTTTAGCTGCCGCTTGCAAAGTAACTCCCTCTCCCCTCTCTCTCCCATTATTATCTCTTCTTTCCACTGTCTCTCTCAATTTTCACTTTTCTTCTTGTTCTCACTTTCTTTGCCCTGCTGATTTCTTTCCCTTAGCTTTTCCTCTCTTTCTCTGATCGCTGTTCATAAGTATGTGGTTGCGTACATTGCACCTGGAATGGATTAATCATCAGCTTGTGATGGAGGAGTGGAAGCACTAACTGGATCTAACTGAGAATGCCCACCTTCTTGGAAAAGTGTGCACAACTAGATGTGGGTGTAGGCTGATGGTTGTTTTGGGGAGTGGAAAGCACCCTGAGGACAAGAAAAGGGAAAGTATTTCTGTCATCCCTCTCTCCATGATGCAGCTCATCTATCTGCAAGAACTATCTGCTTTGCTCTTATCACATGTGCTAATTGCTCTGGGACTGTGACTGTGGGGCAGCCTTTTTCCTTTTAGTCCCTTTCTGGCTGAAACTTTTGTAGGAAAAGAGTGCATGGGCTTAGTCATCCAACTGGAAATGTGGTCATGTCCGTCCCAGTAGGGTCCCCTTGTCCCACCAATTGTCAGCTTGCAGCAGACTTCTGTGTCAGCTGTGTTGACGTCTGGCTGACACCCCGTTGCTGGGATGAGACTCATCAAACCCAAAAATCTAATGAAGGCTGAAAAAAAGGAAAAAGATGTCTCTAGGTGAGGTTTCAGCATGGGATGGTATTTTCTGTAACAGCAGAGGGTTGTTTCCTGGAACACCGCAAACAGTATAGAAGGGACAAAGACCTTCCTTCACTTCCTTCAGGTGCTGGACAGCAGCAGGTTTCACTTGTACAGTTGTCTGGTGGTCATCTGAGTTTTCAGACATGATATCTAAGGAGACGGTCCTTTAGAAGGACTCTGTGAAACAAGGATTAGAACTGTCACTAGCGGTTGTTCTGGGCTGATACAGGGCTGAGGAGCGTAAAGTATCCTAGGCTAGTGAGCTCTGTAGACAGGATGGTGCCCTGCATATTTTTTGCTGCAAAGCCTTCTCTAGAGCTTGTCTGTCTTTCACTGATTGCTTGCCATATTTTTATGCTGTTCACTATAAGCTGTGATCAGATGGTTTGGCTCTTCATTGCCTTGTTCCCTTCACTCTTTGGTATGTGCATCTTTTCGTCTACTCTTGCTCTGTGTTGCCTGCCTAAACATGCCATTGCAGTCCCAGAGGAAGCCTGTGGTTCTTACTGCCTCTGTGTATGCCCTGTGTGATTGCTGCTCTGCATTCCTGTCATCTCACATCTGGTACTCAGCCCCAACTGCTCCAACTGTCCTGCATTACCAGTCCAGGAGATGATGATTAGCACTAGGGCCAGGTTTTTCAAGCTGCTGTGACAAGTCTGAAGCCATCTGGTGAAACATCAACCTCTTTATTTCTTGTTTCTGTTGGCAAGGGACATATCCCCTCTTCACACCAGTGAGCTTGAAGGTGTGAGGGAGACAGGACTGATGCTAATAAAGGGACATTTGGGAAGATACCTTGCTTTGAAAGTTGGGATGTGTAGGAGATTATTTCCCCTTATGAGAGGAGTGGGGACCCTTAGGTAGAGGGAAGAGGAGAGTGGACCCATGAGGTCATAGTAGCTAGAGAAGATGGCTCTTCATTTGCTCTGTTGCAATGGGCACTGAGAATCTGCTGGGCTGGGGTGTGGCAGGCCAGATGGTTTGAAGTAGGTACTGGGACGTTTGGGAAATGGCTTCAGCAGAGATAAGGCATAGAAAACACCTGTAAATTCTGTAAAACAGAACAGCTAGTGATTGGCAAACCAGACTGCTTAATTTCTTGATTTTTTTTTTTCCCCCCTTTCCCTACCCATTGCTCTGGCCCCTTGCAGTCCATTCCCTGCATCTGGTGGCTTATTTCCCTACAGATATTATCTTGGCAGTAACTCAAACCTGAGCACCTCCCTTGGGGAGTTTATGCACTGTGTGAGTGCTTTTTCTTTCCCTAATGTCTGGGTATCTGATATATTGGGTTTGAAGTGGTGGTCTTTTGTTTGTGTGGGGTGGTTTGTTTGTTTTTTAAATACATATATATGCTTTTTATAAATAAATAAAAATATTAACAGTGGGGGGAAGGTGTAAGGCAGATGGATCCAGAGAGGACAATCCCTCAGCTGGATGCCAGGCAGCCTGGGGAACTGAAGGGGCTGCACAGTTTGCCCACCAGCTCACCTCAGCTCCAGGGCTGGGAGCTCAGTCGTGGTCTTTTAGGTCCTCTCATCTCTTTAATTAGGAAAAGAAGAATGATAAATAAGTATTGCTGTTTGTCTTGCTGAAGTATCCCTGGCCTCTGGATGAAGTGGTGACAGGGCTGTGCTAGGAATATGGTCAGGGAGGTGGAGGGTCCCTGAAGCTTTGCAGGCTCTGAAGATAAAGTACAAACAAGGGGAAGGAGATCCCAGAGCAACACCAGGCAATGTAGTCAGGTGATAATGCATACATGTCTTGTTTATTCCAGCTTTTCCCTTTCTCCTCTGAGACAAATATCACTAGGAGTGTGGCAAGAGGCTTCTCCCTGGATGTATGCTCTGTTTATAGATCATGAACCCCCTCCAGTGGCATCCAGTGGCTCACAAAGGTGCTCACACCTGTGCAAAGTGAGTTAAAATGCTGCCACATGAGGTCAGAGGGGCTTTACACCCCTCTGTCACAGAGGTAGTGGAAATGGGTAGTGCAAAGGCGTCTGAAAATTTTAATGTGCTTTGGCATCTTCATATATATATATAACAATTGACACGGCTGCATGCAGAAATGCTGCCTGGCTTGGAAACAAGGTCCTGTCGCAGTGTTGTCCTGAATAGGACACCAAAACAGGGGCTGTGTCAGAGGCTTTGCAGGAAGCAAGCATAATGTGTAAGTGCTAATTTATTTTCTTTTTTTTAAATTTGAAACTGGTGATCCCATGGGGCTAGAGTTCAGCCCTGTGGCCTGGACCTGGCCTGCAGGAGAATCAAAGCTGTGATGAGTAGAAGAAACAAGAAAACACCAAAGTGAGCACAGTCCCAGGAAGTTCCAGGGGGATGAGTGGTGTGCTCAAGGCATTTGGAGAGGCAGTTCATATGGGCAACAGGGTTTGCTTTATCTACATTGTTTTAAGGATGGGTAATACTTGCAGCATATAATCTTTGGCTGTTCAGGATGTCAATATTGGTACTGTCATATACAAACAAGTTTGAGACTTAGCTCATGACTGCAACCTGTTGTTAACTGACTGCTTTAATGTGGTGGTTGTTTGGCACTATAAACTCAGAGTTGTACAAAAGCCCTTCAGAGGACAGGACTGGCACTTCAGCACTACTGCAGCAATTCAGCATGGGCAGGGTGAAGACAACCTTGATGCTGTATCCACCAAACTCTTGCCTCCAGGCTGAGTGGTGCCTCCTCTTCCACTCCAGAAACAACTCTTGAGAGGGAGAACAGCTGCAACTTGAATGTTGTCTCTACCTTTTCTTTTTCCTTCCCAGGACTGTTTTTGAGTTTTCCTGTTTTTAGGAATACATGTCTTTAGTGTGTTTAGGAACTGGTGCCATTGCAGGTCTGGCAGGAAAGGGGTAAAGAGCTGCTTCTCTCACCTACTTTCCTCCTTCAAAGAAAGGCAGCCCTATCTGGTTCAGGATGAGACAGAGCACATATATACCCTTTAAATGTATATAAAAATAATAATAATGAAGACACATATATTTATATATAAATACATACATAGTGTATGTACATGTAAAAAACCACACACTCTCATTTTACCTTATATTTAATTCTGCAGTGGGAATGCACTACTCTTGCAACAATGTTCTACAGCAGGAAATGATGGGAACTGGAAGAATTTGAGTTAGGGTGGACATCTTTTCTCTTGACTCCAGGACTACTCCAGCCTTCATCAGCTGTCCCTGGTCAATAAAAAAATCCCCCAAAGCAGAGCAGTTGCTCTCTGTAAACTTGTCAATGACAACGAATACCCTGTGGCTGCCAGAACCCAGGTCTTGCTCAGGTGCTCAGCAGGTACAGTGGTTCACAGTATCCAACAGGATCACAAGGTTACAGGCTGCAAGCAGTTTTTCCAAGCAGGGGGCCACGTTTAGAGGCAGAAACTTCTTTTTGATCTGAATCTAATGGAAAAATTCCCTCTCTCTCCCTGGAAATACTGAGATACCGCAAGTTTAGAGGTACCAATAAGAGGGAACTAATTAACTGTGGTGAAATTGTCAGTTAGTTTCCTCCCTTGGCTCCCAGGACTTCTAAGGTTTACAGCTGTGGACCTGGCCTGAGGCCATGGGCCCTCAGAATTACATCTGAGGACTTCTCTATGATTCCCAGATTTCTGGCACCTCTGGCACTGTAGCCCCAACCAGGACTGTTGGGGTCTCTAGGCTCCACGATTTTTTGTTTAGGACTGAACTAGAGCTCCCAGGACTCTTTGACCATGTTATAAAGCCTAGTGACTCTGGTCTAGCCACCTACCCAGATCTATTTAAATCCAGGATCTGAGGGCTTCCATTTCAGAGACCCACGGCTAGATCATCTCCTATTTTGAGTTTCTGCAAGTGAATTGAAATGGGGTTGGGCTTTACATTTCCACTGTCCAAGACCCCCTGGATCTGTGGCAGACTGCCAGGGCAGATCTCTTGATGAAATAGAAGATTTCAAAATCTGGCTTGAAATTGCCAGGTGGATGGGTCCTGGTGCTTAGAAGAGCTGTAGCTCCACCCCAGACGCTGAAGGCTGTCTGGCTGCAATACCTCCCTCTCCAAAACTCCACATTGCTCTTGCTCTTCCTTGCAAGCAAAGAAGCTGCTTTGGACTAGGTGGAAATCTGTCATGAGTTTAGATGTTTTCGTGAGAGTAAGCTTAACAAACATGCAGTTGGTGACATGTTTCATCACAAACTATGGATCAGCAATATTTTGCACTTTGAGTCAATGTGGCAAAGTTGATATTAAACATCAGGAATTAGCTTGGAAACTGCTAACTATTTGTGGTATTGCAGGATTTCCCTTCTCTCTATTCCTAGCTAAACTAGGATTTATTGTCCTGAAGATCTTGGACATACAGGTTTTAATACACTCTCTTGGGATCCTGTGAGTAATGTTGTGTATGATCTCACAAGAAGACATTGCTGCCTTCGGGTAAGTGCAATGGAAAGCAATAATAATAATCTTAGCTCCTGTAGCTTCTATCACTTGAGAGTGAAAAGTACTTTAAATACCATAAATAATTAAACATTCTAACTCTATGAAACAGAGAAGATGCATCTCTGCCTTTCTGATGAAGAGAATAAGGCAAAGAATGAGAAGGAAAACAACGGTGTTTACACTTTCAGAAAATGCTTATTGATTTTAGAGGGTAGTATGAGGGATTAGAACAAGACTTCACTGGTTGTGGTTCATTCCCTCCATGCTTTCAAGATTTAAAACCAGATACTGAACACTGTGAATACAAGTGAGCTAAGATGTACCAAGGATGGACCAAACATATGACAGTACTTAAAGTGAGGAATGGGACTGTGAAGGACAAAAAATGGATTAGAGGTAAATGATGGATGGAGAAAGCTGAGAAATGTAGTAGAGTAGGACATATATTCTAGCTTGAAGGAAGTTGATGGGGAATATTGAAATTTTGGATTTTCTTTTATACTAAGCCCTCTTATGCTGTTTTAAAAGTGTAAACTGATCTTAAAGCATAAGTAACTCATGGCTACACTTTGCCCATAGTATTGATTTTTATTTACTGGTAGTCACTATTGTGACAATTGTCTGATTCTGGTTGTGTTCTCCCTTACTCTTGCTACTAATGCTTTTTTTGCTGCTGCAGATGTAAGCTATAGTGACTTCTGTGTAAATGAGATGTGGCCCAAGGGGGCTGAGCTGCACCCTGAGGAAGCCAATGATAGAGCTGAGCTGGGAGGCGACATAGGCTGGTACTTTCTTGTATGCATTGGCTGGCACAAGGAGGAATGAACAGCTATATGAGCTACTGGGAACGGTGGCTGAACTGGCCAGCATCAATGAATTTGAGGGGCTGGAGAAAACAGAAAATAGAGAAGAAAATGCACGGAATTGGCATTCAGCTGAGCCAAACAATCTGTTTGCTTGAACTGGATTGGGCCTTCCCATCCCTGTTCCTGAAGCATCAGCAACTATAGTCCAGACATGGCTTTGCCTGTATATCTTTCTGTCATTGCAGCTCTGTAAATATGATCAAGTGCTGAGCAGAGGGAGAGGTCAGCGGTTGCTGGGCTGAGTCCCTCCAACTGGGAGAGCTTTCTGGACACTATTGATTGAAGGTCTTACTAAGACGAATTGGCCCTGACCTGTCATACAATTGTAGGCACAGCATGGTCTGGTGCACAGCACTAATGTACTGTGAAAGCATATTGTATTCAGCTGCTTGATGACTGGTATCTTACTGGTCATTGAACTCAGGGAGAGAAAGTTAGGGAAAGAGAAGAGTGTTCAGTGGGAAGAAGAAAGAGGGAAAGAAGAAAAATGAGACCACCAAAAAAAAATTTCTGATTTACAGTTGTCAATTTTCCCTTTATCCTGGCTTCAGTATTTTTTGTAAGGATCAAGTTTTTCTAAAGGGGTAAGTGTTTTTTGGAATGCTTCTGGGTTGGAAGTGTAGAGATCCAAACATCTTGAATTGGCACTCTTATAGGTGTTACACATTTGGGTTCCCTTGTTAATTCTCCTGGGTAGATTTAGTTTTGTTTTTTAGTAAGTAATGATAACGGGAACATAAAAGTCCTTTACCAAGGATCAGAGTGAGGAAAATGGAGGGATAAAAGGACTGGAAGTTACAAGGAAGGAGACTTAAATCAAAATTTTCTGGGAAGTCATCCATCATTTCTAGTGGCCTGACCACTTTTGACCTCTCTTGGCTTCAATGGCTGTGGCTTCCTCTTTCCCCATGCTAAAACCATGTCTTCATCCCTTTCACTTCCAGATTAGTTCCCTGTCTCATTTAATGAGCAAGGCTGGTGTTGTCACAGGGTCCCTTGGTGATTAAACCTCATTTTCCGAAATGCTACGTACCGCTGGAAATCAAGAGGCCATGAGGCTCCTGAGGGATGCTGGCAGTTTGTGAAACATGGCCCATCAGTGTCTGTAGCACTGCAGCTCGGTCCTGGACCAGCTCACAGGATGCATCTCTCTCTTCACTCTGCTGCCTCCACTCAGCAGCTCTTTTGTCCTCATCACGTCTTGGCGTTTCAGGCATTGAGACACCTTCTTTGCCATTTCTGCTGTCTGTAACACCTTTATGAGAGTATGATCAGGCCTGGTGAACTCTGGCACTCTGCTTTAGGGCTGTTTAAAAGTTGCCGTAGCAATGCCATGATGAGCAGAGGTGGTGCATATTTTCTCCTAGCTTGTCCTTGTTGCATGGGTTCCAAGACTGAAATGCGCACCCATGAAGATCTTCCTTAAGGGATGGGCGGTTTTATGTTTTAAAGCTGCATCCCATGTCATATGTTATATCTGAGGAGACTGGCAGCAAACTGGATGACTATGTCCAAAGTGCACGTGTAGTTTGAGGCTGTCTTCTTCTGATTCAGATGCCCTTTTGGGGATTCTTGTATAAGAAGAAATCACTGAATTTCAGCCTTAAAAAAAGACATACCATATTTTATTTCTGACTTACAGTATGTCTTAAAAAACCTTTGTGATTTGGCTTCTACAGTGTTTACATCCAGCATCCAAACAATTAAGGACTGTCTCTTGATGTGAGACTTTGAGTAACCAATGGGGATCTTGGTTACTTAAATGGGGATCTTGGGATTCTGGTGTGGAATTTGGCATCTGCCTTCAGGAGACAGTGCAGACTCGCCTGCCTGCTCTGTGTTTTCCCTTTAAGGAAAGAACACAGGGAACAAACAGGTACTGAGTGAGGTGCATGACAGAGTCTGGGGAATAGGAAACTCCTTCCACCAATGGAAGTAAAAGTTCTCTATGATTTTTAAATTTTGAAATCCAATGTATCAATCTGTCAATGCACAAAATGCACAGTTGATTAAGGTTGAACAGAAAACCTCAAGTTAATACATCAAATAATAAGAAATGCCAAGGATATGCTTCTCTAAACCATCCAAGTGAAGTTAAACATATGTTTCTCATGGATATTAATGGATTGAAAGTATTTAAATCCCTAGCTTTTGCAATTGCAGTCTTTAATATTCTCATGTTATTAATGTGCTGTTGATTCCTGCTTGGAAACGAAAACTGGAAGTGGATAACTAAGAAAGGAAGGAAGGGATTGTCTCATGGATTTCCAAAGCGTTTCAGTTCTATTTAACAGGCAAACCTGATGTTGCTCTGTGCAGCATTCTGCTGCCTGTTTAAACTGAGTCTTGCACTTGAGGAGGCAAAGCTGCTTTCAGCCATGCTGAAATCCCTGTGGAGGGGCCTCCCACACAGCAACACGTCCTTTGATTTGGATGGTCTTGCTCTGAGCCTGGATCCATTTCTGAGATGGGGCAGATTACAGTGGGAAGTGGGAAATGGTGCATGCCTTGTAAGCTTTGAACCCCTTGTTTCAAACGGAACAAGCAGAGTGACAGCTGTGGCAATCCAACCCTCCAGGTGGTGAGGATATTACAGTCTCTGGCAGGGAGGACCTGTCTCATCCCTCTAAACTTCTCTAAGCAGGATGCTGGGGGGAGGATGAGATCCTGGCAGGGGAATGGTGGCTCCAGCCTGGCTCTGCAAGCCAGGCTTGCAGAGAGCAGTGGCCGTGCCAAGCCTTTATGCTCTGGCATTTAGAAGTTGGCACTGGGCAATGCCAGACTGACCTGCTGTCTTACTTAATGGCTTTTGTGTGTGTGACACTGAGTCCCGCAGCTCTGCACGTGTGTGCCAGTCTGGATAAGCAGGTCAGACTCCCTCTCTCTCCCGCCCAGCCATTACCCTCATTGCTCATTCTGATGAGAATCCAAGGGGACTCAACGTATGAGGAGCGATAAACACAAGCTGAACTTTTGCTGCAGTAGAGGAAAGTCTCAAGGGGTGATCAGATAACCACCTACAAGCATTTTCACGGTGGAAACGGTGAGTCAAGTGGGAGAAATTGTTTAGGCTGAGTGAAGAAGATACTATTAAAGTTGCAGGATAGCTGAGCAAAGGGAAAATTTAGGCTGTTTAGGGAAATATTTCTAAACGTGAGCCTTAGAGTTGTCTCCTAGCAGTGGTAATCCTACTGTTTGTGTCATTTCAGAGCAGGTAGTATGCTAAGCAGGTGCGGTAGACAGTAATCCTGAAGTGACTGAGGAAGGGCAAGACTATTAAACAGAGGATTTTAATTTTTGATTTCTATGAATCATTTGGTATTGGGCTCAACAGAAACTCGCAGGCTGTAGCTGTGTCAGCTATCACCCGTGATATGTAAA
The DNA here is from genome assembly GCF_003945725.1 of Corapipo altera. Taxonomy (NCBI): domain Eukaryota; kingdom Metazoa; phylum Chordata; class Aves; order Passeriformes; family Pipridae; genus Corapipo; species Corapipo altera. The sequence continues at coordinate 18,807,882 of NW_020884873.1, forward strand.
ATACGTGGGTGGGAGGAAGTGGGAAGGACATTGGGAACTTACCCTTGGGCAAGCTTACAATAATGAGACATAGTTCTTCATCTGTTGGGAATGATATGGGTCTAATTGATGATCAAAGCGGGTTTTGTACTGCCTTAAGTGCAGGGAGAAAATTGCTCTTCTCCTTTGTGTGGGGTAGAAAAGGGGAAGCACTTTTTCACCTTATTCCTGGATACACCTGTTGGATAGACAGAGGCAAACTAGCCTCTGATGTATCTGACACTACCCAAGTCAGGGAGGAGTTTGTACCTGGCTTAATAAAGAAAGAACAGCTTTGAAGAAAATAAATAGAGAATAGAAGTAAACATATGTGCTACTTTCCATCCAGTGTCTATGGAAAGAAAGCTAACAGTGAGTTAATGAGAGAACTCCAAGGGCTTTGAAGGCTTTAATAGGGGGTGTGTGATACATTCCCCAAAAGAACAATGCTGACTTGGGAGAAGTAAGGGAAAATTGGAAACGTTCTGTAAGTTAGATAGAAATGAATCTGTAGGACTTTCCAGGCATGGGACAAAGGTACATGTTGGAGAGGGAGGGACTGTGAAGAGAAGAAAGAAGACCTGCCCAGAAGGCGTCAGAGAAATGTTTCTACCACTGTCATAGGAACATTTTTATATTAGAATGATAATATAAGTGAAGTTCAAAGCTAGTTAAAATAAACTAAACCACGCCGGTTTTAATCTTTAATCTAAAACTACTGAAATGCCCTTGGGAGTCTGTTTACTCAGGGTCACCGTGATGAACCATTTTGGTGCTGGACTGTTGCATTCACCAGTGTATGGCGCTTTCTATTGTCTCTAGTCTCTACCGTCTTTTGTGTTCTGAACGTATGGAGATTTTCCTGCAGCATCATTCATTCTGTTTATCAGCACCTGAAGTGTGCAGATGCTTATAAGACACATCTATCGTGCCCCAGATCCATCCTCCTCTTCTTTGTGTCTGTTGACAAAATTCCTGGAACAACAGGGCTGTGAGCCAAAAGAAGATTTATGGACACTTATGTCACCAACGTAGTAAGAAGTAATGTGGGAAACAGCAGCACAAGAGTTGTCAAGGTACAAATAACCTAGCCTGAAGGTGTGCTATGATAATGGTTAAAGCAATGTTAGAAGAGGAGGAATGCTTCTTCAGAGATATACAATATGCAGCAAGTCTAGATTGCAGAGACGGCAGTAGCCATGAGAATGGGAGGTTCTCCTAAGCTGAAATTGGGTCCCCAAAAATCAGGGAGTTAGAGAAACTTAGGTGTAAATTGTGGTGTGATTTATAGCTTTAAACTCTAGCTCTTAGGAATAACAGTTTTTGAGGTTTCAGTCTGTCCTGCCTGGGTTTTTTTTGCATGGGTCTTAGCTCCTGCAGTTTGCCATAAGGTAGGTAGTAGACAAAAAGATCAAATAGTCACCAGTCTTCTGTCACTGGCAAACACAGAGTTCTGCCACTGGTAAACACAGAAATGGTGTTCTTCTTTGGTCTGGACATACATGTATTTCTTTGATGGACAACCCAGTAGCACATCTAGGCAACATTAACTTCCCTACGGCTACTTCTAGTGCAGTCGCTGTTCCCTGATGGGGAACAAAACACGTTCCAGCTTTGTAGAGTATTTCACAGGTGAGGTGGATTTCTTCCTACCCCCAGGGACCTGAAACATAAGGATTGCTTTTGGATTCATTGTCTGATACTTCTCAAACTGTCAGAGAAATGAAGGCAGTGTGAATTAAGATGCTGTCAAGTATGAACAAATACCAAAGGGTATGATAATGCTGATGTCTAACACAGGGGCTGGCAGGACATCTGTCTCTAGCTAGTAATGGGACCCAGAAAGAACTGGGAGAGGAACTTCCCTGTAGCCCTCCGGGGAAGTATTGGAAGAGGATGCTGGAGGTAGGTGATGCTTTTCTTTCTCCGTATGGAGCCAGTGTCCCTGCAAAGTTCCCTTTGCTGGTGGCTAGTGCCATTGTTCATCCTCCTGTCCCAAGCTTTATCTTCCTCTTAATTAGGAAATCTGCCTTCAAGACAGCTTTTTGTCTGGGACTGCAGTCTTCTAAGACTTCCTTTTCTCTTGCTGTCTTGAGCTTGGAGACAGCTCCCTAGGGGCTATTGTACAAGGCTATGTGGGTGGCACAATTGCAGCAGGAGGTACCAGCATCAGCACACAACAGAAATGCCCCCAAAATCTTGTGACCAGCCCATATTCTGCCTCAGTTTCTTTACCTGACGTGACGATTGGCTGGCTGTGCTGTACACTGCTTGAGTAGTAGTCTGTTTACAGTTAGCCTGGTTGAATGCAAAGTGACTGGTCTGTGTACTTTCTGTATTTTGAAATATCATCCAGAAATATCTCTTAGTGCTGAGCTGTATTTTGCCTGTGCAGCCTAATAATTTTCTATTAATACTTATCTTAGGTCTGATCCACATAAAAGTGCAGTGTCAAATAAGGTTCTCATGATATTTTTAAGCAGTCTAACCTTTGGTCCTGGCTAAATTCCAATCTGAATAATTACTGACTACCTACATTTTTCTTGCATTTTCAATTGAAGAAGTTAGCTTTCCCTTCCTGTTTTGAAAGTGATTGTGTAACATTGCTCTGCAGTAAGTAGATGCTGCATTCCTCTACAATGGTGCGTATGTTTTACTGGTAAATTAAACGAGATTATAGAGGTATAATGGTTTTACTGGCATGTTTATACCTAAATATAGATATGTCTGTAAAACCACTTCATCTAATGGCCCTCCCATATATTTTTTTTCCAGGGAGTAAGAGACAACATAATAGTGTGGAGTACTGTGTAAGGGATTTTACTTAGCAGTCTGGAGTCTGGGATTTGCTAAATTGTTTTAAAGTACCAAAATCACAGAAAAGACTTCACTGTGTTGCCCCACACCACCACCAAGGGAAAATCCTGCTCATGTAAAATATTTTGTAATAAAATATCCCTGCATGTTTTAATAATCATTCTTGACTGGTGAAATTATACTGTAAAATTATTAAAGTTGCTTGAAACACAAAGGGTAAATGTCCTGTTTTACAGCTGCAGCCCTGTCAGGTGCTTATGAATTTCTTCATGTGTGAATTTCTTCATTCCTCTTCTTCACTGGGAACAAGAACCCACTCAGGAGGAGGTCCATGTGCTGCCTCCAGTGCTTCCTTGGTTGGGTGCCTTGTATGTTTGCATTCAGGCACCATAGAAATTAATAGACAAAACTTGTTGCTGTGTATGCAGAAACACATTTTCAGGATAGTTCTGGGGTCACCTTAATCTGATAAGTCTGTGGTCCTTCACCCTTCCCTTGCCTCTATTAGCACACATTCAAAAGGGGCTTGTAGTGAGCCAGACCAGGGGAGGAAAGTGAGATTAGGTTTGTGCTGGAATGTTTGTCCCTTTCTCTAAGAGCCACCACCTGCATGTGAGCAGACATGTGCAGAGTGGCTACTGCTCAGGAACAGAAGTCAGCCCCAAGGAGGGAAGGGACTGTAACTCCATGAGCACCCCTGTTGCAGTCTCTGAGCAGCTCAACTCCATGCTGTGACCCTGCTGCTGCCTTATGGGAGCTGAATGGTGAAAACCACACTCAGCTCTGGGTTGCGTGTAATTTATTGATGTTATCCTGCCTTATCACATCCCTGTGTCCCGTTATACAAGGGAGCCCAGCCTGGATCTGGTACCTGCTATTCCCTCAGAGGGACACTGATCTGTGGCACATGGATGGCCCCTGGAGCACCTGAAAGACATTATGAACATGACGGTAATGTTATGTATGAGTGAGAGAGGGCAAGATAGATGTCTTGGTTGGTACAACACAGGCTACGTAAGCATTGCTATGCCTGATCCGGGGAGGGGTTAAAGATGACGATCCAAATTGGAGGTGCTGGGTTGGCTATAGAGACACAGACACCCTCCTCTTTGTATTAGCTTCTTCCTAGCCCTGGCTGCTCCCTGCATATCTGGCCAAAGCTTAGGAACTGGCACTGGACAGATAACTCCATCGTGTGTTTAATGGAAAAATCTGCCTGAGGGGGGGGCACATTGCATGAGCTAGACACCCAACAGATTGGACAGATTGGCACCTATGTGCTCTTCAAGATCTGGACTCTCTTATCCTGCTTAGAGATAGATGTTAGCGATTTATTGGCTTTGATGCAGGTGAAGAGAAAGGGATGGACTTTTTGGCTGCCATTTTTCCCACTGGGAGAAGCCTGTGCTTGGGTGTGAAGGCTGACAGCTGCCATGATTGCCTGTATAGCTTCTGCATGAATGCTATCTGAGCCCTGGGTTGGAAGGCCTTGTTAAATATTCCTGGTGGGAGAAGGACTGGGAAAAACCTACACTATTCTCCCTGGGCATCACAACTAGCCATTGCCTAATCAAGTGTAATATACTGTATGAGTCAATGCAGGAGACATATTTTAAGAGAACAAATATAGCATTAAAGTGAGTGAGCAAGAGACTGAGAGACAGAGTGTATAGAGTGCATTAAAGTTAATAAAGCATTGAAGGAACGGGGACTGCATTTCACTGTGAAGGAATCTAATTTAGTGACTCGTAATTGGAGGATAACAGTCATGCTGGAATGAAGTTAACTGTTCATTTTGCCAAACTCTCAAAGTCTCTTGGTTCTCCTTGTGAGCATCTCTCGGAAAGTGAATCCGTCAGAGTTTAGAATCGATCGGTGCTTCACAGCCGTGGTCCCTTTCAGCCTTCTTAAGTGGATTTGGTTCCTCTGGTGCATATTTATTATCTGTTTTATTATCTGCTTATTTATCTGGTAATATCAATGCAGGATACATTCTATCTACTTAGCATGACAGTGAGGGAGCAGGTGCTAAGCCTATGTGTTCTCCAGGGCAGGGAAAGATTGGCCCCTTGTGCCTTTTCCCTATGGATGGCTGGTGTCAGGTAGGGCTGTTTTGTGGGCTTCCCACTTCCACAAAGTTTTGCCAGCATTGTCTCTGCTGCTGTGGCTTTCTGTTCATGTGACAGAGGCAGATGTAGCAGCGAACAGTATGGAAGGATCCTGTTCTTGGACACCCAAGAACAGAGGTGCAGTGCAAAAAAGTGCAGGGCTAGTGTATTTATCTGAAGTGTGCCTGGCTGCTGAAGAACAGAATTGTGGGCATGAGTGGCTGAGCAGGACATTTTGCCCTGGGGAAAAGTCTTCTTTAGTTTGAAATGCCTGAAATCTCCTTGGGACATGAACTGGCCCGGGGTGGGCAATACCAAGCAGTGCTACCTCTCACAGCAGTGGTGGGCGAATGTGGGGACACTGCTCTGTTGTCCACAGACCAGGGCTGGGGTTCTGATCTTTACACTGCATAGGTGCTGTAAAACTTAGTTTGTTAATGTTTGTAAAGTGCCTTGAGGATGAAAAGTGCTGTGGAAATGCAAACTATTGTTAAAATGAGAGTAAATAAAGAAAGAACTAGGAACAATCCCTTTGGGAACTGTCCTGCTCAGGCAGGGGCTGGAGAGATGACCTCATTGGATTATTCTGTTTCTACTGTTACAAAATAAAGTGGATGTGTTCAGGGAAAAGATCGATGTAACATACCTGGCTGTAGTAGCTGAGGGTGAACCATCATAAGCTCTGTAAGTATTTCTGCTTCTGTGCAAAAATAGCTGTTATATGGGCTTGGAGGGAATGTCTTCTCTGTGCTGCATTGATCCATTTTTGGCCCCAACCACTGGGAAATTTTGTATTCCTGTTTTTTTGGTTTTTTTTTTAAAAGAACCCTGTATTGGTGGAAAGCATATAGCTGACTGTACTACCGACTGGAGCTGTGTGTGTCCTGGTGGTGGTAGGAAGGTCGTATGCAATGGATACACACGTACACGCATACATATACATCCAATGACCTTGCCCATTTGTGCTCACTTTATTCTGGAGGGACTGTGATGAGAGGGTAAAAGGGGGCCCTTATCTGCCTGTTCTCCTCAGTCTCTGTGCCTGTACCTTCTGCAAAAGTCCAAACTGATTGCAAGCACCAGTCATTCCTTTGTGTTGAGGGTGAGCACTCAGACATGGGCTTGACATAAGCAATTAATTTCACAAAGTCAGCCGATCAGCTGTCAAAGGACAATTCTCTATCACTTTTGACTTGGGTCTCAGAGTGACTTGGGACCTGAGAGATGACATGATCACATCTTCTGCTGACAGCTGTTTTCTTAAGTGATTCCAAAGTCTGAAGTAGAGGCTGGACTGGTCTGACACTAGCCCCCCCCCCCGCCCCCCCAATTTTAACACAGCCCTGAATGTAGCCAAAGGGCTAGGCATTAGATGAGAAGGATTGTTGGGAGGAGAGCTAGTGGCTGAGGAAGATCAATGGATCTGCCTCGAAGGCTGACTGCATGACTGACTTGTCAATTAATCACTTTCGTTTACTTTCCCCCTTTCCCTTTTTTTATTTCCTCACTCAGGGAGTCAAAGAACCGAAGATGAGGCCCCGTGTGGAGTGCTACTCTCCAAGGTTTTGGCTGGTGCTGGCAGTCCTTGCAACAACAGGGAGCGGGGCCCATGCCCAGAAAAGCCACCCGAGCATTGGCATTGCAGTCATCCTGGTGGGCACCTCAGACGAAGTGGCCATCAAAGATGCCCACGAGAAAGATGACTTCCACCACCTCTCAGTGGTGCCTCGGGTGGAGCTGGTGGCCATGAATGAGACAGATCCTAAGAGCATCATCACCCGCATCTGTGACCTCATGTCAGATCGGAAGATTCAAGGGGTGGTATTTGCTGATGACACAGACCAGGAAGCCATTGCCCAGATCCTGGACTTCATCTCTGCCCAGACCCTCACTCCCATCCTGGGCATCCATGGAGGCTCCTCTATGATCATGGCAGATAAGGTAAACTTAAATGAGCTTCCTCCTATTGCAGACCTGTGGATCAAAACTTAAAACAGAAAGAAATATCTTATTCTGTGATCCTCAGGTGTTGTCTCATGGGGCCGAAGGGTTGAGGGATTAGACAGTTTCAGATTCAAAGAGAGATTAAAGGAGCTAACTGTGTGTAGCACCACTGAGAAGAGCCTATTAATCATGTGGAATTATCTGCAACAGAGAAAAAACGAGGAAGGAAAGGAGCAGGTAGAAGAGAGCTGAAAAAGAAGTGGCCCTTTTGTTCTTCCTTAGGGAGGATAAAGAACCCCTGACAATTGTAATTCTTTTTAAAGGTTTTATTTTTGCCCGTGTTTTACCTTAGAAGATCCAGGGATTCTAGCCTGGGTTTTTACTGCAGGTAGCTGGAGGACACTGTGGTATTTTCAGGGACATTTAATACAGCTCTTACATCTTAATTGGAATATAATTGAATCTTTAATAAAGCCATCCTCTCTCAGAAGGGTTCATTAGCTCCTGAAGTTAAATAGATGTTGGCTAAAACAACTAACCAGTCTGAACCAGTCCAGTTAAGTCTTTCTTTTTTTTCCACTGCACTACTTTATTCCTTCATATCATTGACATTTTACTGTTTTCCCAGGCCCTAGCCAGTCTTCTAAGGAATTACTACGCAATCAAGCCTTCCCCTACTGGTTTTGAACAGGGCAAGATGTAGAGGGAGTAGCATCTTTGACCAGCTAATTACTGTTATCTTAGTGGAGCCTCCATGAGGTGCAGGTGGACCTGATAGAAGTTTTCCTCCTGTGAGGAACAGGGGACCCAACAAGTCACACCTGAGTCTGCGTTTGGCCAGATGGTGTAGCTAACATGCCTCTGGGCTACTGTGGGCCATGCAAATGTATGAGAGAAGCTGGCTGTCCTTTTCCCTGCAGGCTCAAAGCCAGAGAGAGTTAAGGCCAAGCCTTTTATTGAGAAGACCCTTTTCACCTATGCTTGTGCATTCCAAAGAAGTAAGCAGGGACACAAGCTGACAACCTTTTTCTTTTACATGTTGTTTTTAAACAAATCTGAGGTATTTAACTAGGCAGAATCGGGTCTAATTGAATGAAGAGTGGGAATTAACCTGGCCACTGTTGCTTTTCCTCAGAAACAGATCTAGTGGGAAAAGAAATCCAGGTACTTTCTGTTTTATTTACCTTGCAAATAAATAATCCAGTGCAGGCTATTGGAGATGATAACAAATTATTTTCTCACTCTTTGACCAACTGTTCAGTTGCCAAATAACATACAGTTAATACACAGTATTGTTTTCTCATATCAGCCTTTGAACTGAAATAGTCACTGAATAAAATAATCATGGGCCTTTTTTACTCTCTCTCTTTGAATGGTTGTACATGTGCTAAAGTCATGCAGACACATTTCACCCACAATAAAGCTTTTCTGCCTTGGAGGACAATCAGACAGCAATGCTGCATCTTGATGCTCTCCTGCCTGTTGCATTGCATGGTTATCAATCTCTGTGCAAAAGAGGGTCTGAAGCATTGCTTGAGTGCTGCATTTCACACTTATGGTGACATTTTACATCCTCTTTGAACAAGTGTAAGAGTTACTGACACAAGACCTTCTAGGTACTGGGAAAAGGTCCTTGTGACTTTGAACATGGCAGGCAAAATTCTGATTTCAGATTCCCACAGTGTAAATCCAGCATAAACCCATTGCCTTTGGCAGGATTAGATCAAATTTACCTGCTGTAATTCAAAGAGAAATCTGACCTATTGAACTTTGAAAAGATTTTTTTTTTCTACCTGTCTCTAGTCTCTCCTTGGGAAGGCAACATCTCCTGCCACTGCCCTGTGTACCCCACTGGCTTGCTTCTAAAGATCATTCTGGCAGGCAAGCAGCCCACAGGGAGCTCGAAGGTAGAATCCTTATGAATGGAGATTTCTGTTTTACCAAGCTCCCCCCCCCTTTTTTTTTTTTAAGTTTTGCAGACAGGAGAAGCAGGTTATGTACAAAGATCTGCAGTTTTAGGAAAGGCCAAGGTTTCTTAAACATAATTTGAAAAGGCTGACCTTTACATCTTCTGATCCGCAGGTGTGTAATCTTTATTGGATAATATTTATTTGATGAATTGAATGAAAATATGGTAGAGAGTAAATACACTAAAATTCTACTAAAAATACTGAAGTCAGCCTGCTAAGTCCTTAAGCAATTCCATTTTCCACAGAGGGCCTTGACAGAGGCTTTACTTTTAGTGACTCTTAGTCATGTTCTTTGCAGATGAGTTGTGTGGCTGAGGTTTGATCCTGCAAGCATGGATTGCTTCTTTCAGCATCTCCTCAACGCCCACAGCAGTCAGCTGTGATTGAACTTGCTCAGCATTTCACAGGTTCAGATCTGCACATACAGCTTCGTTATGCTCCCTGAGTGTTTGTGATCAGTAGCGCCAATGCAAACCTAAAGAACGCTACAAACCACTAATGCCTTGGTGTGACAGATAAGCCCCTCTTCTCTGGAGGTTAATGCAAAAACTCCTTAGTCAAACCACCTTTCCCAGAGTAGCATGTGAAATTCTGTTTCACCTTCAATGAGGGTTTTGTAAGTGTGTCTGCAAGGAAATTTGGGTCATGTAAAAAAGGCTTTGTAATGTACCATGCAACTGGTAAATTGAGACACAAAAGAGCAGGGAAAAAGAAAAAAAAAAAAGAAAAAAAAATGAGGATTTCAAGCCCAAATTTTATTTTCTCCTGTATATAAAACCAGAAATATTGCGTGATGTGCACCATAAGCTGGCGTTATCTCAGTTAACATGCATCTGGAAATTTGCTACCCACCAGCTAGAGGTCTAGGCATCAGTGGTGAAGGAGGCACCACCTGAGAACCATTCACCCCACCCACCTCAGGGTGCAGTGAAATGCTCGTGGGACAGTCCTGTGTCTCCTCACTGTTTACTGAAGAAGGCTGTACCTCAGCTTGTTCGTGATGCCTCAAGTTAAATGCCATGATCCTGTAACATAGCAGGTGGAGGTATGTTGCTGAAAGTGTAACATCTGGTTTTCCTGATTCTTTTTGTTCACACTCGCATTCTTTAATATTGCATTGGATTACATTTTGTAGATAATGTTTATGTATTTTTGTTTTCATGGTGTTTTGCTTTTTTTCTCTGAAAAATAGGTATAGAGGAATTTGTATATGTTTTTGCTGTTTTACTCAGTGTTCATGTCTCTAATTCCACCTGCTTAGCTGTTACAGAGTGTTGCATTTAATTTCTGCCTAATTTGGCATAAGAAAAAAATGACCAGATGATCTGTGTGCACACTGTGATCTGGGTTCAGTTCCAGGAAAATGGTGAGGTACAGATACATGATGTGCCTCACTTGAGCTCTGGAGAGACCACTTTGCCGAGTGAGAGTTGTGTCATAGCCAGTTAAGTTCCTTTAGTCGCTGATAAGCATGCCAGCAGTGATGCCAAACACAGTGAAGTACAGTAGTTATTTTGTGGGGACTGGATAGCCTAGGAGTGATGGCTGAGGGGATCCAACAGCCCCCATGTTAGTTCCTCTCAGAGGAGCAGGGCCTGTAGCTCTGCGACAGGATAGAAGAGTGCTCATGCTGTTTTGGCCCTGTAAGTAAGCACCTCTTCCTTGTTTTGGTGCTGACACCTTGAAAAGGATTAGGGAGATAACATCGTCTCACCTGGACCTGTGATGAGAAAGGGAAGAGCACTGATCACTGATGATCTGTGTTTAATCCAAAATAGATGAAATGGAGAGGAGAGAAATGTGCACCAGTACCAGTGTTAGGTTTTTGTGGTAGAATGACTTTGCTTGTGGAAGCTTGCTGGTCTCTTTAGTTTGCCTGATGTTGCCACAATGACCTTACTTTTTGTATTATCTGATTTTAAGCATTGGTTTGTATTGTCCAGAGGACTGCAATGCATTTTTGACCAATAAGCATATCTGCTCCCATTCCAGTGTTTAAAATAATGTCTTGTTTCTCCCCAGTTGTTTTGAAAGCAGAAATTCAATTGTATGAGGATGCTCTATGTTAGGAGGTTGATGGTGAAAGTAAACCTTCAAGGCTGCAAACCAAACTTCAGTTCAGATAACCACACAAACCAGTATCTTGTATTTGCAGTCCTGAGACTGGCAGTCTGGACTGGGCTTTTCTTCACTGTAATTTCAATATTCCCTAAATCACTTCTGGCCAGAACTAGGAGGTAAAGGAGCAATCACAAACACCCACCCCCCCCCAAACTAACAGATATACATTTATAGATGTCTCAAGAGAAGGGTGAATTGTTATTCAGATTTAGAAAACTTACTGTGTTGGAAAAGATTTAGCTCCTTGCCTAAAAAGTGACCACACCATTTGTCTGACTGATCCATTTTGTAATGATAGAACTATTTATTTGTTTTAAAATAACAGAAAAAGTCAACTTGGTGATAATGAATGCAGAAAATGCCTTGGGTTCTCTTATAGCACAGCTGGTGACCATCATTTTTGCCAGAACTGTGCCTTCCTATTTCTCCACAGTCGCATTATTTTGTCAAAGCTTCTTGTCCTGTGAAGCGTTATAGTAACACAGGGGTGCACAGGCAGCACAGGAAAATACTGGAAGAAGAGGATGGTTACGTTTTCCCAGGTGAAAATCATTCTTCTCTGTCTCCACATCCCTTGCTGTTTTCTCCAGGGCTTGCCCACACAGGGATATGTGCCATATGCATCAGCATACTGATGGAAATAAAATGGTAGGAAGGAATGATCTGTTGAACTGGGCTGTGCCAGTAATAAAATTTGTATAAAAGCTGCATGAAACTAACCTGAAATCTAAAATCTGATCTGTTCTAGGCCAGATTCTCCTTCCTTTTTTTCACAGAGCACGGAGCTGACTTTTCTGTTATTCCCTCCTCTACCTTGTTCTTTTTTCCCATTTATACCAAAGCTGCAATGTTTTCTCAGCCTTTTCATCCCCACTTCATAAATTCCTCTCCCCTTTGTTTTTCTTTTCTGTAAGGCTTCCAAGAAATGTTGTCTCTCTCTTTTGATGCTGAAGGCTGCTGTGATTGCTCCATGCTTGGGCCATGCTGCTGCAGCAGTGATTTCCTTGGTATTTTGATGAGGAGCAAGTCCAAACTTGGACAACAGGTGTAAAGCACCAGGGAAAAAGAGTACCTGTCGGTCAGAGTGCAGCAAAGTGATGCTGCAGATACAGGGAAGCCAAAATTAGTTGGATAAGATGAACACCTAGATACACACTGAAACCAGGACAAAGTCAAAGACACTGGGACAGTGCTGCTAAAAGCAGAACATCTGTAATTAAAAGGAAAGCACTTTCACTCTCAGGTTTCCAAAGGTTAAATAATAGGCATGCATGGGGAATGCAAACCTCATTTTTTGGATGTAAATTTGTTTCATTTCCATTAGGGATGACATCTGAAATTTTTCGAGCCCTTGTGTGAAGGAAATTCAGTTAAAAAAAAAAAGATAAAGTTCCCTTTGAACGGATTATATGAACTGAAGTAAAATAAATTAAAAAAAAAATGTTGCTTAGAAGGGAGAAGAACACACATTTTGATCTGCAGACATTGAAAGATTTCTTTCCCTTTTTTCCCTCCAGACAAATTTATATGCAATTCCTGTAAGTTCACAAAGCATTTTCATTTCCCTGAAACTGCATTTGATGACAGTAATAGTTTAAATGTTTCTTAAACTAATCTAATAATTAGCAAAGACAAGTTTGATATTAAAAAATAAAATAAAAAGAAATTGGCAGTTTCCCTTCAAGCTTTTAATAATTTTTATTGAGGACATGATTAATACACTTCATTTGGTACTCAGTTTGCTTTTGCTACCAAATGAAAGCTCTGTGTGGCTCACAAATAATGAACTAAATATCATGTATTCTCAAATTATGAATTTGCTGCAAAAGTTGAGGAGGGAGAATAAAAGGTAGGTCACAGATATAAGCAATATACATACAAAATGACTTTTTTTTTCATGTAAAGAAAGGGAATATAGGTAGCATATTTTTGTGAAGTTTAACACCTGAGAGTTTCCCTAGAACAATTTTTATTACTTTAGAAAGAAATCACAGCATTTAAAATCCCTCAGGTATTAGGAAACCTGGAAATGAACTTTTAAGAGCTTTAACCTCTCCCTAGGGCCCTTAAATCCTTCAATGTTAACTCTCATTTTCTAAACAAGAGCTCAAGTACTCTCATCAGTATTATTTAAATGAAAAAATGACTTTTCAAAGAAATGTATAATTTCTTTTATTAATTATCCTATTAAAATAATCTGGATTTTTTGTTTTGGTTGGTTTTTTTTTTTATTTTTTTTATTTTTAAAGCTTCCCTCTATTTTATCTCCAATTTCCTTGGGAGGAACTCCATTTCAAGGTCTTCAATTTTTCTAGGGTATTCTTTTCAAGAGTCTCAGGGGAAAAAGTGGAGTTTGATTCCTTTTTTTTAAATTTTATCACTTAGAAGCAACAAGAAAGCACCTTTAAAAAACCAAAAAAACCAAAACAAAAGTCTTACGCAAATGTAACTTTCCATTAAATATCTCTATCACTTTTTCCCCCTCTAATAATTTATACTGGATGCACTTCATATCTGTCCTGAGCCTTGTACACCTGATGCTTGAAGATGTCATCCGAGCTTGAGCATCACAGAATTGGGAAGAAGAAAACCTGGGGTGCCCTGGTGAGACTCATACCCTGCTAAGGTGCCCTGGGATGCTTTTGGGCAGAGGCAGCGCTGAAGGAGAAGATGGCTTCTGGAGGTGCCTTCCCTTAGCAGAAGTTGTCTCAGACAAGAAATGTTAAGCAAAACTGAAGTCTGATTCTCTTACATCAGCCTTTTGCAGCTATTTATAAACTGTTTTGTTTTGGGTCATAGGATTCTTCTTCCAGGAGTACAGAGTGTTAGTTTTCTTCTGTTGTTATAGTGATGTTTTCTTTTGAGGGACAGAAGACCTTTCCTTCTCTAGCTCTGCACGCAACTGCTGCAAACTACCTGAGGTAAAGAGAAGCTGAATTAACCTTATTACTATTGTTGTTTAAATGCAGTGTTGTCATTCTTTGCCTGGAAATAGAACTACTGAAGTGAGGAAAATATTGATTTCTACCTAGCTTGGATCTGGCAAGTAATAGGGTTTCTGTGAAAAAGTTCTTTCTTGCTAGATTTCTAACCTTGATTTTTACACTAATGATGTTTAGTTAGATCTCCAAATCTGTAAACACTTACCTAAAGAAAATCTGGAAGCTTGATGAGATCTGACCCATAGTTATTTATAATTACTATTACAACCCCTTTCTTCAAAACAAAAAACCCAACACAAAAGTCTTAAATCAATTTGTGCCATCCCCAGCCGGACAAGGAGATTAGTTTCTTCAATCTGGACAGGCAGTCCTTTATTACAACCTCAAGCAGTTACTTGTCTCACAAAATCTAAATTAATTACACTCAAATTTGTCCCTGCCCTAAACTGGCCTCAAAATGAAATTGAAAACACAGAGTGTGAAATTGCCCAATGCTGCTGCTTTAGATCTGTGTGTCATTCCCCAGTAACCGCAGGACAGAGGGAACCAATTCTTTCCAGGGAATCTCTTATTCTCTTTGCCTTTTATTTGCCTCATTAACCAAGTTTGGAGGGGATGGATTATGAGGGAACTTAAGGGAAGTACATATACACAGACTGGAAAAAACAGGGTACAGGAAAAGGTAAAATTGTAGTCTGTGACTGTTAAGGGTGTGGAGGAGCCAATATATGAAGAAAGAGTGTAACAGCTGTATGTGTGCATTGTAGATGGACTGAACAATGAGTCAGGGTATGATTTATATACTCAATGAATAGAGGTAGAGTAAGATTAGAGAAAAAAATGGTTGGTGTAGCTGCCAGAAGTAGCAGTAGGAATGACAGGATAAAGTTAAGGAAATATATTAAATGATGTATTATGATACATTAAATGATAATATTAAATGATATATATGTGTATCAAGGAAAAGGCTCAGACACTGCGTTTTATTAAAAAGTGCTCTAGACTTCTTAGGGAAGAGTGTGGAAACCATATTTCTTCAGCTGTTTTCAAGCAGAACTGAGTTAAGTGCTGGAGAACATGTTATATAGATACAGCAAAGGAGAAGGAGGATGAATGAGAGGAAAGATGGCAAAACTTCTCCTGAACATAGGATCATGGGAAGAAAATTAAAAAAAAAAAAAAAGAAAAAAATAGGTTCTGAGAGTGAGGAAAAAAAAGTGTCCTGGAGACTCCGTCGAGGCAATTTTTCTGTGTTTTGGCAATAGCTTCTAGCTGTATATCTGTGAAGTTCCTGATGAAAACAATAAATGTATGTTTCAGAGGAAGGGGGAAGAAGGAACAAAGGACATGGAGAGTCTAAGGGTGGCTAGGCAAAAAAGTAAAAAAGGCAGGTACACACAGTGAGAAGGAGTGATCTAAAGGGTGCCAACACAATCTAGCAGTCCTGATAAACCCGAGTCCTCACTGCAGCTCTGCTATAAAACATGACTTTAAGGCAATTGCTCTACAACAATTTGCCCTTTGCAAGAAGACCATAACAATGTTTTTGTAAAGTACTTTGAGCTCTACAAAAGGCAAAGGCTACTTAATTGCTAGGGAACAATTAATGCTTTTTTCTAGCTGAAGTAAATACAATGCTTGTAATGAAAATCTGAACTCCAAGAGGAGAAGCCATAACCCCCATTAGAGGTGGTGGCTGAATAGCTGCAGCATGCCAGAGAACTCATTTTATGCAGGGCTGATAGTACCCTCTATTGTAAGCTTGCCCATCATTCCCCATTATAAGATGTCTTGGGGGTTTCCTGTAATTTTGCCAAACTATGACTGTTTGAGTAAAGTTTCCTGTGCCAGGTGTGTGCCTCAAGCTAATTAATTTATTTTTCTATTTATTTGGAAAATAAAACATCTCTCTCTGAATATGTGGCACAGGAAGATACATGATTTATCTGTGTTGCAAGTGCTGGCACCTTTTCCTCCAAAGGTTCTGCCTGATGATCATGAGCAAGGACACAGGTCTGGAGAGGGGGTATCTGGTAGGGAAGAGCTTGTAACCAGAGATGTTCTTTTGCTACCACTGCATAGGCTGCCCCAAGTTTGGCCTTGTTATAAGCATGGGAAATTGTGGATATGTCTGAAGTCTTTTTAGATGTTTGCCACGTATCTTGAAAAGAACTTGTCTTTGAAAACTTTGCTTCAGAACTGCACCTGGCCCTGGGGGCTGCGCAGGCCATGCTGGAGCTCTCCTGTGCAGTCCTGGTGGGATCCAGCCAGGAGAAATGTGCTGTACACCAGGGAATCTGGGCTGGAATTTGGGCGAGGTAGGGGACACCTGAGATATGAAGAGGAGCCAGTGCAGAGGGTGAGCATCTGGAAGAGATCCTGAAACAAGGAGATGGGCAGAGGGACTGGATAAAGATGGGAAGCAGGAGATGGGGAATAGGAAAAGGCAGAGAGGGAAAGAGGAGATGTGTCTGTTCAGGGGATGCTTCCTGCCCAGGGGATGCTTCCTGCCCAGGGGATGCTTCCTGCCCAGGGGATGCTTCCTGGCTGGCCCCAGGAAGCAGGGGGTGGCAGAACTGCTGAGCAAATGAGATCAGGGTTGTGAAATAGGAGTGAAAAGTCTGTCAAGTGGAGACTGAGTGAGAACAGAATAGTGGGATGGGGCAGCAATGCTTTCCCTGTGCGTGCTACTTCCCTCCATTTGGGCAGAAATATTCCTTCCCCACTCTGCCCTGAACCACAAAAGAAGCCAGAAATGGGTCCTGGGGCGTGACTGATGACTGGGGGGGAGGGACTGGCATCAGTTCTCCCTTCGGGGGGAAGGCCAGTGGGTCTTCTAAAGTGTGCCTGGGGCTGGCTTGGCTGTGCAGTGCCCCAGCCAGCACACCCTGTTTCATGGCCCTAGGCTTGGTGGGAGAGGGAGAAGCTCCTGCGAGGAGGGAGCAATCCCTCCAGAGCATCCACCTGCTGTCTGGCTTGGGGCTGGTGTGGTCACTGTCAGGCCTCTGTGCTGGAGGGGATAGGCTGAAGCCATTAGGAGGCTGCTCCATGATGGAGCTGCTGGCTCCTCCATGTTTGAGCTCCTTTGTCATGGCTCCCTCTTGGGCTCTCGCTCTGGCACTCGCTTTCTGCAGAGGCAGAGCTGTGTCCTTGCCCCCCTGGCTTACTGCAGCAGTCTGGAGGTATGACATGAAGAGCCAAAGGCCCTGCCACCAGGCCACCAGCCTTGCTGGGTCTCATATCCTGCTCCCTACCTGCCACCCTTCCCCTCCTCTCCCTTTTCCCACTTCCCTTCCTCTCACCCTCTGCTGTCTGTCACTCTACCCATTTCTTAATTATTGTTTGCACTGTGCTTTGAAAATGCAGTGTGCTGTATAAATGTTAAGTGGTATTATTGTTATTATTATTATTTCTCCCTTTTCATTTGCATCCCTCACTCTCTCTCCTCTTGCTATTGTGGCTTCCAGAGAGAATGTGTGGGCTTACATTATTTATAGCTGTGTGAGAGTAATTACAGAAATGATTTAATTACTCAGTTAATACTGTTCTCCACATCACCAGCTTGACAAGCTAGTGATCTCTCACCACAGCACATGCACACTAGTATTGTCCACATCATAGATGAGGGGGTGAGGGGAGGCAGAGCTTGGGGAAAGATTTGTGACAGCCCTGCACATCACTGGTTACTCCCCCTGCACCAAGAGATGAGGCTGCTGAGCCTGCAGGGTCCTGGCCAGGGGCAGCATGTGGTGTGACCTCAGCTAGGACAGAGCTGCCCTCAAGGAAGTGGTGTGCAGTGATGGTTCATGGCTCCCAGCTGACAGGGGCTACCTCCAACACAAACCTACTTGAGCTGAAGTTTCAATATTTGGTATGCTACATTAACCAGCTCTTCACATTTATCAAAGGTTGCAGATCTGGCAGGGTTTTATTGTCTTAACTTCTGTTTAAGCCTACCAAATCATAGGGTAGGGTTCATACACTCTGCATGGAGTTTGAGTGTGAGGTAAAATCACTATCATCAGAAATGATCTTTCTTGCAAGTAGCCACATGTAGCTCTGACCCTCTTGTAATGAATGAGTTGTCCTTCTGAAGGGGATAGCTTCCTCTTGCTGAGACTCCTCCCATTGGAATTGCAGTGTTTCTATCCCTTCCAGTTCACAAAGATTTGAGGGGAGCTGGGAATGTCCTGTTTCTGGTGCAGTATGGAAGGAGTTTGCATGAGGGAGAGTATGTGCTTTCCTTCAGTGGATGCAGTGAGCAGACAGTTACCAATACTTTTTAGTTATCTACTAGAGACTGTTGAAAAAAACCCCACAAATCACCCTAGTGAGCTCAGGAGAAACATAAGAATCACAGAACATTCTGAGTTGGAAGGGACCCACAAGGATCATTAAGTCCAATTCTTAAGTGAATGGCCCTATACAGGGATCAAACCCATGACCTTGGGTTTATAAGCACCATGCTCTAACCAACTGAGCTAAGGGAAAACATTCTTTTCTGACAGATAAAGAGGAGAGGGTCAATGAATTCTTAACAGAGAAGACAGTTGTTTGGGAAGTGGAGAGAGAGGCTCTTGTTGGATAATGGTGCATTTGTCAGATAACAGTGTGTGGAGAGAGCATCTCTTATAAGTGCCTGCTTTCCACGTCTCCAAATTGCCTGGTTCTGTTTGGGCTCCTTCATGGCCTGGGCTGTGGGCCAGGTTCAGACTGTTCCTCGACATGGCAGTGCTGGTGGGCGGCAGGAGAATTGGGAACAGGTGGCATCGAGGCTGGTGGAGTGGAGCGCCTTTTCCATGCAGCACTGCCTGCCAAGCTGCCAGGCGTGGGACACCTGGTATCTGAATGGGCTCTGCCCGCCTCCCAGGAAGCAATGCAATCAAAGAAGTAGGCTAAAGTGTTTTGAGTGTGAACAGTGAATATAGGTCCCTTTTTTTTTTTTTTTTTGACAATATGCAACATGAGACAGGTTAAGACAGCCTTTATTTAAAAAAATGCTGGGCATCTCCATCTTCTGAAAGTTGAGCCTTTCATGTTGTATTTCAGAATGGACACTCAGAGTCCCTCATTGCTTTTGCAAATACACACTAGAGGCTTTTATTTTTTTTTCCCCCATCTGACACACTTGAAAGTGAATTTTATGACCTAACATTGGAACAGCTTTTTGAGAAGACAGTGAGTGGAAGGGCAATGGAACAAGTAATTTTGTCAGCTCCCAAATGAATGAATCCTCTTTTCACTGGATTCACATCTCATGGTTAGTTGACTCTTTAACTGAATTATATAACAAGACTGTAATGTAAGCTCAGTCCATAGTAGACACCAGAGAGTCCACAGAGATAAGAACTTGAACTGGGCAAAGAGATTTCAGAAAAGCTGGACCCATCCTTCCACCAGTGGTGAGGACCAGTGTCATTAAAAGAGTCTCGTTTCTTCACCTGCTGCCCTGTGTCCACTAGAAGATGTCTAGTCCAAATAAGTGTGTTTGCCCACACTTCAGTTTTTCAGGGGCTGTCTACACCTCCTCCCTACAATAATACCATTCCCCCTAGATCTCCTACTGCTTTTCTCCCAGTTTTCACTGTGTCTTTTATGCTCACTGGCTGGCACGGTACATGAGAGAGATGTACGTGGTGCCCTTGGGCATCTGTGTATAGGGGCTGTCCACCACAGGCATGCTGCCAGGTCAGGATGAAGTTTATTTGATTGCCTAGTGAGCCTTTGACTGTTAGTGGGTGAATCATACACACTGCTGTGGGGCTAGACAAAGATTTTGGGACTGCATGCAGTTGCAGCCTGTATTTTTGTACGGCACTGTAAGAATTTAATTCTCTTTGAGTCCTCTGCCCCTTTGTCAAATCAGGTGGAAATTGGCCAGCAGGTTCAAGAGTTACTGGGAGGCCTGACTCACCTATGCACAAACACAAATGCATCAGGTTTGCAAGAGCCTCGTTTCCTAAAAAAATACAAGCTGAAAATGCACACAGAAGGTGGGCACAGCCCTGCATCGGAGTGTCTCGGGAGCTGGGATTTTGGCACAAGTGACCCGTGCACAGTGTGTCCCAAACATGCTTGCAGATTGCTTGCCCTCTCTGCCGTGTGCTCCCACGGTGACTCACTCTGATTCACCCCAGCGCGGCCCTGCTCCGCGGTGCGCACAGGCGAGCATGCGACGTGAGTGGCGCTGTCTCTTGGGGTTGGACGTTTGGTTCACACTTGTACTCGGCGCACATGTGTGTGCTCTGTGACTCACGCCACCACGCCGCAGTGGCCTAGATCGCAGCAGCGAATGAGACATAGTCATGAATAGGCACTGGCTCAGTGTCACATGCTCCTATCAGTTAGGTTTTGAAGGGAAACATGGCGCAAGGCTTGGAGATTTTAATATTTCTATCCAAAGACAGACCTCTTGAGAAAGGAAATTAGCCTGATGACAGCAGCAGTAATTGGATTATTCCGTTAGTATCCTCTGTGGAAGAGGAAGACATGTGCCTTTAACTATATTTTAAAGGCAGACTTAAAATGTGAATTAGGCCTTGTTTTTCTGACAAGCAGACATCTGTTTTCTGCCCCACTTTTTTCTACCTTTTAACTGGCTGAGCTTTCTGTCTAGCCTTATTCTTACCCTTGTGCCAAGGCTACAGCAAACTGTGGTGGTTCAAGTTCCTCAGCTGGTGCTGAACGAGATCAGGGCATACTCAGTCACTGGGTGCCTTGAGTGGGCTGAGAGGAGACAACCTGAAGGTGAAAATAAGGGAGGATATATCCCTTGATCTAAAGGAGGGAGTGTGCTGAAAGGGCTGAAGCCCTGGGAAGGGGAGAGATGAGAAGCTCTGAAAGATGCAATGAGGTGAAATGCAGGGGAAGGAAGTACACAGTAAACTTTGGATATATCTCTGAGCGATTAGTCCCCTGTGGCTCTGTGGGCTAATCTCTGCAGTTGCAATCTGACCATGGAAGTAATCTATAACGAGACTGACAAAGTTTTGGAGTATGTACATGTCTGCAGGGGACAGCAATGCTGAAGTAGAAGGACATAAGGAGGAACTGGACAGAGGATGAACCAGCCAGCCTTCTGTTAGTTTTGATCATCTGACAGAATCCCCAAACTCATGTGGCCTGTCTCTATTTTGTTGTATAAGTCTATGATTATCTTTTGGTAAACTTTTAATTACTGTGAAACTGTGAGTTGAGTTTTGATGGGTTTTGGGCAAATCCAAATGTTTGATGCAGCCATCATTTCGCCAGAGATGTAATTTTTTTTGCTAGTCAGTTGGTTCCCTAATTTGGATTTAATAAGTCACTTTGGCATTAAACATTTTGCATGAAGATCTAATTAATGGAGCACAAAGTGTGCTCGCCTGCAGATGGTGGAACAAGTTCATTTAGGGAATGGCTGGAAACCGCACCAGGCTGTGCTGGTGCCCATGCTCCATTCTCCCCCAATGAGCCATGCTGCCATTAACCTTTGCTGTCTCCATGTCCTCCTGCGAGACACAGGGCTCATCTTCACCAGGACTTGTCCCAGCCATTCTCTCTTTTATATCCCTCTGCCCTTGCCTGAGCTCCCTTGGAAGATTTTACATGCACATGTGGATTTGAAGTTTCATCTGCTTAATTACTATAAAGTGAAGATATGGCTTTCTCACCAGAGACAAAACAGGCTGGCAAATAACACACTGTGATGCTGATCACTGGGAGGAGAATCAGAGGTTGTGAGTGATATTTGTCTCTTGCTGTGTTTAGGGCCACACTTTTGTCTGACAATGTCGCTTACTGGTCACTGCACTGGTCCAGCAGTCTGTTGCTCTTTGTCTTGAGATGTGCCTGTAATAATACTGAGTAATACACAATGCAAGCTGTGGGGAAGCATTTTGTGCTTCCAGAGAGCCAGTAGCCAGCCATCAGCTCCTGCTGTGCTGCTGCTGTATGATACACAAATCTCTCGAATCATACAGTTACGATGGCTTTTTTGTTTGGTAATAGTGGAGTGAGTTTAGTTTTTCCTTTTCTCCCTCTCCCGGTCTAGTTTAGACTGGAATACTAGGAAGAGGATTTTCTTTCTTGGCATGGATTTTCTTTCTTTCTGTGGCCAGGGAGAAATGGTTTTGTATGGGAATGGGTAATAGCATGTTACAGTAGAAGATGTGTGACTGTGTCTCTGTGTAACCATGCCTGTGCAGAAGCTTGTCCTGTCCTCCACACTGCATGCATCCCTGCTCTCAAGGAATCCTTTTGGTCAAATGTTTTGCTGCCTTTGATGAATAAATTCAATAGGAAAATGAGATGACATGAGTCGGTTAGATATGAGTGACAAGGATCTTGCCTGGACAATCAAATTTTTGCTTTGCACTTGGGAATCTGTAGGGAATGGTCCTCTAGGAACTCATCTACTGGGATCTGTTCCTTCTGTTTCAAGGAGATAACCTCCAGAGGTTACCTGATACTCCTTTGCCACTCACCTAGTCTTACTATACTTCGTACTGGTCCACCCCCATGTGCTAGCACCCTGTGAGGTGTAACCCCTGCAGATTGGGTGGGATTTCTCATAAGAACTGAGAACATGTAATAGAACTGAGCCAGGGGTAAGAAAAGGATGAGAAGATCTGCTGAATAGTGGTTTTCAAGGGTACCCCAAGAGGGTGGAAGGAGGTGAGGGTATGGGATGAGGAGGTTTACATGATATTCTAATTCATAGACTAAAGCAGATAGGGCTCAGGGTGAGATCAGATAATTGATTAACAACTGCAGGGTTGCATCTTCCTCTCTCAGCCAGCAATATGTGCATTGTGTGTCTTCTAGTGAGCGTATCACTCCTTCTGCTTCTCTCACTTAGCCCATGGCCAGATGTCCTTAGCAGCTTCAGCTCTCTTACAAACATCCCATATGTGCTTTCTCAAGGCTGTGGACCAGAGGCTGGAGCTGCTGGTGGCCACTGCCACGCTGAATAGTGTTGCCACCTCCTTGGTGACATGTGCTGTCACCCTGCACTGTCCCCATGTGGTTTGCCATGTGTTCCCAGTTTCTGCCTTGTCTGGGAGGTCTTCGTAGGGGGCTTTAAAGAAAGGAACAGGGGCTTCAATTTCCTTTTATCCCTCTGTTGCCCAGGAAGCAGGATGTGGCCCCACTGCTGATGAGCACCAGGCTGGGGAGGGAAGGCAGTGCAGCCAGGAAGGAGTGACTCATTCTCCTGAAACGAAGCAAATGCACAAAAATGTGTCTATGCCTAAAGATTGGGGAAAAAAATACAACTTAACAGTCAAAAGGTTCACTTCTGTTTCTAGAGCATCCTCAGAGAAAAATTCTTTGTTGCCAAATACTTTCCTTTCCACAGCCCCATTATTTTTTCCCCTTAATGGTTGAATCGTTTAACACCACATACAAAGTCGTATCTGGCCGCTCTGGGGTGATTCTGGGTTGCCATGGCAATGAGGCCTGTCTCTCCAAATTAGGACATTTTTCCTGCTGCCTTTTCTATGTGAGGCTTTCTCTCATCTCTTTTTCTCTTACTCTCCCTTGATGTCTAAAGTGCTGAGCGCTGCCTACTCTTTCGCACGCTCCCTGAAAGGGATCAGATTTTGCCCGTCTGAATTAATTCCTCTGAAGCCTGTGCCAGCTTTGTGTGGACCATCTTTGTGCTCCACAACGAACCTGCTGCAGGATCAGGGTGAGGAGGGGTAGGAGAGATGTAAATGTGGTGAAGTTAGCGAGGGACAGCAGCATGTGACCATGGCATGCTCATTCCCTACTTGGTACGCTATTTCCTCATCTCTGCCTGCGTGCTGCCAGGGCTGTCTGGGGCTGGATTCTGGGGTGAGAGCTGCTTAGCTTAAAGTATATTTTAGGACTAGAAAAGCTAGTGGATAAACCTTGGGTGAACATAAATGTACTGGCATGCACAGATCTGTCGGGTGGCCTTGGCACCCCAAGGTCCCATCCTCTATGGGGCAGGTACCTGCAGTAAGACCAGAGGAGTCATTTGTCTCTTTGGAGAATTATGATCTTGTCCCCTGGATACACTGAGCTGTACCTGGTACATGTCAGTGTGCTGAAGCAGGCAATTGGCTTTCTACCACTTGTGCACTTGTATATTCCCCTTGCCGGCTTTGGATTTGGCGTGAGTCAGTCCCACCTCAATTTATCCTGGCTGCTGACAGACTCCCAGGGCCCCTGTGGCAGCTGGGATTAGTCTGACACACAGATGCCCCCAGCCAAAGTGTCTTTCCTGGGCTGTGCATCTGACCTAAGGGAGTAGGAATAGAAAGGACCTGGCACAGGCAGCACTAGAAACTTATAGAAATGGAGGCATACCCATACTGGGCAGATCTGGGTGGCTGAATAATGTCAGGGACTGGGAGCTGATCCGCTGTCTCAGAGGAGCATCATCATGACAGTGTGAGGTGATGTGTGGCAGAGTAGTACAGTCCAGCATTTTCTACCCGTCAGGGCAGAAATGAAAAGGTGAGGTGATGAGGTTTCCTTGCTCATTCTTCCCCTGGCCAAGCAGGCTACTACCTCAAGACCAGTTTTTAAATGTGCGGATTATTTTGGGACTTTCATGTAGAGGGCAGAAAATTGTGGGAGGGTAAAAATAATGGATTGTGAATATTTGGAATGGAGATGAAGGTGTAAATTTTGGTGGTGAAGATAATTGGCCTCAGAGCATGTTTTGTCCTGGCCATGGTACAGTGTTGCTGTTTTTCATAAAAGATGCTTTGAAGCTGAGGGCAGTTGTCTGTGAAGCGAAGAGCAAAGCAGAGTGATGTGCCATGGCTGAAGCCCTTGGGCTCAATCCCAGGTGCTCTGCACCTTTGGCTGCCATGGGACGGCAGTAATGTCCTGCTGGACTTGATGGGGTGCTCAGACACATTCCTCCAGGAAGCCAAAAGTCTGGATTCTGTTTAATGATGCAGTGTTTAAATAAAAAGAGGTGGGTGAACTTGATCCATCGTGGTAGAAACTTTGCTACACTGTCCCAATAAAGTTGTCTAGTAATGTTAAATGTTAATTTAGAAATCTTATGGTAGTGATGCGTGAACTGGTTTATATCAAAAGCTGATTTAGCACAGCATTCTGCATCGAATAGCAACTGATAGATGATCAATTAGTGACCTTCCTCAGAATATTCTTCAAGCATCCCATGAGTTATGGCTTGGAACTTTCTAAGCTAGTCAGTGTCTTTGTATTTAGTAGCGCTGGGTGGGTTTTTCTTCCATACACTTACCAACATGCAAATTCTTGGCATTTGTGGACCCAGCCAAGTTTGCAGCATCCAAGAGACAAGAAGTTTAACCACTTAACTGCACATGGGGTGAAGAAGTTCTTCTTTGTTGGAAAGTTGCCACTAGGCATTCTCATTTTAATATCTCCTCATTCTTTCACAGGGAAAAAAAGCTGCCTAATAGTTATTCCCTCTTCACCTTCTCTGTACCGGCCCTGACCTTAGAAGTCCTTACCATCACTTTTCTTGAGGAGATTTGTAATTTATTTAGTTGATTCTCAGAAAGATTTTCCCAGTTGTGTCATCCATACTCATAACTTTTTTTGCTTCTTCTGCATCCCTCTGGGGAAGGAATTACACAGAGACTCTTCACTGAAAACAAGAAAGATCTGTAGACTGTGGGAATTACTTGCAGTGTCTAACTGAGCTGGTCCTGACACAGATACAACATGTCCTGTGCTGTCCTGAGGGACTGTTTTTGGTTCTGCCCTCTGACATGTGGGAAGAGGTGCAGGTACCCCCCCCGTTTGAAAGGTAGTTACAAAGATGGTGGAGCCAAGCTGTTCTTGGTAGTGCCAGACAGAGTAGTGAAAGACCATCGTAGCTCCTTGGACAACAGGAAAAGAAATACTGTAGGAGTGCAGTGCAGTGTTGGAACAAGGGCCTCGTTGTGAGGGGATCCTGCAAGTCCTGTCCTGACAATGTTTGTGTGATGCCATGAAGTGAACTTAAGATGCCCCAGAGATGATACATGAGTCTGAGATTCAGAAACTTTCTAGAATTGCCTTTATGGTACAAAAACTCCCTGTGACTCTCTCTTTTCCCTGTGATTTCAGTTTACATTGGCATTGATCTATTAGGTTCTTGCCCCTTTGTTGCATCCCTGTAGTAAGTGCGCAGCAAGCTTTTGGGCTGAGATGCTGAGCAGGTGGATTTTTAGGACCCAGGAGCAGTTGCTGTATCCTTGGGAAGCTGCAGCATGCTGAATAACTGCTATAGGAGTGCCCTGGTGTTTCCATCAGCCCTCTGTCCATGGCATGTCAGTGCTGCCTGCCCAGCTGCATGGGGACGCTTAAACAGGCCCCCAGTAGCAGAGAGCAAGGTGTGGGACATGACTTGGAGTGAGCTTAGCTTGCTGAGAGGAGCAGCAGCTGGGTCACAGGGAGGTATGCAGCAGAAATCTTGTAGAAACAACTGACGCCTGAATCATTGCATGCCTGGGAGATGGAAAAGCCAATTAAAATCACAGAATCACAGAATATGCTGAGTTTGAAAGGATCACAAGGATCATAGAGTCCAAGTTTTAACCCTGCACAGGTTATCATCCAAAGTTTGAGAGTATCATCAAGCAAGATGAGAGTATCATCCAAACGCTTCTTGAACTGTCATGCTTGGTGCTGTGACCACTTCCCTGGGGAGACTGTTCCAGTGTCCAACCACCCTCTGGGTGAAGAACCTTTTCCTAATATCCAACCTAAATCTCCCCTGACACAACTTCAGGCCATTCCCTCAGGTCCTGTCACTGGTCACCAGAGAGAAGAGATCACTGCCTGCCCCTTCTCTTCCTCTCACAAGGAAGTTGTAGACTGCAATGAGGTCTCCCCTCAGTCTCCTCTTCTCCAGGCTGAACAAGTAACCTCATCCACTCCTCATATGGCTTCCCCTCAGGGCTTTTCACCATCTTCGTTGCCCTCCTTTGGACACTCTCTAAGAGCTTAATACCTTTCTTATCTTGCAGTGACCAAAACTGCACACAATATTCAAGGTGAGGCTGCAACAGCACAGAGCAAAGCAGGACAATCTCCTTCCTCGACTGGCTGGCGATGCTGGCAGAGGTTACTGTGAAAATAATTTGTTCTGAAATGGTGTGGGGCTTGGGCAATGGAGACAATTTGAAAGGCTTTGTTTAATATTAATAATGCTACATTATACATGTAAATGCCATTATTAAAGGCTTTTGGGTATTTCAGTAAAAAATTAGAAGGGAAACTTTGAGACAACTGGTGTAAATCAAACCAAGTGAATGAGCTGATGGCAAGAATGAATAATTATTCCCTTGCCTCCTACTGCATCCCTGCCTTAATTTCTACTGCATCCTTTCCCCTGGTCTAGAACAACCAAATAGCCCCAAAACAAAACAAGAACAAAACAAGAGCACTTGGTGCTCTGAGCATCATCTGGAAAGAGAGAACTGAAATCTCTCTCTGAGTGTCTGGGAGAATTAAGGGAGGACTAAGGGAAAAAAACCATGAAGAAACTCTCAGGCCTTTCTAGAAGTGCAAAGAATTTAAATCAGCGCTTGTAAAATGCAATGATGAATAAGACAGGTAGGTAAAATTCTTGCATGTAATACCAAAGTACTTGAAGTTTTTGCCAGAGGGGAACATTTTCACCCTCTTGCTTTCCTTGAGAAACAATTCCATTTAAATTGGATTGAAAAATGCACGATGACTCTTTATGTCTGGATTACTGCTACAGGATGACTGCCAAAACAGTCAACTACAGTGAACAAAATAGGAAATATAATTATTGCTGCAATTTCAGATCACAGAGAAAGAGTTGTAGCTGCCTCTAGGAAAACCAGAGACATAGCATTTGAAGGAAACAAATTTTTAATTTTTCTAGCCATGGAGTTCCACAGGAGCTTGTGGGGACAAGGAGAGCTTTTAAAAAAAGATGAAGTTGAAATGATCCAGTGTGCACACGCAATATCCACACGCTTCTGTGTGACAGAAAACGTACAGAGATGGCACGCTTGAGTTCTGTGTGCTAATATAATGCTTGTGTCTCCAGCTTCTCTGCAGATCTTTATGGAGTCTGGCGAGGCTCTTCACAAGCATGGCAGAAACTGCTATGTAGTCAGCCATGGGATCAGAGCCCACAACAGCTAAATGCCCCTAACCAAAACCGAGGAGGGAACCAGAGCCTTTGGATGGAAATGAAGGGAAAGAATGAAAATTGGAGTCCATCTATGAGTTCCTCTTGCAAAAGCTTGTGCTGATCATTTGTCATTTTAACTGTGATTGGCAATTTAAGGGGCATATTCTACTTCTTCTTTGAGGACAGGCATTTAAAGTATCTGGAGACTGTAGAGAGCGAATAGCATATGAATATATGCCCAGCATACTGATGTATACGAAGCATTTCTAAATATGCTGTAGAACTACCTGGAAGGTTTTCCTGTGGAACAGTTTTCTGCTGGAAATTGTTGATTTTACAGTTTGAAAAGTCCACTGGGAATGTGTCGAGTCTGTCACAACTGTGGATGGAGATGAGGCAGATTGGTTGGTCTGCAGAGATTCTGTGCAGCTCTTCCAGATTCCTCACCTGCCAGCTGAGTAGATGACAGGCCGAAAAATGTGATGTCCCAATCTGGAGTTTTTCAAGTAACTCTTTTTGCCTTCTGTAAATTTTTTTCAAGTATTTGATTTTTCATACGTGTTACAGGGAGAATTTTTGTACTCTGACTACAAACAGAACAGCAATTCTGTTTTCTTGTCAGCTCAAGATACACAGCACAATTACCTGTATTACTCCTTTGGACAAAATCCACTTCTGGAATGCCTCTCAAGCTGCCCTGGTGCCTTTCTTATCATCAAAAGCCCAAAACTTGTAGGGGCTATTGCTGTCGAATCCTGGTAGGCTGTAGCCTTATTGGCTGCACCCCCGCATCACCACCCACTGCACAGATGCTCATCCTGAAGACATATTTAGGTGTAGGGTATAGGGTGGGATGGGGCCAATAAGAAGAGCTGCCTTCTACAGAAAGCATGGAGGATGAAGGAGAGAGGCAGGAAAATTGTATATATGATTCCCCTGGTGCTTCTTTCTCCTCTGGAAGTCCTCTCTGTGGTCTGGGGCTCATCTGAGCCATCTCTATCTCCATTGCACCCACTTGCTGAAGATGCCTTTCTGAGGGGCAGTGGTGGCCTGTGGGTTTTGTAGCGGGAGAGAAGGGAGATGTGGCAGTGGCAATTTGTGGGAGCAGGGTCTATACAGGCTGTGACAGCAATACCGGGGAGAGAGAGTCTGTGTTTACTAGGAGCAGTGAGGGGACATTTAGCCAAAGCTGTCAGAAATCTGGGGAAGGCAGATGGGATGGGGGGGCAGGACAGGCTGAGAAGTAAGAGATTTCCATTCTGAGGACACGCACATGTTATGTTGGAGAGGGGTGGTGCTCAGTGCTGACTTCTTGTGTAACATCCTATTCTATTGTGTTAAGTGGGAGCTTGTGTAGGTCCAAGATGTCATGTCTGCATACTTGTGTCTGCAAATATATCTTCATGAGAGCCTAGATAAAAAAAAAAAAAAGATGATTTTTGACTTTGCTACGATATGCTGCTGTCTGGACCTACTATATCTAAAACCCACCTATGAAAGGGAGATTTTTCCCATATACATCTGTGTTCTTCTCTTCAAGTCCTGATGAGTAAGATGGTGGGTAGGAGTAGGAGAGGTACTTTTCTTGGACTCCTTATGGTGGTTGTCCAGTGTGGCTCTAATTTACCTTCTGCAATGGGACTAATCTGCAATTTGCAAGCAGGGTGACCTTTGCAGATCTTCCTGGTCATCCCGCAAAGAAATGTCAGTCCAAAATACATTGCTGTGGATAACATCCAGGGATTATGGGAGTGCAGAAATGACAGCTCTGTGAGGGGCATGGCTGATAAAATCACTGAGCCAGACATGCCTGTTAAAGGGAGTCCATCCTTCATCTGTGGGTGGCTAAATCTGCCTTCAGAGTTTGTAATGAGGATGGCCAAACACTCCTCAATAGCAACTTTTTGTGCTTCTGCATGACAAGAAGCCCTGGGAAAATGGAGTGATCACCAGACTGTTCCAAGAAAGGTTTGTCCATCACCAGAAATGCATTCTAAACCAGGCCATATATGGTAAAATCCTGCACATAAGGGCAATGTATGCTTCGTTTTAGGAGGCTCTTGACTGGTCACTTCTGAGTTGCCTGAGGAAGCTGGAAGACACATTCTCCAGGGCTTGTGGGGATTTGCAACTTTAAGATGCTTTGGTAGGACCCAGCTGTAGCCAGCTGTTTTGTTAGAGAAATGCTTCCCTTACTCCTGGGGAGTGGCCTGTGAATGGATGCTGAATGAAGCTGGCTCCTTGGCTCTGAGTGAATACTGGAAAGCACATGTCACCAGGAGTAAAATGTGATAAGAAAACATGTTGAGTAGAAGAACAGAGCAGCCAAAAGCCTTGCCAGAGCTGAGTTGCTTTGGAAGTGCAGGTGATGCAAAGGAACACCTGCATGGTAACTGACCCCAAACCTGCAAGCAAAATGAAAAATGTGGGTAACTGGAAGCATGGGCTTTTTTCAGGGGTTTTTATCCATATGAGCTTCCATTTCGAATGGGAGTTTATAAATGGAGTGATTCTGGAGTTAGTGCAAATTCATCCTGTGGTTTTGAACCAGAGTATTAAAAAGAAGACAAAAAACTCAAGAGGGCTTGTGAAAGTGGAAAGGGTGAAGTCCTCACCATCTGGCAATTCTGAGAGGTTAAATCGGTCCCTAATAAAAGACTAGGTGGTGATAGGAGGGGACAAAATTCGGTGAGGGTGACCAGAGAGAGAACATGAGCACAAGAACATGTGGTAAACCTTAGAAGAGTACTCTGAATTTCCTGAGGGGAGAAACCACTGAGTCCAGTGAAAGCCTGAGTTTGGTGAGGAATCCGATATGCTGGAAAAGAAGAAATCTGCAAAAAGCTATTTGGCCACCTTCCCTCTTCAAAGTCAGTGTCCACCAAAAATGACACAGGGAACTAGTGATTTTGCAGCAAACAGCAATAACCAACACAGTGCCGACATTTGAGAAAAGGGTAAGTGAGAACTGCAGTGCTGTGCTTTACTTTTCAAATGCATTCCCAATAAAGAAGATGCCAGCATCATCATTAAAACTGGGCATCTCTTTGTAGCTGGAAAGAACAGTCTTGCAATAGCAGATGATTTTGTTGTCGGCATCAAAGCAAGTGGGATATTTCTTGAAGTGAATTTAAACAGAAGTATGTTAGTCTGATGCCAGAAAAAATGACATTAGCCTTGAAAGTAAAACGAATGCAAGGAAGTGATAAAGTAGGGAAATTCAGGATATATGGAAGTGAGGTGGTCTTTTGCAGAGAAGTGACCAAGTCAAAAGTATGGCTAAAAGCCCAGCAACCTTAACAAGGAATGATCTGTAATACTATCATTGTAAGGATCAAAATCAGCTAACCTACCTACCTCAGGGTACCATTTGAGGATATTTTCCTGGGGTGAAGGAAGATGCCTTGCTTACAGGGTAGAGTGGTAGGAGCCAAATAAGCCCATGATTCATGACCTTAGAAAATTCCCTTTTGGTCATAAGTGGAGAGTAAATAAAAGATTTTATTCCTCTGTAAATCATCAGGTGATGAAGTGAAGTGTACAAAGCTGGACACCTAGGATCTTAAAGAGTAAATAAATGTTTAAAAATAGATCAGTTCCTGCTGCTGTGAGGGGAGGAATTCTGATATCAAGGGCATGAACTTTTAGATAGTGGAGATTTTGAGCAGCATTAAAACTCCATAAAGCCATTGTCAGATGATCTGAGAAGCTTTGTGAGGAACTATCCACTGTAGTGTGGTAGATACTTTGAAGATTTGTAAATGCAGGTAAATCACAGTATCGCCAATACTGCCCCAGAGACAAGGAAGAAGTACCCCAACTTTGTAAGAAATAGCAGTGCCTCATTTGGTTCCAACAGTCCAGATCTTGAGAGCATTTCTGTGCAAGATGTCCAGTGAATACGAGATGACAAACTGAAGATTATGTGAAGGTAATTTAGGGATTTAAAAGGAAGTTGAGAGGGGCCAGAGAGGTTTTATCCTGAACTCAGAAGAGCAGTGATATTGAAGAGGCTGTCAAAGCTTTTCACACACATACAAAAAATGTAGTAGGCCATGTCAAAGTGACAGAGTTAGTGGTACAAGGAAAACTGGCCCCTTGCAAAGTAGCCACTGATATGTTTTTTATTTTTTTTTTGTACTGCCTGGAAAAAGAAACAAAACAACCAACAAAAGAATAAAATAATTCAGTATGTACTTGTCCTAAGCTATTATTCTCACTTCCTTGAGTTAACCTTATTAGAAGACACTCCAGCTAAGTAGGTGATCATGCATACCAAATTTGTTTTTCCAGACACAGTACACCTGACTGACTTAGTAGCATCTGACTATAGGCCAGCTTAGTAGGCATGAATTTTAAGTAGTTTGCATGGATTTTGACATGTAACTGCTAGTTTTCTTCATCCATGATTTAACAGATGGGTCAGAAACCTCATTAAAATAATAAAGAACAGAGTGAAAGGGATGTGGGTTATAGTTTGATCTGTATTAAGCTCTTTTAAATCACAGCATGGCATCAACAGAGTGAGAGTTGCCTCCTGCAGGCTTTTTGTTCAACAGAAAACTGGAGTCCAGAACTGGGGTAAAAGTGACTTGGGATTCGTGGTTAGTTATATGAAGGGACAAGTAAGGCAAAACAAAAAGCTCAAAGCATTTGTGGTCTGAGAAACTTCCTTTCTTCATGAAATTATTTTATACACACACAGGCTGGAGAAGAAAAGCTAGGGGTGAGCCTGGCAAAACAGGAAAATACTCTGTTTAGGAGACTGTCAGGTCAGGTGGACACTTATGTTGGGAGACAGGTGATCTTCACGCTCCGTATGGGAATGCAACAAATCAGTCATTTTGCTCAGCATGGCTTCAGGTGAGTTACAGCCACAGCAGGTGAGAGAGATGTGACCCTAGTTACGATGTGACTGATAGACTCAACACTGCTCTGCACATGAAGAAGAGCTGGTTCACATGATACCACAGGTTGCCTCAGAGAAACTCAATGTGCTTGTTTGAGTAGGCAGTGGACAGGTCGTAAATATGCAAAATTTGGTATTATGTTGATATTTGTTGATTGCTGTTATTCTTATGCTTGCTTGGGAATGGAAGATGTGAGCGTCTGTGCCCTTGATGGGCTCTGACCTAAGCCAGTTAGAACTGGTCCTTTTCCCATCCAGGGGCTCACTTTGGTCCATGCATATCATATGAGAACTGCCTTTTTTTAGTTTTACATCTTTTACATTTTTACAGCAGCTCTGTATCATTGACTGTGGGTGATTTCCAACCTTCTTGGAACAAAATTTTCTGACCCAGCCTGGTAATGCAATATTCTTTTCCATAATTGTACCAGAGACCAGGGTGCTGGTAGAGCAGAGAGACTAGATTTCTCTCTTGCTTTGGATATGGTCCTTCCCTCAGGACTCATGATGGATGGTAGTAAGAAGTAGTTTTTGCTTTTTTTGCCTGTCAGTTGGGTCCTGACTCTCCCTTGCTTCTTTGGTGGTGTCCCTCTGAAATTTAGACCTTTGTTTTCCTGTCTCATTCCTGGGGTAGAGGGTCTAAGCACTACAACTCAAACTCCTCATGATTACCAAGGCTGACTTAACAAGGTGCTGGGTGGACCTGTGGTCTTCCAGCCAGTGGAAATGGCTTCTAATGCTTATAGGCTATATTGCTCTGAGATGCTAAAGTGCCAGCTCCACATGCATTGTAGTATACACTTTCCAAGGCACTTAGTGGATTTAGGGAGAAAAAACCACATGTCTTGCATACATCCATTGTTTGACTTATCCCTCCATTTTATGGAGCCCTTGCCATGAGTATTTTTTTAGTATGAACCATGGGATGGGAAGCCAAAAAAGCCCCTGAAACCACAGGAGAAAATTAAGGGGAGCCTGTTCTACATTCTAACAGTTAATTAAATCCTGCACTTTTGAAAGCTGGTATTCCAGGCAGATAAAGGAAGATAAAAGAACCCATTGCATGAGATTACTGTGTTTGCACCTTAATACATTACCAGGTAATATTTTACTTGTGCAATTTCAACTTAAATTTTAACTGTAGCTTTTTCTACTTTTATGTATGGAAGAGGGGGAAGAAAGTATGCTATTAGTATTTTTCTTCAAAGGATACTTTTACACATTATGATTCAGGGAGGAGTCAAATAGGGTCCTGCTTTTCCTGTGTACTGCACCCTTTAATCATCAGAGACACACAAGGAGGTCTGGGGGCTTGTAGTGCGGAGGTGGGTGCTGGGGAGGAGCAGAGAGATGCTTCAGCCACAGAGGGGCCCGAAGGCACAGATTCGCAGAGTGCTGTTTCCATGACAGTGCTATGGAAACCAGGTTCTGCTGCTCACTGCTGCTCAGGGTGGAATTTCAATGCTTCACACAGCCCTGGTACCCAAGAAACAGCAAACCCACAAACAAAACCCATGCCTCATTAGAGCATGGTTTCTTATTCAGCCTGTACACCCTGCCCATTGCGCTGGGGGAGGAAAGGACAAGCAAGCCTGAATCAGCTAAAATAAGAGCTTGCTACACACTTGTCCCCCACCTACATCTGGGCCCCTCAGAATAGTTTTGGAGGTTCAAGTAAGTTTGATCAGCTCTAGGATCTTCGATCTGCTTTTAAATGTAGGCTGCTGAATGCAGTCTGGAAGCCCCATGCAGCACTACAGTCTGGAGGCAGAGTGGTTAGAAAGTGGCCCAGCAGAAAAGGACATGGTGGTGTTGGTCAACAGCCAGCTGAACATGAGCCAGCAGTGTGCCCAGGTGGCTAAGAAGGCCGATGGCATCCTGTCTTGTATCAGAAATAGTGTGGCCAGCAGGACAAGTGAAGTGACTGTCCTGGTATACTTGGCACTGGTGAGGCAGTACCTCAAGTACCGTGTCCAGTTCTGGGCCCCTCAATTCAGGAAGGACATTGAGGTGCTGGAGCAAGTCCAGAGAAGGGTAACGATGCTGGTGAAGGATCTAGAGGGTAAGTCGTACAAGGAGCGGCTGAAGGAGTTGGGGTAGTTTAGCATGGAGAAGAGAAGGCTCCGTGGGACCTTATCACTGTCTACAACCACCTGCAAGGAGGTTGTAGTCACATGGAGGCTGGTCTCTTCTCCCAGGCAGCTAGTGACAGGACAAGAGGACATAGTCTCAAGTTGTGCCAGGAGAGGTTTAGGTTGGACATTAGGAGGAATTTCTTCACAGAAAGGGTGACTAAACACTGGAATGGACTGCCCAGGGAGGTGTTTAAGGAAAGACTGGATGTGGCACTTAGTGCCATGGTCTAGTTGACATGGTGGTGGTTTGTCAGAGGTTGGACCTGATGATCTCAGACGTCTTTTTCAACCTAACTGATTCTGTGATTCTGAG
The DNA here is from genome assembly GCF_003945725.1 of Corapipo altera. NCBI lineage: Eukaryota > Metazoa > Chordata > Aves > Passeriformes > Pipridae > Corapipo > Corapipo altera. The sequence continues at coordinate 18,843,263 of NW_020884873.1, forward strand.
TGGTTGTATTGCAAAGAGTGGGGATGCAGAGGGCTAAAGAAGACCCAAAACAAGAAAAGCTCTCTTCTACTCTTGGCTCATCTTCATGACTTTCTCTGAATCACTTTGGTTCCCCATGCCTCAGTTTCCCAAACTATAGAACAGAGATAATAATGATACCTCCCCATAGGCTGGGCAAGTTTGACTTCTCTGGTCAGTGAAAGCAAGTCCTTGGAGGATTTGGGCTACTGTGAAATTTAGCTAATGTCTGGAAATTAATTTGAGGCCCCCTGGTGAAAGTGGTTAGATAACTGCCAAATTTTGCCACCTTCCAGATCAACAGCCTTAAAAAGCTTATACTTAAAAGCTAAGATAGGCCTCACCCTCGTGTTGCCTCTGATCTGTGTTTCTTCTGCAGGATGGAGCATGGGCACTATGTTGCGGTACATGGAGACTGCAATACAGCAATTTTAATAGCAATACTGGGATCATTAGGTCTGCAATACCAGAAATACCACTTGCATAGAAAGGAAAAGGAAGATAGCATAAAGGTTGATCTTGGATTTTATAACCTTTCAGTGCTGGCTGACTTTGACCAGTGTAGCTTGAAAGCCAGCAATCAGTTTAACCTACTTAAAATTTACCGGTAATTTGCCTGGAATGCTGCTGAGTGTGTCCCTATGCCAGTAGCAATGTCCAAACACCCTTTGGTTGGTGGAGGCAAGAGTCAGAAGACACCACAGGGGGCAACCCTCTCTCATCCCACTTCTGCACAAGCAGTGCCAGTTTTGGGCCCTGAAGCTCCTGGATGCCACCTCCTAGGAGCCTGTATCAAGGTGTATCAATCTTAAATTCCCTGGGAGCTGCAAGAGCATCTCTGAGTCATCCCACCACTCTGCGCTCTCCCTTCAGCTATCCCAGCAAGTACAGCACACTGTGTCAGGTCAGCAAGAGCAGCCCATGCTTACAGTGAGGCACTGTTTTCTGAGCATGTGCCCTATGGACTGGAAAAGCACAAAGCTGCCTGTGACAGCATGGATGTGCAAAGTTGCAGCTGTGTGGTTTGTGATGCTGCATGGAGATGGAGAGGAAGCAGAGAGGGAAGTGCAGGTGCTGAAGGTCCCACGTGCAGGTCCACTGCTCCATTGGTTGCCTTGGGGAATGCTCCCCATCCATCTGTGTTTCCTTAGCACTCAGAGCCAGACAGGAGGGACGTAGCACCTTACAACCTTTGAGGGCTGTCAGGATGATGGTAACAGCAAGCGATAACTTGCTACAAGAGCTACAAGAGCTGTCAGCCTTATAAGTACCAAGCCTATGACAGGATGGTCCATAGTCATATGTTGGGGAGAGGATCTTAGAAAATCCCTGGGGGGCCCTGGCTGTGTTGTCAGAACAGCATCCCCTCACTTGCCAGGGATGCAGGCAAAGCTGGGGGCATCTCTTATCCTGGGGGCAGCCTTCCCTTTGGAATCATCTGCCCCTCTCCCCCTGCAGAGGAGTTGCCTTCTGCTTAATGAACGCCTGCTTGTAATATTCTGAAACAAGGAGGCTAATCAAAGGCCCCGTTCTGTGGAACAGGGATGCTAAGTGACAAGATTAATTTCAGTAATCAAGCAGCTTAATTTGGACATTTTTTTCCCCTCTTCTGTGTTGCTGATGGAAATTGAGGCAAATCTCATTCTGGAGAGACACTTTTTCTCTGCCTGATAGCATCAACCTCCAGTACTGAAAGTGGTTGTGTAGGGATGGGAGGATGGGGAAGAAAGAAGAGGAGGAAGGAGTCACAAAGGACAGTATCAGAGAATATGTGTGGACTGCTATGACTGATGTTTCTCGAGCTTCTTTCCTCTGGAAAGCTTCCAAAGTGTTTTATAGACTGCATCGCAAAGGCTCCAGTCAGCACTGAAATGCAGTCATCTTGGCTGGATTGCAGCAAGTCTTTGAAAGGACATGGAAATTCAGTTGGTTAGGCGAGGTCAGTCAGGCAGGAGGTTATGATACCATCAAAAGGAAATCATTAGATGTGAGACTGTGCAATGTGGTGGGACTTACCTGAAATACACTTGTGGCTGAAAGATCTCACCCTTGCAATGAAGAATGAATTAGCCCTCATCCTTCAGTGATATGGAGTGCTGAGAGCCCCTTTCCTCAGCCTAGCCCAGGGCTGGTGCCATCAGCACAGCCTCCTGCAGTGCTGGGAAATGGTTCTTGTCCATCTGCCCAGCCACTGCTGCTGCCACCTCACCTGCCCCAGGTCTCACCTGTGGGATCTCGCCAGACATGATGTTGCTGAGCTCTGGTGTCACTGCAAACTGAGAATGTTTGTCAGTGAGCAGCTGGGGCGGCCTCAGCCCATTTTGTCCATTCCCTGATCACAGAAGATAGGGGAGGCAGCTGGTGAGGAGGTTGGGGGAAAAAAAATAAAACATAAAATGTGATTTATGGTGAGGCAGAAAGAGCTGAGTCCCTGCTCTGGACTCATGAGGAAACACTCCTTTAGTTGCAATTTAGACAGGGGAACACAGTCCCAAGTGATATAGTAAAACTTAGGACTGGGTAAAGCCCTGGAGTGGTGTTTTCTTGGGGGTAGTATTGTGCTGGCCTAAGGGTGAGGTGTGTGCATGGGCAGCCTGGAGAAGAATCTAGTACTCATTCAAACGCCTATGATCTGAGGATGCCTGGACAGGCATACAGTGGCGTGTGACAAGAGCCCTCCAGAGCCAGCGGAGTGGGTTTAAGGGAATGACGTCCTTGCCCGAGGCAGTGAGGTTTCAGGTCTGGCAGCTTTCCACGCCAGCCTCTCCAATCCCCCTGGCGATGTCAACGCACTCCTCCGATGCTGGCCCCTCTCTCGCATGACCCCCTCTCCCTTTCATTCCCTGCAGGGGGCATCTTTAACTTGACTGCACCCCCTGCCGTCTTCTGGCAATCAATTTTTCGGAGACAATCTGTGACGTTTTCCCGACCCCCCTCCTTTCCCTCTCCTTCCACTCTCTCCCTCCCTCCCGCTGACTTGTTATTATGTACTGCAGCTGCCCGGAGGATTTTAAATAGACCCATAATCGCACAGCAGCTCCTCTTGGAAGTTTAAATATAACCTCCTTGTTAATCTCGCGTGTGGCAGCAGCACAGCACCTGGGGAAGAGAGGAATGGACAAGCACTAACCCATGGCTTTACATCAGAACTTGGAGAGCTTAGGATTTTCTTTTTAGTAAAATTATCAGGAAATGGCCTTGTTTATTTTAACCGGAATAGTTCCGAGGCTGGTGTAAGTTGCCAAACTAATGGTTTTTGCAGCACAAAATTCCTTTCTTAGTTACCATCCCAGGCACATCACGAAGGAAGGCTGCCCTACAGCTACCCTCCTTTTTCCCTTGGTTTGGGCCACTGTGTTACCCCTGCTCCAAGAAAGTCCCCTGGGAGGCAGTGAGCAGCTCAGATCTCCTAAACCTTTTGCCCTCCTGCAACAGTGTTTGTTGTTGTTCCTGCAACAGTCATGCATGTGGCACTGAAGGAGTTGTTTTGAGGAGAGATCTTGCAGGTTATTTCCCAAATTATTTCGTGGTAACGGACCGATTTCAATATAATTTCTAGCTCTCCAATTAACTAACTTACCCCTCAGACTGGAGTATTGTTTGCTGAACATCATAGTTTGGTGACACTACAGAAGAGATCACAATTAATAATGGATTTTCCCAAAGGACCTGTTCTAAAAGAGAAAGTCTAGTGCTCACTAGTCCATTAAATGTAGTGAGACACTTTCAAACAGTAACTGTTGCCTGTTGCTTTAAGATAACAGGATCCCTACTTTCTGCATCTCAAAGCAGCCATCTTCTCATACAGAGGGACTGGAGATGTGTGTGAAGAATCACATCCTAACTAGTTCTTGTGGTGTTGTTGGAAGGAGGGTCTAGCTGGCTGTTCAGGGATGTGGGTTGTATTTCCTCCCATCTGCTGAGCTGGTGCACAGTGGAAAGTTAGGCACACACTGACACCAGGAAAGTTGTTTGTTTAGTTTATTTTCTGCCTCTGTAAAAAAAACCCCAAACCAAACCAAAAAAACAACAAAACCCCCCCCAAAAAACCCAACCAACAAAGCAAAACCCAACAACTAACCAAAAAAAAAATCCAAAACCAAAACCAGGGACATTGTCTTTTAATTGATGTTAAGCAGTACCCAGAACAAAAAAATAGTACTATTGATGCTAAATTATCCATCCACTCTAATAATCTGGCTGTAGTAAAAGCTGACCTGGAGGACTAATTCACAACACATAATTTATTCAGTGAATTTAGCTTCTTTTTGTGCTCATGGAATATCAATTGTGCAGATCATAATTTCCACAAATTTATTTGCATTTATTCAGTGAACTTCTTGGAAAATATTTACTCTATGGATTGATACAGACTGCTTTACTTAATTATGGTTGGCCAGAGAGATCTATTTGGTATTGTTTCTATTCTCTTGTTGAATGAGCACACAAGCACTTCTGGGTTGAATACTTGGATATGAACATGGAAGATGTACACTTCTGCAAGTTTTTGCACATTTTCATACATGAATATGCAGATAAAACTCCTATATGGGAACACTGATAGCAAACAAACACAGACAAGCCAGGCATAAATAATTCTGTAAAAAAAATGTGAATTAATATTTTTAAAGGGCCTAAATTACTAGGACAAAAGCCTAATTTTACAGCAAGGTAACCTGGTCCTCAGTAAACATCATCTTGAATGGCAATAATAGCTTATTGAATCAGAACCTAATAATTTACCTCTTTGCTTCTTTCTGCTGCTCAGTGCAATGATTTCCTGTAGTAATATAGTCCCCAGCTTGGACATATATTGTATGAAGATTGTTTTTTATTTTAAACTGGCTGTATACATGTGACACTTGCTGTTAATGTGCTTGTGTCCTGCAATGGGTAGTGTTTGTCTGAATGGGAGACCTGATTTTCTCACTTCCATTAGTTACCTGTTTCTAATCTGTCTCCCTCGCTCCCTCCTCTCATCTCAGAAATGAGATGTAGTGTGGCTAAACTGGAACAATCTAAACCACCAAACTATAAATGTTTCCAAATATTTGGCTCTGGTTTATGGTGTAGAACTGTGAGGGATCATTTTCATAAGGACATTTGTGCACACTTGGGAGTAGTATAGCGTGAACAACACAAAGTGTAATAGGGAACAAGCAGGAAGAACTGGACATTCTTTAGGACTACCATATAGAAGTAAGCTGAAATGCACCAGTGTGGAGTCTGGGAACATGCAGATAGACAGCTGTACAGTGCCTGTTTTGGGGTCACGTGGTAGAACCACACTAGATCTGAAGGACATGGGCAACAGAAATTGTTTGGAGAGTGCAACACTTAACATATTTCTCTTTCTTCCTGCTGGTCTGGACGACTATGCACAGTATGCTAACCTGTATAGAAAGATTCTTTGTTACTCCCCCTAATTGATCCTAGAAACAATGGGATTAACAGTTAGAAGCAAATGAAAAAGAGAAAAAGTGGGAGTATTATTTGCTGATGTGATAACTGAGCCTTCACTATGAGACATCAGCAAAAAAGGCAATTATATTCCTAGGTGCCAGGCAGGATATTCCCTGCCAAGGCAGGGAAGTGTCAGTATCATTGTAGAAGTCTCTACTGTAATTTCCTTTGTGTATAATTCTGCATATAATTCCAGTTATCCCAATTAAAGCAAAATGAAGTCAGAAAAATATTTGCTTGATAGAGGGAGGGAAGAACACATTTTACAAGAGGAGAGTAAGGCAGTGTAACTTATCTAACCTGGCAAAATGTGATCTGAGAAAATATAAAAGGCTGCCTTCCATTAAAACAAGAGTGAGGTGAAAATACCCTGACAGTAGAAGCACTCTTCAAGGTAAAGAGCTACTAAGTATTGACTGGCTAGGAAAGGCCTTCAGCAGAAAGTCATCAGTACAGCAACTTTCAAATCTCATGGGAAAGCAAGAAACCTAACTCCTCTTCTCTGAGAGCATGATTGGTTCCTGAAAAGAGTAAATGGAAAGGCTGTCTGGGAGACCAGGGCTGGGACATCCCTTCCAGACTGCTGTTCCTTAATTATATCAAACCCCATGTAGGCACTCTGTTCTTCAGAATTAAAAGGACCTTAAATCAGTTTAGTTCAATTTTCTTCTAAGGGTTGCTTTAATTTGGAAGAACTGTGTCCATTCAAGGCTAATGTGATTTAATGAATTCATGCTAAACTCACAACTTCAGTAATTTGGATTAATTTTCCTAACCATTCCTCAGCAGACAACCCTTAAGATATGTAGTAGAAATGGCAAAGAAATCTCGAGCACTTCAGTCCTACTTGTGATTAAATTCTAAGCTGACAATTAGATTTTCTGACTGCAGAAGGCCTGAAGAAACATCTGGCCATGTCTAACATGCCTCTCCCTGGAGAGGTGCTGAGGAGGGTGCGAGCTCCCAGACCCAGTGTCTCAGCTGTTCTCTTGTGTTTTCCCTCCCTACCATGGGGGCCAAGCAGAGCAGTCTGGCGATGTCCTTTTTTGGAAAGACTATTAGTGCCGTCCCACAGGAAGGTGGGCTATGTGGGACAGCCTGTTCTGAAAGGTGGAGTTGGCTTTGCTTGTAAGTGGCATTGACCCAGAGGAGTGTTGACTGTTTGGGTGTGTACTAAGGAGCTACCTGCACATAGAAAAAAAATCTCTTCTTTTAATTCCCTGAACTGCACTCCATTGCTTATCCTTGCCAGCTTCTAGGAAAGAAAAAGTGTTTCTCTGTAATGCTGTTCTAAGGGGTTTATAGCTCGTCTGTGATGGGAGGTATTATTTCTGTCACTGCTATTACTTGGTGCATCTTTATTTGCCGGTTTCTGGCAGGCACATCATGAGCGGGAAATCTGTGAGCCCTAATCTGTCGGGCTTTGGAAGGCACACGAAGGGTCACTGCCAGCAGCCCTGGCCGCGGAAGGTAGTGGCGGTGGGAGGATTTAGCGGTGTTGAGCACGGCTGCCACCGCTGTGTGAGGGAAGGGACCGTGCTGCCGTGGCTCTGCACGTTGCCATGGAAACAAAGCTGGATCCTAATCGGAATGCGCGTGTACGTGGATGTGAGTCCACTGTCTGCTGTCCTTTTGGCCTCCTGCTGCCCCTGTCCTAGTGCGGTCGTGACTGCCCTGTGCCCAGTGGCTTGGGAGAGGAGCTGATGTGGAGGGACCCCTGGGGCCTGGGGGTGTAGGAGAAGGCACCAAGAAGAAAAGGTTTAAGTTGTTCCCTGGGCATGGAGAACAACCTCTGTTGAAGTGATGAGGGCAAGGGGAGCCTGAGGAGCAGGCAGCAAGGGTAAGTCTCCCACATGGCAGCTGTTGTGCGAAGCGCTCTGAGATACTGGGTGCCTAGATGCTGCAGGGAGGGAGGGAGTCTTGAGAAGGTCATAGCTTGATGTGTGGACCCTTAGGTAGCACCCAACAGGCTAGCTCCAGGAGTGGTAAAATCATATCATATCATCACAAATTTAGGTCAGGGACTGTATTGAAACCACTCTTCAGCTTCAGGGATCCAAGCTAATACTTCTGCAAGGTGTTGCTGTGCCTTGTGGGTTTAATTAGGTTGTTCAGGTTAGCTCTGGCATTTCTGAGGTAGGGCTGTGGCATTATACAATATAGACATGTTTTGAGAGGTCTGAAGATGTGAGAAGGCTATTGCTGGGCAATTGAAGCAATTGTACAGTGTGCTTAAAACAAGCTTATGCAAAAATGGGTGAGCAAAGATACCTCGTTTATTGGATTCACTCTGCACTGTGAGCATCAGCTGAGAAGAAAAATTTTCTAGCTCATTCAGTACCTAGAGGGGAGCACTTCAGGGAAACCTAGAAGCTGTAGCAAAAGCTCTTGGCACCTCAAGAGGCAGTAATCTACCTTCTGAGTCCATAAGGACTGCAAGATACTGTTAAAATCTGAGGAGGTGGTTTGGTGCAAACTGCACGATCGAAGGTGTTGCCCACTTACAGTCCTGAAAAATCCCCTAGCAAAATTCCCCAGCAATGGAACTGATTTATGTCTACTGTCCATATCCCAGCAAGAAGGATTATGACCAGCCTGCTTAAAGTCCTCCAGCTGCTTCCCTCAGAAATGCTGTTCATGTTAAGTTTAGACTATAAACTGTTGCGCAGCATCATTGTGCACTGTTAAAATGCTGCTGTCAGTGTGCTTAGAGGAGTGTGGGCTTCCTTTGTCCAAGTCCAAGACACGCAAGTGATTTTGTGTAAGGAAGTAAATGGCCCTGTTTAGAGGAGCCTTGAGAAAGGTAGAGTCCAAGGCCAGGAGGGCTTGTATGATTAAACTGTTGAAACAGACATACTATTGCTTCTGGAATGAAGTGAAAATCTTCTGGGGACCCAACAGCTGATGAATACCAATGAAACACAGAAGTTATCAATGGACTGTGCAAAGTGCCCCCCGGAAGACAGCTGAAGGGGAACTCATATGAGTTTCCAGCCTTGTAAATTTCCCTGTAAAAAAAAGATTTAGGATCCTCAGCCTTTTATGTAGGGATGAAGTATGTACATTGTAAAACCTACAAATATGTTAAAATATTGCATACTTTTCCTTCCTTGGATATCCTAGAGTTACAGTATAAAGAGAGATTCTGTGGGAAGGCCAGTGAGGGGTACCTGGAAAGGCTATGTTTTTCCACTGATGAATAGAGAGGTTTGTCCATAGCCTACTGCTGAAAGCACTGAATACATGCCTGAACATATTTTCACTTCCACCTAGAGTGTACGACGGGACTTCGAAGTTAGTGGGATTAGCCTGAGGAATCAAAGCAGAAAGAGATCTACTATCAGCCCTTAGAAATTGCTGAGTGACATAACAAGAGCAGTTTGATACCAAATGAGCTGTAAAGCACTGGGTTGATATCTTCCATTCAGTGTGCTTCATTCACCAAGCTTGCCCACTCTGCAAGGCTGCATGGCTTGAAGAGCGCTGACACCGAGATAGTAAACGTACATAGCTCTTAAACTCTGCTTCTTCTACTCCTACCACATAGAAGAGGAGAATGTACTCTGAGATAAACGGTGCACAGCTACTGCTGCAGGCTTCTATGTAGTGCAGACCCAGTGTAGGAACGTACACATCCTGCAGGCACTGAGATAATGAAAAGGTTGAGCTCCTTGCACTAGCCACTGGCCTTGAAGGAAAGTTTTTTTCAGCTCAGTACTTCTCAGGAGGAGATATTCAGAGGTTTTATATGAAAAAGAGAAAAGGCACTTCCTACTAGTAAAAAAAATTTATCTTGAAGGTAGAAGACCAGAGTGATGACTTTGTATCAGCTTCCAGAACTGCCTATCTGCACCCTGAAATAAACTGTTGTGTGGCTAAGCCCTTCCCACAAGTATTCCCTCTTATGACCTGCCTAAAAGAAAGACGAATTTGATTATTTTTTTTAACCCGGATCCTCTTGGTGTATATTAATTAGATGAATACTTGCCTCCATGGAAGGTGAGTCCTGAAGGACTATATTTTGTCAGGAAGAATAAAGTGTGTTAAGAGCATGTCCTGAGTGCTTTCGCCCACAATTTGAAGCTCTCTTCCTCTGGGCTGTGCCTAGGGCTCTGTAGTGAAGCAGCCAGTGTAGTCCATGGCTTCTCTCTGAGAACATTAACTAGAGGCTTAATTAGCTCTGAATGCATGTGTGGTGATGTAGACATTGCTCTTCAGTAAGGCTGGACTGCACCATCACCTTATTTCATAGGGATCATTGTCAGATGCTAATCCACTTCAGGTGCTGCCAGCCTGAGTTAGAGTGTAGCTGGCATATTGGAGATGAGACAATTTGCATATCTTGAGACATCCTGCATGTAATTGCCTATGCACACATGCACTTGTATATATGTATACAGACAGACAGACACACACCCGCATGCACTGAGGAGTCTGGAGTGCAGGAAGATAGAAAATGAGTCGGGTCAGTGCAGTGCTGGACATGACTTTTTCCTTCCCCTCTCATATGGTCGTTTGTTCATCTTTTATCACGGGCCCTAGCCAGGCAATGTTCAGACTGAATAGCTCGTTTCTCCCCTGCTTGCTGTAGCTCCTGCTGATGCTTACATCTACTTCCCACTGCCCCACTGTGCCAGAGTGTGTGGTGAAGAAAGAGGACAGATGGGAGATACAGGAAAACAAGATGCATCGGCTTTGCCTTTGAGCTATTTCTATACCTTACACATCTCACTTTGGATTTTATTCTCTTAGATGCTTTTGTTACTCTTATTATTAATGGCCAGCAGAGGCAAAGTCTTTTGCTGCTCCATCATTCCCTTTCTCTGCTGTGCTGATCCTCGACAGAAATCTCAGTGTCTCATGTGCGTGTGTGATCTTGAAAAGGATATGACAATTCAGTCTCAGCCATGGGTTTTGTTTAAAAAAGTACAAAGTCTAATATAGATAGAAAAATTTGAATTCAAGTACAAAAAGAGTATCTTATTTATTGTACTGTTGCTGTTAAGTCATGCCAAGGGCATAGTGAATATATAGATGGCACCTTCTATTAATGTGCAGGTAAGTATAGAAAAAAAGTGAATTTAATCATGTGTGCTTCAGCACAGAGTTAAACTGACTGGAAATGGGCTCCTTGATTTTCATCACCCAATCAAAAACAAGTACAGAACTGAAACTCATAGCACCCTTATTGCAAAGTCAGATGAACCAATTCTTTCTCCCAAATCCTCTTCGTCAAACCCTGAGGAGTGTAAATGTTTTCATGCCTAGATCACAGAGATGGATATAATGGTCTTAACATCACCAGGCACTGTTGCAACCATGACTGTGAAGTACTTCAGGAACTATGGGGAAGATTTCAGGCTCTAGCTCTGCAAGTCTCCTGTGGTCCAGTCTTTTACCAAGAATAATTTCCAATTCCTTGAGTTCAGAAATGGCTTTTCCATCAAAAGGGAGTTTGCCACAATTTCTTTCGCAGTCTCATAACAGCAAGGGCCATGACAAACAGCTATTAATCATCAGGGCAAAGAAAAGGAATGAAAGAGCTATGATCCCAACAGAAAAATACTAGGAAAAAATAATTCAGCAGCTGCGGATTTGGCAGAAGATCCTGCATATGTTTGGATGATCACGTGTGCACGCAGGGGACTTCATATATTTGCTAGATTTTTTGTCTGTAAAGCTGTAGGAAACTTCCTGTTGAGTTTCTGAGACAATAGATGGGAGCTCAAGAAGAACATTTGAGAAGGAAACTTCTTTCCTTTGTAATATCTGTGTAAATAACTCCATGTGGTTTATTGGTCTCACAGTTTCCACACTATGGAAGAGGAGAATAAATAATCATTTAAAACTTTGTGAATCAATTCAATAAGCAAGACAGGCATGACAGCAGCTTCCCTACAGGGGCACTGCTTACTGGTTGTTTAGGAAGGAGAGCTTGGTAGAGAGAAGATAGGTGCTGCCATGCTTTCATCCACCCTGGAGTACAAGAGGTAACTTAACTATGGCCGAAGCAAGCTCTAATGGGGATCAGGTCTTCAAGCATGAGGGAGGGAGGCTGCAATATTAAAATCCATATTGCTTGTTCCAGCCAAGGACTCTCATAACACACTTCAGTGATACAATAGCTTTCCAAAGCAGGGGCTAAACCAGGATCTGGGTCCAGTAGGTCAGGAATCCATCTCTGGTTCTTCTCCTCAGGCTTCAAGAATCTCCAGCTAGGTCTGAAACCAGAATGAGTTACCAGGATGGTGCAGACTGCTATTTGAACTAGTTAGCTCTTCTGACTTGGCAACTCTAGTGGACATGACCTGGAGTTTCCACACAGTGTTGATGAACAGATGCCTTAGGGCCAGTTCATGGTTTCTGTGCCTCCTGTTGCCTGGTGCAGACATATACATTCTATGCTAATGAGACATGCTTGCCAGCAGCATGGACCAGGGTACTGTTTTTTCATTTTATGCTGAGACTATTTTTACTGTTCTGGCAGGTGGTAAAATCCCTCTTAAAATGAAACCACACAGAGCTGCCTTCTTTCCTGGTATAGAGTGTTGCCTAAAACTGGCACTTAAAAGAAACATCTGAGACTCAATTCGTGGGTTTTAGAAATAAAGGCATTCTTTAATTGGCACTGGGTGCACTGGTCATCACTTTGCCAAATGCCCACCGAGGCATCTTCACTACAGTTTATATGTCAGCATTACATTATTATTTATTTTTCGTTCCCTGCATTCCTGTTACATATTCATGACATTTCCCAACACTTATTAGCACATATGCATATCCTTATAAGGTCTCTGAGGGTCTTCATTGAGAATCTTGGTGGTCTTTGCTGTCTGACGTTCCCCAAAGTTCTAAGTGACCCCCCTGTGAACTTCTTCAAGACAATGCACCTGGTAAAAACTAAGGGCCGGCTGCTTCAGTTCCCCTCTTGTTTCTTTAAATCACTTGGCTCAGCTATCTGTAGGTTCTACGTTGTAAATACTATCAGTTCTTGTTACATCTCCAAACCCCAACATCAACAGAGCAAGGATTTGACATTGCTCCTGTCCCAGCTCTTGCTGTAAAACGCAGGTTGAAGTGAGCTGGGGTGAGTGAGGTCTGGGAGAGCCCAGGGCAGGAAGGAAGTGTACTCTGAGCAAGCAGCACCTCCTTTCCAAAGTGATAGAGTCTGATTTGGAGGGTTCTGCAGAGGGTAGCGTAGATCCTCACGGTCTCAGAAAGCTGTGAGTATGAAATGGCTGAATCCTTACTCCGAGGCTCAGGAGGAGAAAAGGTGAGCTCACTTCTTTCCCATCAGTCCCCTTCTCCAGCACCTCTGCAGTCCCAGCAGGCTGTCGGGTGATGAGCCACGCTTTGTGGTCTGAGTAGCGACGCACAGCCCCACTCTTCACAGCCCCAACGCCGATGGGCCGTGCTGTGCCGGGCCAGGCCGTGCTGTGCCGGGCCATGCCGTGCTGTGCCGCGCCGGGCCGGGCTCCGCAGCGCTGCGGGCCGCGGTGCGGTCGGCGGCCAGGAGCTTACGGCCGCGCGGCATTTCGTGTCCGCGGTTGCCACGGAAACTTCGCTGCCACGGTGGGGCAGGATTGCTTTTTGGTGTGGGTTCCCCCCCCCCCCCTTTTTTTTTAATCTTCTTTGAGACATAGATCAGAATATCAATTATGACCCTCTTAGAGAAAAGGGAGCCAGGTAATGAGGCAGTGGGAAATCTGGAGTGTCTCGGGTGGGAGTGGAAGGCTTAGAAAAAGTTATTAAAAAGCAAAGCCTTGCCGGTGACTCTCAAGGTACAGAAAGGAGTCGCTTTCTAAACTCCTTTTCAGAGAAGGTTTTAGGTGCAGCTGAATCCTATCTTAACCTCAGACTGTGTTAACGGTTTAAATTTAAAGGAATTATAGAGATGTGATTAAACAACTTTTGTCCTGCAGGTTTTAATGATTGGCAAAAATGAGAATATTTATATAAAATAAATAATTTATTTTATACAAATGACCAGACAAAATATCTTAATTAGAACTATTTACTACACAATATAAACACTGAAAATCTAATAGTAGAGTATAGTATAGCATAAAGTAGTATAGTGCACTGTAACAAAGCAATTATCAAAGCAGTTATATTAAAGCTAGCAAAAAGAAATAATTATTAAGGAGAGATCTCATGTAAGTCACCCACACCAGCGTTCGTGGGGATATCTCTTTCTCTCAACCTTGAGTAACTTTGGAGGGTGTCCCCAGCCAAGGGAGGAATCTCCACCAATACACTCAAGAAAGGTTATGTTAGAAGAACCTGACTGCATGAGAGGGGACTGGACTTTCTTAGTATAAAGTGATTGACTGCTAGTCACACATTTAAAAGCCAGCTATGAGCTTATCTGTCAAATCAGACTCAAAAAGCAGAGTGTGTATTCAAAGTTTGATGAACCAGGTGGTTTTAGCATAATTAACACCAAGACAACACTCTGGCTCCAACAGTTGATCCTGCATGATAGCTTGACTGGATTTTAGGTCTTGTCAGGGCGGGTCTATCCTGCCACATGGAGTCTGTGAAATCTAGTCAGAACTCAGCTCTTGGTCCACTTGCTAGAGAGATCTCCTGTTTTAAGTGAGCATTTTGTTTAGTTTTGTTTTTCTTTTGAGTAACAGAATTGCCCATTTACTGCTGGCCAGGATGGATGAGGCTGAAGCTTTTCCTTGCTCCTTGCCTTAAGAAAAGCAGAGGGCACATCTACACAGACTTTGCCTTCAGTTGCTTGCTCACTTGCCCTCTAAGGCAAGCCAACTCTGATCCAAAGGGTATAAAAGTTATATCAGTATGTTAAAAATTATCTAAACTGGTCAATAATGCCAGTCTATGAGAAAAGATGAAGTCTTGACACAATATTACTTTAAACTGACTACTTTGCTTCAGCTGTAGTCCATCCAGTTAAGAGCATAGGCACAGCCAACTTCACTCTGCCCATAAAGGCTGACTAGAACTTGGCATCATGAGGATTGCAGGTGCCATCTGTTAGGACATAGAACAACTAACAGCTTAGCCTGCAGAAGGTTAATGATTAAATAAGCAAGGCAGAATTTGAGAGAGGAGATGTCACTGCTTTATGAAACAGAAGAGGAATGGAGGCACTCACAGAACACACGCTGACCTGTCTACAGCTGGGCCACAGTGAGAAAAGAGCTTAAGCTCCTGAGAGGCTCAGAGGGCATTGGATGCAATGCTGGACTTCCAGGACTTATCTAAATAGACTCCGTGAACCTTTAGAGGTTTAGCTTATATTAAGGTTTGCTCATAATAAGAGACCAAAAGCATACTTGATGAAATGGATGAGCAGTTAATTTAGAAATGATAAAACAAAATAGTATTTCACCCTGGATAGTTGATTTGAGAAATTTATTCAATGAGATCTTGCCAAATACTGTGACTGGACTTTTTTAAGAGTACTGGATAGTTTTATGGCTGCTATTGATTAATAACGCTATATCAATGTCATCTCATTCAGCTTACAATCAAAATTCAGTCCTTACTCTGGATGGAAAGACAGCCAGAAAAGAAGACCCAGGCAAACACCATGATGTAATCGGATGGATGAGTAATGGGGCAGTCTGACTTTTCTCTGTTTTGGGCTGGCGATGTGAAGATATTAAGCCAGCCTAGTGGGCTTGGCTGAGCTGGGACAGAGAAACTGGTCCTGGGCTGGCTAAACTGCCAGCATGGTGTTAACATGGTGCCTGGTGGGCGGAATCTGCCCAGAGTGGCCAGTGGTTTAATCCATCCATATATTCTCATCAAACAAGGAAATACACACATACGGAGGTGAAAATGGAAATGTAACAATCCTGGTGTGAAAACTGTTTATCCTGGCAGCTTGCTAACTGCCATTTCTCTGCTGTGGAAAAATGCTGGCATCCATATATGATGCTCTGAGAAGCTGGTACGGGATAGCATCATACATTAGCCTGCTTTGATCAGTGATTGTTAATAAAATTCACAAATGTTACAGCCTCTCTTTAGCCAGACAACTGAATTTCTCTGAATTGTGTATGCCAGACAGTCACTCTGCAATGTTTGATTCTTTCATCTGTTTTATTAACTGCATATGGTATGGAGTGAAACAATACCAAGAGCAAGATTACAGAATCTAGGGTATCTTGTGTTTCCTCTGCTGCAAAGGGTTTTGAATGAATGATTTCTGAAGACCTTTAAGTGGAAAGTGGAAATCACTTAGCTTTTTTTTCAGCCCTTGAGTCATCTTTAATTGGAGACCTTTTTATTGCAGCTCTCAGGAACTCTTTGGTGCTAGAGCACTTCGACAGTTGCCTCTGGGTTAGGACTCTACAGCAGATCTGTTTCCACTGCTACAGAGAGATTAATGTCCAAGCCATGACTGGGGTATAGGTATATGATGATACTTATGTGTGTAGTTAATATAATTATACATGTGAATCTTGGAATATTTGTTATCATTTACCGGGGTAACAGAACTGAACTACACTAGCAACTCTAGGTTTGTTATTGCAATTAGTAACCATCAGGGATTGTAGCTTCCAGAGAAGATCTAGGGAGTCAACAATCATTCTCCTAATTAATTTATCACAGTATATCCTGCCTGTTTTTCTATCAGTGGGGACACTGAACTGTGTCTCTTGCTTTCACTCATCCACCCATTTCTGTAACCATCATCTGAGCTATGTATCCTTCTTTCAAATAAGTCCAGTGTGTTCAGTAACTATTATGAGAACAAGGGAGGCAACTGATAAATTATATGGGTATGTAAACCACATTTCTGCATCTAACAAATTTGAACTTCCTACTGACAGCATGCTCCCAGGGCAGCTTGGAGGATTTTCACCTGGAACGATCTATCCATCAGTGACTCAGAACACTGGGAAGGGATTGCAGGAGGTGATCTGCTATGCAAGCCAAAATCAGTAATAATCCAGGGAACCTGTTCCAGTAAGACAGGAAACTTTTGAAATCCTTCTAAATAGTATCAACTAGGCAATGATTAAGAAATGACACAATTCAACGTGCTCCAACTTTACTTTGAGCAGGTTTTGCTATGAATATGTGTATTTGTGGAAATGTGATTGTGTATGTGTGTGTGAGATGCAGAGATGCTGTTCTAGATACCATGAGGACATTATACTAGGTATGTAGTGTCATCATGTTCTCATAGTCCCTACCGCAAGCATTCGAGGAAAGGACTCACACAGCATGATACAGCACATAATATTAAAGACAGAGTTTTATTGTATTGCATTGTTGAAAACTAAATAAAAAAATTAAATTTGTGGAGAAAAAACCGAACAGGCAGAAGATCCTGTCTGTAGGCTAGCCTGAGGCAGTAAATGCATTTGTGGTAAGAATAAATAGGAGTAAATGAACACTTAAGCAACAAAGATCTTGATTTTCTGTCAGATATATTATAACAAACGGGAGTCAGAAATATAGCAAATTTAATTATAAGACGAACTGTTGTGGCATTTTCCGTCATGGAGAATAAAACTCCCAGTGAATCAAGTATCCCACTAGGACTGTGACAAATAGGTACACAGTGGTGTCTCAATTTTGAAAAAAAGAAATGCACATGTAGGGAAATGAAAGCCTGTGTTTTCCCAGAAGTTATTTGGTGCTTGCTTGCTCCTTTCCCTCCTGCCCAGATTGTGTGGTAGGCAGGGCTGAAGTATAAACAAGATTTCGCTGTAGATCATGGAGGAATTTTGCAAATCAAGACTGTACTAAAGACACATGAACAGCTTTTCTTCTAAATCAGGAAGGTGAGAAGAGGGTTTTGGAAAGTGATAGTGGCCTGAGTCATTAGGATCTGATAGGATCCCCTTTGCAAACTGGAAAGGAAGGACAGATCCCAGTTGTTAAATTATGGCTGCACACGAAGCTTAATGAAGCAGCAAATGGGGTTAGATATACTGATGTTCGCAAAAGCCTAACAAAAACAGGTTACTCCCAGAGTAGCACAAATTGAATTTCTCCTGCACCTGTGTGGAAACAGCAGACTAGGGCATTTTGCAATGACATGGTATATTTCTCCAAATCCAAGAAGCAAACAAGTGCTTTTGCTCCTTACTCAAATTCCTTGCTCATAACTTGACACACCTGGCTTTCGTGGGTTCTGGCACTTTGATTGGAGCTAAAGGACCTTCACACCAGTAGCAAAAATCTGTTCATGGCCCAGCATGGGTCATAGAACCAGATAACATTGTGGTAGGCTACACAAAGGAAACCCAACATGCTGATCCTCACTCCCCAAGTCAATACCATGGCTCAGTGGAAAGCTTGCCAGTTCTTCTAGATGATTGGACCGCTGCAACTGTTTTTGGGGATCTTGCATGCCCCTGCTTTATGAATATTCTCTGGTCTGCCCCCTGCTGAGAATCAGTTTTGCTCTGGATAGTAAGATGCTGTTTGTAAGGCAGTAATTGCTTTTGCTTGCCAGGGGAATCTAGAATGGCTGTAAGGAAGGAACTTGTCAGAAAAGCTCCCTACGGACCTCTCCTGCCACATCTGAGGTAAATGGCTCCTTAAATGGCAGTGATTGGTTTTGAATGGTGCAGCTGCAGGAGGGCTCCTGGGAGAGTCACCTGCAGCCTTGCCAAGGGCTCACATCTCCACTGAGTTTTGGGTCAGATCTGGCCTGCCTGCAAGTCTGAAGAACTTAGAAGTGTTGGCAATAGTACTTGGTTGCTCTCTAAACCCTGTGCCAACTCTGCAAACTTTAATCCACTCATTAGCCACCAGTCTTCAAGAGGAGGTTTCATGGTGAGTGTGTTTGTACCTTCACCATGTGCAATCCAACCTTCTTGTATTAGGGGTTAAATGTGCAAGAGGAGGAGGCAATACTTATCCCAGCATCGGTAAACTTGGAGCAGATTTCCTGTGGGAGGCCATCTGTCAGCTGGGGAGCAATGCTGTGTCAATTGATCAGCTCCACCTCCAGCTCAGCTGGGCAAACTGCAGATCCCTGACCTTGTAGGGTGACAGTGGGGCAGAATTGGGATCTCTGGAGGCACTGAGATCCTGTAATGGAGCCTCTGCTCTTTCCGAGTGTGTGAGGGACACCTTGCAGAATCTTGCTTTCTCTTGCAGCAGTTAGCTAGGGAAAGCCTGAGCTTGCAGGTGAAAGGCCTATAGGACAAAGACAAGCTTTTTCCTGAAGCCAGGGGATTGTATTTCATCTGGATGATGTGCAATGTAAGGGACTTCTGATTTGAGCTCAACCTATCCCAAATTTAAATCTGTCTCCCAGTGGTGATGTTGAACCATGTTTTGGCTGTTTCAAGGTAAAAAAGGAAGGTGGAGAATGTGAAATTTCTGCAGGAGAAAAATATGAGCTTGTAATGTTCTGTAAAACCTTTAAAGTCTAGAAGGATAAAGTACTCCTTTTTGGTTTTAGGCTGTAACAAAGCAATAATGGTTCTATAGGTTATATGTGTGTAAAAATGGTAAAACCATCTTAGACCTATCTCCTAATTTAAAAACTTTGGCATAATGCCACAGTGAGGTCAAATTCATGTTCTTTCTGATAGCCCTGTAGTTCTCTATTCTCTCTCCTCTTTTTCCTTGACTTTCCATCAGACATGCTCAAAAACAAGGAAAAGAAAATAGTGGCTCTTGGGCATTTTTCTTAGTTTGCTTTTTGTCCCCCAAAAAGGCAGTGACTGAGATTCCTATCCAGCTCTATCAGCAATTCTCCTAATTTATTATGAGAGGGACATGTTCTTCTACACTGTTGTCTGTCCTTCCTTCCTCACCCCTCTCTGAGTGCTGAGTTGGTTAGGGAATGAAGAACATTTGGCTAGCCCAAGTACTGGGGTGATTAAGTGCCAAGAGACATCTTGGCAAGCCAAAAGCTGGACTGGCTTGCATCTCCTTAATGCTCTCATTTTGAATAGAAGTTGCCTCCTTTTGCTGCTTCTATAATAAAAATGCCAACAGTTGCTCAAGAGCAATTATTACATGCACAGCTAAGCGGTCTGTGCTGTTTGATTTAAGGAGGGGTGCTTACATTTCTCGGTGGAGCAGAATTGTTTAGCTGGGTTGCGATAAAGCTATCTATTTGCTGTATTGATTTTTGATGTTCTGGTACACTCTGGTTAGTAAGGAGCTCTGAATTTTCTTCCTGAGTCTTTGGGACAGAATTCCCTTAAACGGTTAGGCAGGGCACTCATGTGGAATGAACTGTCAGCAGGCATTTTAGCTTGGCCCTGTTTAAATCACGGGTAGGGCATTACCTCTCCCACCTAGCTATCATGCCTACTAACTCCTGACTGTGTGTATGCATACTTGAAATACTAGTGGATTTACCATCTTGCATCCCCTATTTGTCACTGAGGAAAGCAGCTGGTACTTTTTCAGACAAGAATTCAAGATGGAGCAGATGGTTATGGAGCAGATCATCCTAAGTGCAATCACACAGCACCTACAGGATGGACAAGGGATCAGACCCAGCCAGCACGGGTTTAGGAGGGACAGGTCCTGTCTGAGCAATGTGATCTCCTTTTATGATCAGGTGACCCAGCTGGTGGATGAGGGGAAGGCTGTGGATTTGGTCTACCTGGACTTCCACAAAGCCTTTGACACCATCTCCCATAGCATACTCCTGGAAAAGCTGGCAGCCCACGGCTTGGACAGGGGCACCCTGTGCAGAGTTAGGAACTGGCTGGAGGGCCAGGTCCAGAGAGTGGTGGTGAACAGTGCTGCAAACAGTTGGTGGCTGGTCACTAGTGGTGTCCCCCAGGGATCAATGTTGGGCCCAGTTCTATTTAATATCTTTAGTGATGATTTAGATAAGGGGATTGTGTCCACCATCAGCAAATTTGCAGATGACACTAAGTTGGAGGGGAGTGTCAATCAGCTAGAAGGCAGGAGGGCTCTGCAAAGGGACCTGGACAGGCTGGAGAGTTGGGCTGATTCCAACGGGATGAGGTTCAACAAGGCCAAGTGCAGGGTCCTGCACTTTGGTCACAACAACCCCATGCAGCACTACAGGCTGGGCACAGAGTGTCTGGAGAGCAGCCAGACAGAGAGGGACCTGGGAGTTTGGATTGACAAGAAGCTGAACATGAGCCAGCAGTGTGCCCAGGTGGCCAAGAAGGCCAGTGGCATCCTGGCCTGGATCAGGAACAGTGTGGCCAACGGGTTGAGGGAAGTGATTCTTCCCCTGTACTCGGTGCTGGTGAGGCCACACCTGGAGTACTGTGTCCAGCTCTCAGTTCAGGAAGTATATTGAGGTCCTGGAGCAGGTCCAGAGGAGAGCAACTAGACTGGTGAAGGGACTGGAGCACAAGTCCTATGAGGAGAAGCTGTGGGAACTGGGGTTGTTCAGCCTGGAGAAGAGGAGGCTCAGGGGAGACCTACAACTCCCTGAAAGGAGGTTGTAGCCAGGTGGGGGTTGGTCTCTTCTTCCAGGCAACTATCAGCAAGACAAGAGGGCATGGTCTTAAGCTGTGTCAGGGGAGGTTTAGGTTAGACATTAGGAAGAAATTCTTTACAGAAAGGGTAACCAGGCATTGGAATGGGCTGCCCAGAGAAGTGGTGGATTCTCTGTCCCTGGAGGTTTTTAAGAGGAGACTGGATGTGGCACTTAGTGCCATGGTCTAGTAACCACAGTGATGTTGGATCAAGGGTTGGACTTGATGATCTTGGAGGTCTCTTCCAACCCAGGTGATTCTACGATTCTATGCTGTGTGTCAAATGTTCCTGTAATTCAATAGCCAGGCCCTTCAGATCTTAGACTCTCTGCTAGACGTGGTGGAAATTTTCAGTCAATTCAGAGGCTCTTATGCATAAGTATAGAAAAGCTCTTGTTGAACTTAATATAAAAATAAACACTAGTCATGAGTGTAGCTGTCTTGCCTTTTCATGCTACAGTAAGGCTGAGCATGAAAACCCTAGCATTCAGTTTGCTACAAGTGGCTTTCAAAGGCACTGTGCAATGAAGGGTATTGAAGATGCTTGTTCAGGCTTTCTTCAAATACTGGCAGATGCCGTGAGAATAGTTTGATTTTTCCTCTGTATTTCCTAATTTTCTGCATAAGTTCCAAAGATATAAAGTATCTTTTTATTAGAAGAGTAGGTTCTTTTTGTGAGCAGAGTTCTGAGAGAAGGAGGTGAATTCCAGTGATAGAAAGTATGATCTGTTTTCCATGTGTCGAGAGGCTTCAGTTGCTGCTCCTGTTGTGTTTTTTTTTGTTTTGTTTTGTTTTGTTTTGTTTTGTTTTTTTAAACTTTTCTCTAATTTGTTGCTGCCTTCTTTTCCTTTTTCTTTTTGCATATGTTTATTTTTCCACTAAGCAAAGAGCAGCCCTAAGAGAACTTCCACATGTGGGTAGTAAGGTGTATGGAGAAAGTGAACAGTTTAATTACCAAATCTCTTAAGAAAGGCATGAGGATCTGGGAGCTGGGACTTTCGTATAGGATGTGACCCATAGGGAGCTCAGGAAAGAGAAACAGCTTAAGGCTGAGTGCAGACCTTTTTTTGTTTTGTTTTTCTGGAGTTGCTGATCTATGGCATACTTGGTCAATATAGAAAATGGCTATAGGTAATCAAAATCATGACTAAAGGATGAATGGATGATTGATTAACTGGCATCCCTGCTGGAAAACAGCTTTACCTGGCAGGCTGTAGGAGACTTAATTTGGTAGAGAGCTGTTCTAAATGTGACAGTCTTGAGGTGATGTCTTGAGGCACAGTGAGTTTTCCCAGGTCTGAAACTCTGGAGCACCTCCTTTTGTATCTCTGGTCCAGTTTTCAAGGCTTTTTAAGAGAAGGTGGGGCTGTTCATTCTTAAAGGTGGGATTGGATTTTGAGTTCTTTCTTATAATGGAAATCTCTACATAGAGAGATAACATTTAATTCTGCTTTTTTTTTTTTTTTGTTGGATTTTTTGGTTGGTTGGTTGGTTGGTTGGTGATCTAATCCAACTACAGAAATCGGCAGGAGTTTGCAGTTGATTTTAAAAGATAGAAGATAAATCCATAAGAGAGCATATTGGCAAATGCTTTTTTCCATTCCTTTCTGTCATGAATTGGGAAAAGTAAGGATTTCATTTTACTGGATCTGTCACAAATTGTAAACCTGGTATTTTTGTGAAATCCCAGGACAAAAAGGGTTTACACTCTGCCATTGGAGAGCTGAGATCCATACAGAACTCCCTCGGAGTCTTGGAAGTTGTAAAATGGTACAAGTTCTGAGTTTTGTAAAGATGAACTTAGTATGGTAGAAAGATATGAAAGCAATACCAAGAGAAATATTGAGCTGACTTTTCTCTAAAATGTGGTATAAACAAAACTCATGACAGTTGAGAAATCTTTTTTTAAATCTTAGTATATTTTATGTTATTTTGAGACTGAGCCACCACAGTTGTAGAACCCTGTGCTGCTGCTTGATTTAAGAGGAGCTTGCAGTAGGGGTTGTCAGAGCTATTTGTGTCCAATGATTTTGCCTACTTTCACTGTACTTTGGTCTGGTGTTGTGGGGTATATGTCGATAGGTCTTGGTCCGTGAAGAAAAGAAGACACACACGCACACAACAGGGTGATGAGACAAAGGGATGTCTGCTGCTTCAGAGAAGCAGCAGCTTTTATTCAGTTTACTCGCTTCTACTTTCCCCCCCCCACAATATAAACATATTCTTGCAAAAACACTCAGGAATGTAACACCTGCACACAGTCAAACAGCTTTGCCCTTGTACTCCTTAAAACTCAAGGCTGTGTCCATGGGAACATCCAATTAGCCTTACTGTTCTCATGGGAAAAGGCCTAACTCTCTGTAATATTTTAAACTCCTCAAGCCCCATGGATTTCGTGGAGCTGCCACTTCTCCCCACAGTCTGGATACTCAAACTAGAGTGACTGTCCCATACTAAATCAGTATCAAAGCTGCTATGTATCCTGTTTATACTACATATAAGATTATGATAATCCTGGGATTAAAGCTTTTAATTTCTGCAGTCATGGAATATTTTGTACATATTCTCTTTTTCTGTCCTGACTTGTGTACCACTTGTTCTCTGTCTGTTAGAATCAGACCTAACATTTGAAACCTTTAAGTAATTTTGGCAACCTGCCTTTAAAAATAAAGTAAGGACAGCTGGTCATAAAAAGGATTTTACTTCCTTCTCGCTTGCTTCACTTAAATTTTAAATTTTAAAAAGTTAAAAATCCTTAAGCTCTCGCCAAGATTTGAAGTGTAAGATTCTGACTGTGTGCCTCCCCCTCCATGCTCAATGGGTTGACTAGGAATGCTGTTTATTTCCTTTGACCTATTCTTGTTTTCTTTTCCTCTCTCTTCCTCTCTTTTACTTCCTATTCTAGGATGAGTCATCCATGTTCTTCCAGTTTGGCCCATCAATAGAACAGCAAGCTTCTGTCATGCTCAACATCATGGAAGAATACGACTGGTACATCTTCTCCATTGTCACTACTTACTTCCCCGGTTACC
This sequence comes from Corapipo altera, assembly GCF_003945725.1. Classification (NCBI taxonomy): domain Eukaryota; kingdom Metazoa; phylum Chordata; class Aves; order Passeriformes; family Pipridae; genus Corapipo; species Corapipo altera. Next base: position 18,867,198 of record NW_020884873.1, read on the forward strand.
AGGACTTTGTGAACAAGATCCGCAGTACCATTGAGCATAGCTTTGTGGGTTGGGAACTGGAGGAGGTCCTCCTGTTGGACATGTCCCTGGACGATGGGGACTCAAAGATCCAGAACCAGCTCAAGAAGCTTCAAAGCCCTGTTATTCTCCTCTACTGCACAAAGGAAGAGGCCACCTACATTTTTGAGGTGGCCAACTCTGTGGGTCTGACAGGCTATGGTTACACGTGGATCGTGCCCAGCCTGGTGGCAGGGGATACAGACACTGTGCCATCTGAGTTTCCCACCGGGCTCATCTCTGTCTCATATGATGAATGGGACTACGGTCTTCCTGCCAGAGTAAGGGATGGAATAGCCATAATCACCACGGCTGCTTCTGATATGCTGTCTGAACACAGCTTCATCCCTGAGCCCAAGAGCAGCTGTTACAACACCCAGGAGAAAAGGATTTACCAGTCCAACATGCTCAACAGGTAAGGGAAAGAGCTAGCCCAGCCTTACAGAAGAGGGGTCAGAGACAACCTCTGATACCAGAATATTTTTACTAGACCATGTGGTGCTTTGGGGCAGCAGGTGGTCTTGGCCAGAATGTGGGCAAAGGGAGGTGGGATCTATGTTGCTGTCTGTCATAAGTGCCAGTATTGTCACCTTCTTAGAAAGCCTCCATACAGCACAGAGGGCAAGTCAGCATGAAGAAAAGGAATATAAAGGCATAGTGCAAAAATCTGAATGTGCCCCTTGATGTACAAATTTTTGCTTTCATAACAACACTGAACTTCTTGGAGTGCCTTTGCATGAATGCAACTCTCAGGTGAGTTCTTGCTGCAAATAGTGGAAATGTTTATTTTGAAATCTAGAAGGCACTAGGTTCTGTTCCAAGCATTAACAGTATGTGAAACAGATGTCCTTTATAGGTGATGGTTTTGTAACCTACTGGGAATAGTGTCATGGCACCTGTTGTCTGAAGACTAAATGTCCTTCTGCTGTCCATTAGCCCTGAATTACAGGCGAGAAAGAAGTACAAACAGAAGTGGAGAACTAGAGCTGCAAGAAAAGAGTCATCACCTCTGCTCAGTTCCTGCTTTATACTAAGAGTCTTTAAAGACCTTGGGTATCTTAAGGATCCAGTTTACCTTAGAGGAGGACTTGTACTACCACCCTGCTGCTTGGCACCTTGTTGGCCATTGTCTACTGGGTGTTTTAGGTCCCATTCTGCTTTGTGTACATTATGCAGAAGGCCTAGTACGTTGATTAGTACAGAAAGTTCTTCAAGATTGAAAATTAAATTAAAAATAGGGAAAACCTGTTTCAATAAACATCTTTTGATCCAAATTAAGATTTTCTTAAGAAACGGTGTTAAGATGTCTATTTAAGGACATAGACGAAGCCTGCAGTGGAACAACCTCTAGAACAGCATTCTGATGACTAGATTTTCCTTTTTGTCTCAGCTGGAATTTTATCATGTAGCAAAACAACACAGATATGGAATCTGCAATTGTCTAGATGTCCCCTGACCTGCTCAGCTGTCATTCTGCAATGTTTTACGTATAAAATCCTTGGACATGTTGGACCCTTTGTGGTAGGACTAGGGCAATCCAGGCAGTAGCCATAAGGCCACACAGAGCTCAGCGTCTTTGTTCATTTGTCATGTTGAATCAGTGGAAATGTGATGGATTGGTCTGTGCGCTGTGACCCCTTGCTGTCAACTGTACTAGGCAGATAGAGGAACTGGTGGACAAGGAAGCAAATTTTGCTTTGCCTGAAAACTGGGAACTGAAAGATAACTCTATTCTTTGACCCATTATATTATCCATATTGCTATTTGTTCATTTTCTCTTTGATCCACTGGCATATACGAGGTCTTATTGCCTTTACTTCCTATTCCCCATGCTGTCTTTTTGCTGTCTGCAAGCCTTGGAACCACCAAAGTTGCCCAAAGCTTTTATCAGTTTCCTTCCTAGGCTTAGAAGTAAGGTTTTTTTTCTGCTGCTCGAGTCATGACTGGAATGATTAAGCAGGGAAAATATATTTAATATATACAAAGTTATGAGAAGTAATATCAAGGCAGGCTGTTGTTCTACCTTTCCAAATGAAGAGGGGGTTGGGGGGGAGCTCTATTGTGTCTTTTCAGCAGTTATCTAGAAAACAAGACATTCCCTGCTATGTTATGCAGTGTTCTGCAGAGACCTTCTGCTAATTAGTTTTGTTGACACTCTATTAGCCTGTGCATAACATCATACCCATACAGCTATGCTGCTTCAAGGGCCCAGCATAATCTCTCTGCATAGCACCTTTTTGCATTGTATAGAAGTTGCCAGCTCAGAAACTCTTGAGTCTAGATATGACAGTACTGTTGTGCAGTGTAGATATGCCCTGAAGCCTGGGCACCCCACATGAAAGCAGTTCATGTCACTTTTGAAGATACTAGCTTTCTTCTCACCTTCATGGCCCAAATCACACTGTTTCTTCTCCCTTGTCTGCTTTGGGTAGAGCATTCACAAGAATGAGTGAAAATATGTGTAAATATACCCAGCTTAGTTTGGGTACCAGCATCAGACTAGCTGAGAAGCAGAGTCAATTAGTCCCTGCCAAGCTCTGTTCTGCCACTGTCTAGATTGCTGCAGGCACCTGGGCTAACTCAGAGATAATTACACTGTTTTCCAGTTGTTTGTGACCACAGTGCAAATATTTACATTGCCTCCCATGGTGCTGGCCTGTGCAGGGGTTCTGCCCACCTCCCCTCCCCCGCCCCCACTTACCCATGTTTCCACCCTCTCTGTATTTCTGAGTGAGATGGTGAAAAAGTTTGACTTTAGTGAGTAGGGTGCTTAATGTTTTTATTTAAATCAAATTACTTTCAGGCACCTTTTGAAGTTTAAAATCTAGCGGTGTCTGAAATAAGCCATAGATTTTACAAATCCAAGGGGTCAATAGAAATCTAATGGCTTCAAGCTTAGCCTCACAGTCTGCAGTCTGGGCAGGTGGAGAGGTAGAGGAGAAGCACAAGATGTGGAAAGAGGCAGACGTGAATATGTGAGTTCACTGTACTGAACCAAAATCCATAGAGATTAATGGCTGTAATCTGTGTTCACACGTTCAAGTAACCATTGAACGTGCTAGAATTTACTAAGTGCTAAGCTTTAAACCTCTCCTGATATGCTTTGTCTATCTGAGGTCTTTAAATTTCTCCTGAAATGCTTTGTCTATCTGGGGTATTACAGATTCTACAGACCCAGCTGCTTCATACTTTCCCTAACCCCTTCCACCCACTAAGATCCCACAGCACTTGTGCATTGTGCATACCAGGCAGCAGTAATACCTGCATGTCTGGAACATGGTTTGGCTCACTTTGGACAGGACCGAGGGTTCTGGAGAGCTAATTTTAGTCTTGCTCTGGACCCAGCAATACTGTATTCAGCCATCTGCAACTTACAGTTCCCTCTCTGCATGCCTACACTGAATAGAGATATGCATGGCACCTTGGGCTTGATGTCTGTGGAGCGTATATGTATGTGACTTCAGATAATGCATCACCATGTAGCTAGTGTTTCAGAAACTCTTGAAGCTAATCCAAAGCAGTCCAATTTGCTTCAAATCCATAACTGGGGAGGCAGTGCGATAAAAGGATTTTCCCATTTTATTCTTTGGAGAGTAAAACAACCAACTAAAAAAATGTGTACTTTAGTTCAGCTGGGGCACCTTATACACTAAGACTGTGAATTAGTAGTTTCCCAAGATCTGCCTTTGAACTTTGTCCATTTATTACTTTTTTTCTCCTCTTTCTGAGAGAGTAATAGTTCTGAATGCAGCTAGAATCAAATGGTCTTTCTCAACATGATGTTGGTCATTGATCTGGGTATATAATGGAGTAAGGAGAAGATGAACTGAGTGTTACTCAGATTCTTCGTATCTTTCTTCCTTCTTACACTGACACTTGTTCATTTTTGCAAGAACTTGTGCAAACAAGGTTTTGTTTGAAGTATGGCTGCAAGCACAAAAAGAAACAAGATAGACTGTTATCTAAATGCCATTTCTTGACAACGTAGGTGTTTGGTCTGCATCGTATCACTAATGGTCTCACAGCAACTCTTTCTTGTCTGTCTTGAAACTGGTTCTCTTTTGTGTTAGACTGGAACTGCAGAAGTAGGATCACGACCATTGAATATTGCGGATTTTGTCCAGTAGATGAACATGATGATAACTCCACTAAAGAGTAGTAAAATGATACTTTGAGAAAGGTTTGTTCTACAAGATTTGTTATTTTTCTTTTTGAATGATTCTTGAGGAATTTTTCCTCTAGTGATGGATTTATCTCAATTTATTCTGATAATAGGCTTAGGTGCTGATTTAGAGTCCAAATATCCAAATGCTGTTTCCCAGTTCAATTACAGTCTTTAATTCTTTGTTTTGTTTGTAATAATTACCTATTCATATATTCCTTCATTGTCCCAGGAAGAAATCTGGTCTGAATATTCCAGTCTACCAAGTTTATAGTTATCTCAATATCTGGTCTTCTTCTGGGCACCCAGCAAAACACTGTGTGCTCTTCTCTTTTCTGTTGGATCACAAAGGTTGGGAAGGAGTTTCTAACAGGGTTTTCCTCTGGAGAAATGCTCAGATGAGGAGTTTTTACTTCTTGACCCTTCCTAGGAGAGTTGCTAGGCTCCTAGGCATCCTGCAAAGCTCATCTTTCCTCCCTTCACCATGGCTGCTGAGGAGTGAGTGGGCAGAGGTGGATGTGTTTATAGGCAGCCTTCTGCTTATTTCGTTATTTTAATTGATGGAACAGATTTTCTTGAGCTCTGGATTGGTGCTTTTCATTACATTTTAGAAATGGGAAGAAATAACTAAATGACAGGAGCGTTCTTGGGAGTGGAATTCAGAGATGAGTCATGAGAAAAGAATATAATTTTTGGCACATATTTGAGGAATAGAAGCTCAGCTGTTTTGTATGGATATTCACAGTCATTGGGCTACATAAGCTGTGTTTTTATTATAGCCTTCAGTGAGACCTTGGTTCTTCCTACTGGTTGTCATGGCTGCTTGTGAATGCCGGGCCATAACTACTAGTTTGTTGTTGTAGGGTTACTAATGAGTTCTCCACTGATTGGCTTTAATAGTCTCTCATTTAACACCAGGCTGCACACACAAGATTTCATTTTAATAAAAAGTGCAGTGGAGTATTTGCTTTGGAATTAAAATACAAATGTGGAATTATACCAGCTTTGCAAAGAAATACTTTTAGAGGGGAACAAAGTTCAATTCTGTACCTCAGATTCCTCAAATATGAAAACAGCTGGCAAGCTAGCTCAGTGCATTGTTTGGACATGATACTTCCACTTTGGGGGGAATAACTTTCACCTGAAAAGATGCCAAACACTTAGGAAATGCAAAAGAGCCTTTGATGAGTGGTTGGAAACTGTTTTCCCTGGAACAACCAGGGCAAACTCTCTTCTCACATGGCCACAATCCCCTAACAGAAACTAGGAGTTGCCGGGGCTTAGATAACTGAACAGTGAGTCACGAGCAGAGAAAGTTCTTGCAATAGATTTGTACAAATAAATTGCTTCCCTGGAGACTCAAGACCATAGAGGCCATGCAAATCCGTGAAAAAGGTGCAGTGCCCCTTCAGGGTACTGTGTCACCCTGATAACCCATGCCCATAGCATCTTGGACCTGCTTTCCCCAGGTTAGTTCCAAGGACAATGCCCAGGCAACACCTTTCCTTGTTGTCCCGGCCTTTCCCAACCCACCCTCCTGCCCTCTCTTCTCGTGGAAGCCATTGCCTTCCACGTCAGACACATCATATGTCATTTGCAAGTACTGCCATGGAGCCACTCTGTTTTGTCTCCTAGTTGAGTGAATCACGCACCTTCACACAGTGCAGCAAGGGAGTTGAGAGCAGGAATGGAGAATGGACCATTTCTGTTGCACTTTCTCCATTTGTAGACTGTCAAGTTAACCTCATGCTAAGAGACAGGAGCACTGGCCTGCACCGAGGTCTTAGTTTGGCAGGGCTACATCTACCTTCTTGGCAACTGGCTGAGAAACCCTGCTCCAGCCCTTGAACCCAGCAGTGCTCCAGTGGTGGGAGGCACAGTGCTGGGACTTGCTTCTTAACACCGGGAGGAGGTGAGAGAAGGTATAAATGGCATATTCCCACCGATGCAGAAATTGCCCTTTTCAGAGACTTGGAGGGTGAGGGAGCATATGTAACTTTGACCTTTTGGAGCCTTTAAGCCAATGTCTTGTTAGCAGCTTATTATGTTCCCGCTGGTTGGTGTGTCCTGCTGCCATCAAGCTGGTGCAGGCTAGCAGCACGTGGTGTGAGCGCTGCTGACAGATTAGAGATCCCTGCTGCTGAAATCTGCTTGTTCCTGTCACTGCTCCAGCAGCAGCTGGAGGCCAGGGCTGGCCCAGGCCTCCGTCCTCTGTCAGGGTCTCTCTGCCTCCCTGCATCCCTTATTGTACATCACCTCAGTCTCTGTTCTCGCATACTGTCATCACTTTCTTTTTTTTCTGTCCCCACCTGGCATCTCCTGTTGCATTTCATTTGCCCTGCGTTCATTGCTCATTGTCCTGGTGGTTCAGTGCTGGGTTTGTTGCCCTGGGGCTACTGGTTATTCTGATGTCTGCCCAGGAGGTGAACAGTGGGCGGGGGCAACAGTTATCTATGTGCCACCACATATGAGGCAGCATTGACTTCCTCTGACTCCTTTTTTTTTCTGTCGCTGGAGGGGGATGCTCAGGGCATTTTGTAACATGCTCTTTACCCAAACCTCACCCATACTGGTCAGTTGCTAAGGATGCCTGTTGCAGAAGGGCACAGTCTGTGGCTGGCTGTCATCCTTGCTTTGTGCAGCTCCTAAGCAGTGCGGCTTGGGCAGTGGGAAGCACTGCTGTCTTGCTGGGGAAGATCTAACATCAAATCAACTCCATATGCTGGTAGGGTATTGGATATCCCTGGCTTCTCAGTGGGAATATATGATGGTGGTACAGCAAAAACGTTTGTTCCTCAGCAGGCACCACAGGATACCTTACTCCTGCCTAGCAGGACTTTGTCAGAGGGGAAGAGGAGGCACTCGCTCTGTGTGGATAGCTGGATTTTTCATCTTCTTTGCAATTAAAATGGAATGGAAGGGTTCAAGTGAAGAGATGGGTTTTTGGCAAGGGTTACCTTTTGATTAAAGAACATACTCTTTCATAAAGGCCTCCAAAATCCACCAGCTGGGAATGAATTTTGGTATGCGCCATCAGTTTCCAGATGGGAAAATGTCCATGTTGTGCTTCCAGCCCTCTGAGACATCTCCTGCTCTGAAGCCAAGTCCAATTAGTGCTAATACCGTGGTAACTTCGCTTGCTGGTGACAATATGTTTTAATGTGTGCGTTCAGACTCTCCACTCTTCATGGAAAGTGAATCAAAATCCTCCCTTTGTGGTGGAACTGCGAAACTACAAACCCAGTTCTGGCTACTGTTTATCATCAGCTATAGCAGCATCCTGCCCCTATCACAAAATGCTGTCAGGGTCCTGTGGGCTTTAAAGCGCCTCAGGGAATTTGAAATCCTGCATTAGCAGAGCGGTAGAGGGAAAGTGAGAAATAGCCTCTTTACTTCAGGGACTGGCTTGATGAGGCCATGGATATTTTCTGGCTTGCACACCTGCACACTGATGGCTGGCCATATATGGTTTCATCTCTGGAGCCTGTCAGGAACATGTGCATTTTTTTTTAACTTCCTGATAGAAACGTAGTTTCTTTTTTTTTCTTCTTCTTTTTCCTCCCCTCAGACTTAATGTTCTTACTATCTTTCAAGTTTTTAAAAATAGGAACTGCTGCGTTGCTATGGCTCCCTGTGCAACTCCAGAGCAGCTTTTTCTTCTCTTTGATGCAATTTGGGTTCACGATGTGGTTTGACAAGACACCAGCGCTGCTCGCCGCCTAGTGGCTCCCTCCCAGGGGGTGGGGGGGCTGCGACGGCCTTTGCATTTCGGGAAAATGTGGATCTGCATATCTGTGGGGCAGCTGAATACTTATCTTGAAGCAACCCAACCAAATTTTACACCCGTTAACAGGTTTTGAATACCTGTTCCCTATGCAGAATCCAGACCTCCCTCTGCAGTGCAGAGACCTCTCCATTGGCCTATTTTCAAGTATCAATAATTTTTAAAGTACATTTTGTTTCACTTTGGAAATTTTATTTTTGTTCTCAGTCCAAAGGTGAGCGTTTTTTGAAAAATCTGAGCAAAAGAATCCCTGTTCATCCAATTTTGAGTTATGAGAGTGTGAAATGAATGCATTTGTTCTGCTTTCAAATAATTATCCAGCAGAGGGGTTTCTGTTGGTGTGGATAAATAACTCAAAGCTAGCTTCACTTCAAACATCAGAAATTGGTTTGCAGTGTTAGACAAGGGATTCCTGTTTTGCTAAGGTTAAAAAATGTGGTTTTGAATTGAATATAAACATTTGAAGGTGATGTATGTTACCTTAGCGTAATTTTTTTTCTATTGTACATTCACTGTGCACTATATTTCTTGAAGTATTTGAATGAAATATAATCCAGAAATATGGTATTTAAAATGCCTGAATGTGAGCAAAATAATAACAAAGAAAATAGAAATGGCAGGGACCTGTCAGCTTGTTCAGTACACACTGCTCTATCATTTCTGCAGCATGTTCTCTCCTGATTTAAGTAATAAAAATGTCCCTATTCAAGCCTGCACGCTTCTTAATATAAAATGAATATTAAAATCTAACCATAGTGCCCTTGAAATGATCAATCAGACTGAATGCTGCCAGCCATCTTCATACAAAGAAAACTCTTTTCCAGCCCTGTGGAGAGATTTCTGAGGTTGTTATATCACACCAGTCAGGTTATATCATACCAAACCCGCTTGATTGAGCAAAGGTGGTAAGGTGATTAGAGCTCCCCTTTGCAGTAGTGTACCATGAGAAATGCTTGAAAAGCAAATGTGGTGAACTTAATGTTGGTCTTTGTTAAGGATCTGGAGAGACAGCAGATAAATCATATGAAGAGTTCACCTACTTGATGGTGTGGTCAGGGCGGAAGAGAGCTGCCACAATGGACTGAAAACCCGTGAATCTCTGTAGCCCAACAGCAGACAAAAATGCACAAATGCTGACTTGACACTGACTTTTTCTCTAGTTTTTGAAGCTGTATAAAAATGGGATGGAAATGAGTTTTCAGTGTCTTGCCCAGCGTTCTTCCCTGTATTATTAGTGTCACAAATGAAATAATTTTTCAGCAAGATGGCTACCTCCAGTAGCAGTGTCAGCATCTTACACATATTTATGACAGGCTGTAGTATCTTTTATCTGCAGTTCCAAAGTACTTTACAAAGTAGAAAGGGATGGCTTAATTCACTACAACAATTCAGCCATCTCTGGGGTGAAATAGAGCAAATATTTAACAGCACATAGTATGAAGCGGAGATGAATACTGCACCTCACTGGAGCTGGCAGAAGGAATTTACAAGAGGTGGGTTTTTGCCAAGACATTGGGGGTGTTTATTAAGTGCAAGATATTAGCAGCAGTGCCACACATGGCTCTTATGTGCCTGTGTGAAGTAGGCAGCCAGCAGTTCCAGAAGTGGCTTCAGGAAGGAGGTTAGCAGCTTTTCCAGTGTTCAGACTTCAGCAGCTAACGATATCTACCTTTGGTGACCACCTATATCCCAAGACCATGACATGTTTTGGGCAGATTTATCTAGATTCTGCACTGATTATCTTCTTATTTCCCCTGGAGACTGCCCTGGGCAGAGGGATATGTCCAGGGTGGCTGCTGTGTACCTGCCACTGGTTATAAACAAATGATAACCAGAACTGGATGGGGAGCAAAAGGGTCAACTGCAATGAAGCTCCAGGATGATGCAGCTACACAGGTAATAGATGCCGTATCTAAAAGATGGTCTACCCCAAATGATGTTTTTCACTGCTTTCTTCCCCTTTAAAATAATGTGTCTCTGACAGATTAAGCCCTGTGAGTGATATGAGGTACCTCAAACACAGATTGCTGCGAGAAATGCTTTCCACCCTCTTCTCAAAGATGCTGATGCTGCTCTTCTGCATCTGAATGGTGATGTGTGGCATGGTGAGAGCTTATAAGAGCTGGTACTTAAGCCATGAAGAAATGCTCTCCAGCATCACCAAGAGACTGTGAAGACTTTGAGGTGCAAAGTACACATGCTTACAGCCTCTGAATAAATCTGAGCATCTAGAAACTGCTCTTCAGTACGCCCAGTATGTATTCATGTCAAATAGATGTTCTGGGGGGGGAGCATGGGGTGGTGGGCTTTCCAGCATTTGACTTGCCCAGATCCAGGAGGTGCAGCAGAACCATATTTCAGGCTTCTTCATGCTCTGCTGCCCTTGTCTCAGCTTCCTTTTCCTTCCCTTTCCTTGCAGGCATGTAGTTGAGATACAGGGGAGCTTTACTTGGAGATCTATTTCAGTTTTAATGTAGCTTTAAGGAGGAGGAAATCTTGCTTTTTGGTGATGTGAGAATACAAGTCAGATGAACCACAGAATCACAGAATGGTTTGGTTTGGAAGGGGACCTTGAAGATCATCTTGTTCCAAGCCCCCTGCCATGGGAAGGGACACTTTCAACTAGACCAGCTTGCTCAGAGCTCCATTCAACCTGGCCTTGAACACTTACAGGGATGGGGCATCCATGACTTCCCTGGGCAACCTTTTCCAGTGCCTCATCACCCTCACAGTAAAGAATTTTTTCCAAGTATCTAATCTAAACCTACTTGCTTTCAATTTGAACCTATTCCCCCCTGTCCTGTCACTACATGCTCTTGTAAACAGTCTTGCCTCATCTTTCCTGTGAGTTCCTTTCAGGTACTGGAAAGCCACAGTTAGATCACTCTAAAGCCTTCTCTTTTCCAGGCTGAACAATCCCAGTTCTCTCAGCTTTTCCTCATAGGAGAGGTGCTCCAACGAGTGCGTTGGAGGTGGTGCCAAGCCACAGTTTCTCTGGTGGCTGTAGAAAGATGCTAGTTCTGGAAAAGGCCCCAGATTGACTGTCTAGAGCGAGAAGTTGACTTAATTTACTGATTTGTATTTTTTTCTCCGAGCAATTTTACATGGAAAGCTCAAGTTTGAATTGATGAAGGCACAAGCTTAGCAATGCTGTGAAATTGATTTGGAATACTTTATTATAGATCCATGAAATTGCTTAACAAGAAAGTTTGGCAGAGTGAGGGAGCCAAATGAGAAAAGCATGGTACTCCCAACAGTGGGTGGCACTGGAAGTACTGTACAAGCCAGGGTATGTAGGCATTTGGGGGGTAGGATTAACCACAGGAGAGAAGAGAGCTGACCAAGTGAGAGGCATTCTCCACCTGCCATTGCAGATCAGGCTGGGTTGCATTGTTGCCGGTTGCCACCCTTTTTGTCACCCAGTTCTGGATCCTCACAAAGCCTGCAAAAGGGTTCTGCCTCTTGGTGCTCAGCTGTGGCAGCCCAGAAACATTCATTGCACAATCAGTTGTCGGTGTGGAAGCAGGTCCCCAGAGAGAGGCACTGACAGAAAGGCAGCAAAGGCATGTGAGGATGTGGTGCAGGAGGAGAACTCGGTGAAATAAAAAGCATCACTGGACTTGGTTTTAGAGCACTCTCTGTGAAGGGTCTGCTGCTGGTTCTCTTAAGTGGGAGGGCTGTGGGTGGGACTGACTTTTATTCCTCTTTGTGGTGTGTAGCTTACCTTTTCAGATGTCACAGGTCAGAGGAGAAGTACGCAAAGCCAGACACTTGCATAGATGCTGTGATCTTGGCTGTGGCTGTTCTACTGAAGTAGTATCCGGGGACTGTTACACCAGGGAATTCCTGCAACCTCCTCTTGTTGCCTGAGAATTCAAGGGAAAGCAGCCATATAAGTTTGTTACATTTGTGACAAAGGCTCATGCTGAAAGTTTTTTTAAGCCTCAAAGAAGGCTGCTGTCTGGTAGCACCTTAGGAGCTGAATGACAAGCAGTCCTTGGTCCACTCCCCTCACCATTATAGAAGGAAGGAGATGTGGGGTTGGTCTGGGAGATAAATGCTGTTGTGCCTGTGGCTATTTATTTAATCATTACACCTGTAGGAGGGTGCTGCAGAAGGCAATGGGTCCTCAGCATTCAGGGTATTGAGGATGCTCTCAGTATTGCAGTGCTCTGGTGAGGTGCCAAGGAACCGGTTTGGTACCACCAGGGAACTATGGAACAAGTTCTTCTCTAGCGGCACATGATGGTGGAATTGTGAAAGGGATGAACAGAGAGAGCTCTGCCTTATGGGAATGGTCCTCTGGTAACAGCTCACACCTTTACTGATGTAGACCCGTGCCAAAAAGCTTATTTTCCTAGTCAAGTCCTTATGTCCCTTGGTTTTGCAATGTCTGCTGTGTGTTTCACCACTAAAGATGCTGTTTCTTTAGGTTCCTTCTTCAGGCCAGGAATAATTTTTTTCTCTTTTGTCTTGTTAGCAGGCATGGGAATGGTGGACTTGTTCTGGCCACTGGGTTCAAGAGAAAATTTGGAATATATTCTTCTGCATCATTCAGAATATGTTCTGCAGTGCAGAAGGATGTAAATGGTGGGCAGTCAAATAGAGGAACAGAGGATTGAACAAGTGCTTAGATGTTTGAACTAACAATTTTTTTACTTCCTCCTCAACCCACTGATCCTAATGGGTTTCCCACTGTTTGCCTGAGAGAGCACTGAGAGGGGTTGGGAGTGGGATGCTTATGAGCTTGCCAGATCAACAGTAGTCTTTGCTAATTGACATTTTCTCCTCTTTTTCAGAATAATTTTGGGGCAGTCTTGCAGGAGTACATTGTGGAAGGAGAGAACAGGAGGGTTGCAGGGGAGGCAATAACCCATAGGCAAAGCCTATTGCACCGGTGTATCCATGATTCCATGCTCACGGTGCTTCACAAACAGCCAGGAAGGAACCCACTGCTCTTGTTATCAGTCATGCCCTCCCTTGTATGTCTTTGTGTCCTTCCCTCACCCCCATCTTCTGTCTTCTCATCCTTCCTTCAATAGGTGATTCTTTTATAGAGAAATATTAAATCTTAGCTTAAAACAGAAGAACCACCCCATTTTCCCCACCCCCTTTCTTTCCTCTCTTTTATCTTTTCTTCCCATGGAAGTGTTTGAAGTAGCACAAGTTCCTGAGAAAGGCGGGTTTTTTTTCTCCCTTTGTGCTTTGGCTCTGTGTCCCTTCTTCATTATATCTTCCCTTTGTTATTTTGTTCTGCCTGCCTCATCTCTCTGTTTTCTCCCCATCTCTCAACCCTTCTTCAAGGCTCTTTCTTCATTAATATGTTAATTTCTAACCCAGGAATGCTTCTTGCGGCTCACTGTTCACCAGGGAGAGCCAGAAGAGAGAGCCAGGAGACAGAATGAGAGGGAGAGAGGGAATAAGAAAAAGTCAGGAACTTACAACAGGACAGAACAAAGGGTGTCAGCAAAGGAGAATCTTGCACTGACTGGTGTCATGATGCCAGGTAGAAGAGGATTATCTACATTTTGGACTGGGTTGGTCTTTTTCTATTGTTTCTACACTCAACTTCTGAAGCTTATTATTAGTAGGAGAAAAAAAAGTTCAAAGTTAAAGAAGCTCTAAAATCTTTTTTTTTTTAAAGTAGTTCCTTTTTGGTGGTTTCCAAATTATTTTTCTCTCTGCATAGAATTTTTTCAAACATAGCCCCTACTCCCACCCTAATATGGTGCCTTTTTTTCATTTGATGCAAACGTGTTGCCTCCATGGTCTTTCCATAAGGCTTTGGGCACATTTTGCAGGATGAACAAAACCATACCAGAAGTTTTCTGAAGGGCCCAATAGAAGTTTTAAGAGTTTTTATCTTCTTCACATGAGAAGTAGGGAATGTTTCAGCCACTGTCCAGCTAAAGAGATGTGGATAAAGACTATAATACTACATAAGTTATATAGCAGTAAAAATGTTAGGGGCTAGAGGGAGCATGACAACTGCCATTAGAGATAGGTGTGATGAGTCAAAGTTTTCCTTTCTGCCTCCCACCAGTATAGTTACTGGGTGGAAGGCTGCAAAGAAAAAAGTGATGGAGACAAGTACCTCTGCAGCTTGAACCAGATTTGGGAAGGATGCAGAAAGCCAACATTATTGCAGTTTTACCCTGAAATTAGGAAACCTCTAACTATTGTATTTGCAGCTTTATCTATAACGAAGCAAGACCTCTGTCTGTGCTTATAGTCGTAGGATCGTGATTGCCCAAGCAAATAATAACAGTGCAGCAATGAAAGACAGTGCAGGGGAGCTGGCAGGGTGGGTGGCTGGAGCAGTTCTGAGGAAGGACATGTGGTAAAGGAGGGAGGCAGGAAAAGACAGGCTGTAACACAGTTCCACAAAACCAGTATGAGCTGGAAGTAAAATAACCAGGGAGGAAAACTCAGGAGGACTGCTGCAATGTTCTGTGAAGTCCAAGGCCCCCAAGCCAAGAGCCTTTCATATATTACATACACACAACTATGTCAGATGAATATTATTTAGGTTGCAAAGGCAGGCACTTCAAACAGAAGAAAATGCCAGAATTAAGGCTTCAGTCTATGCATTATAGAGCAGTGGTTTCAGGACTGTTTACTGTCTTTCAAGACAGGACCCCTGACTGCTTTCATATGCAGGATGGGTGACATTTCCTGATGGAGCAGTGATTCAGTATTTTGTTTTCTTTGCCTTGTTTAATGCGTATCTTTAAACTTTGTATTGTGTCTGCTTTCACAGGCTGCTGAAAATAGACAATTCTTTTTCTCAAGGTGTTATCTGTGGCACAGGTTAGGCCAGTATCTCAGTACATCGTGCAGTTCATGGATTTTCACCCTACTCCTGTGAGATGAGAGGACACAAGCTATTTTATGTAAATCCATTGTATAGGCGCGGAACTGAGGTGCAGCAAGATTAAGGTCAAAAATGTCTATTAATTTTTCATGGCCCATCTGAGACACCTAGAATCTCATTATTCAAAGTACTGATCATTACAGAATGCTCTCTGTGTTCAAAGCAAATTTCTCTTTGTCTTCAACTCAGCAATTCTTTGAATTGCCCCCTGCCAAGTCTTCCCTAGGACTGAGCACAATTTTTCATTGATATTTTATTAATGTAGAAATGGAGATTTTGTGACATACAAGTTATATGGGTTGTTTGTTTGTATCCTGTTTAATTGTTTGTTTTGCAGAAATTATCTTGAACCCAGGAGAAAAGCAAAACAGTCTCCAAACTGTTTCTCTTTTTTAATTTTAATTTGAATTATTTCTTTCAATATATTGGAGATGAAACATTGAATATCTTACTCAAATTAGTTTATATTTTCAATACGTGTCTTTCTTTTTGATTTGAGAAAAGATGTTTGAAAATGTTCAGATTCAAAAGAAGATGGGCTGAATATATATATTTTCTTTCAACAAAGTCAAAACTTTATACTTACTGATTTGCTAAAATTAGGCTCTCAATACAGTATTTATTTGTTTATAGTTGCCACCAGATCAAAAAAAAGAAACCAGAGGGTTTGTCCAGTTTTTGTCGAGCATACAGAGAACGGGGTGCACAGATTTAGAGACTGCTTAAAGAATATGGTTTTAAGAGATTTTACTGATCTCTTCTCCCTGGTATCTGGTCACAAGACACACATGAATGGTTCAAAGCTGTGCCAGAAGAGATTTAGACTGGATGTTAGGAAGGATTTCTTCACTGAGAGGATGGTCAAACACTGCAGCAGGCTTTCTGGAGAGGTGGTCAATGCTCCAAGCCTGTCAGTGTTTAGGAGGCATTTGGACCACATGACCATTGTAGGTCCCTTCCAACTGAAATATTCTATTCTATTCTATTCTATTCTATTCTATTCTATTCTATTCTA